>NC_079173.1:39616608-39979108 GCF_947568905.1 Ostrea edulis
CACTTGCGGTGACGTTGCTCGTACTCACAGATTCAGACCTTAAATGTCCACAACATTCTTTACTTTTGTGTAATACACAATTACCAGCATGGTATAAGGCAACTTCTAATGCTAAATTGCGAATTACAAGACTCGTCTGGACCAAGTCACCGAAGACTTAATGCAGCGTAATATCCAGTCTGTGTCTGATACCATTGTATTCTCCAATGATTTAGTCTGTATTCTTCTAGACTCTGAAAAAAATACAATACCACACTCCGGCTTCAACTCTCATACACGTCCAGGCTGGGCTTGGAAACAAGGACTTATAGTTCCCCTGTACAAAGGAGGAGATACACAAGGACATCTGCCAACAGCTACAGACCAGTTGCATCACTGGCATGCTTCCTTATGATTTTTTAAAGTGTTTTGAATGATACAATTAAGAAATATATTCTTCATGTTCATGCTTTTCCAAACAAACAAGAGGGTTTTCAAAAAAAAGGTTGTTTAACTGTATCATTTAACCTACAAGAAACAATATGCTATCATTTAGAACATGGTAGTACTGTTTATGTACGCTTTTTTAAAAATTAGATACATGTAGTTCTAAAGCCTTTGATACTGTTTGGAGGCACGGTCTTTAATACAAATTGTACAAATTAGGTTAACAAGTAAACTCTGGCCTATTATCAAAGATTGTCATAGAAAAACATTCTAGTGCTAGTGTTGTTAACCACAGTCAAGATGGTTTTCTGTTCCACAAGGTGTTAGACAAGGTAGTGTATTGTCTACGCTTATATATTTCGTATTTGTTAATGAATTAATTGATACGTTAGAGCAATCTTTGGTGTGCACTAGGCTACTAAATGTTGCAAGCAATTGTCCCTCATTGGCAGATGATATCTCCTGTATAGGTTTATCGCCTAATCCTCTACAAAGTATGTTAAATATTGTAGACGAATACTCGAGAAAATGGCGGTTTAAATTCAACGCGTGCAAATCTTGTACTCTTTGTTTCCGACCAAAGGGCAATAAAGTTAATCAGGACCACATTTGGACTTTAGGAGACCATCCAGTTCCCTGTGTGGACTCTTGTAATAATTTACGTATTTTTGTCAGCAAAAGCTGTTCTTTATCAGACCAGATAAATACTGCCTGCAGATAAGGAAGAAATTCCTTTTATGCTCTTACAGATATTGGACCCCCTACCTTAACCCATTAACTTTAGTTCATCTTTATAGATCCGTCGTCTTACCTTCCGTATTGTACGGCTGTGAACTCTGGAATAATCTGTCTTACCTTCCGTATTGACCGGCTGTGAACTCTGGAATAATCTGTCTTACCTTCCGTATTGTACGGCTGTGAACTCTGGAATAATCTGTCTTACCTTCTGTATTGTACGGCTGTGAACTCTGGAATAATCTGTCTTACCTTCCGTATTGTACGGCTGTGAACTCTGGAATAATCTGTCTTACCTTCCGTATTGTACGGCTGTGGACTCTGAAATAATCTGTCTTACCTTCCGTATTGACCGGCTGTGAACTCTGGAATAATCTGTCTTACCTTCCGTATTGACCGGCTGTGAACTCTGGAATAATCTGTCTTACCTTCCGTATTGTACGGCTGTGGACTCTGAAATAATTTGTCAGCAACAGATTCTCAACGCCTTCATGTCTTTCAATATTCCATATGCAAATCCGCACAGAATCTTCCATGTCAAATGAGATCCGATTTCTGCGAAAGCCTTTTCAACGTCCTTCCTATCAATGTGGAAGTAGACGTAAGAGAACCCCTGTCCTTTGGACGACTGTGTCGTGTGAACTCTGATGTCTTGCTAAAGATTTTTTTGGTCCGGTTATTCTCCTTTTTGGTAAACCTTGCAAACTACCAGCGAGGATTTGTTCCAGATATCCTCAACTGCTGTGTGTATATAATCTTGAATTCCTATACGAGTGGGTAGCCACCGGCTTCTTCCCTTCCAAATCATCTTAGAGCAACATTGTGAGGTCCATATCCAATATAAAACACAAAGATCTTAGACGTTGTCGTATGGTGAATGACACAGATTTCTCAAGATTTCTCGCAATCTTCAGTGAGATCGATCCATCTTCCTTCTGGAGAATTCCTAAGAACTGTTAACAGATCCACTTGTGCAAGTTCATAAGTAAATTTCTCCCTGATCGTCCGGAAGACTTCATGGATATCTGTCGCCTCTGTGGCGCAACATTTAGTGACCATTTTACTTATGTTGCCTGTTGTGCGATCACTTTTAACATTCGTAGCAACTGGTGCAATGACATACTAGTATTGCATTGTAACTAAAAGCAAATGTGTACCGTATGGAGTAATGGATGTTTGTTTTAGAACTATAATTGAAAGTATTTGGTTGGTGTTTTTTTTTAATAATTAATAAAATAAAGACCAAACATTTAGATATTTTGAAAAGATGATAAAGTTTCCAAAATGTGAAGCCCGGCTTTTGAGCGAGGGGAACTTTATCGTGCCACATCTGCTGTGACACGGGACCTCGGTTTATGCGGTTCCCTTTGCTACTGTTCTTTTTCAAAGTTTTGGGGATGCGAACACAAACCCCTGTTGTACCTCAACTACAATAATTTGACCTCTATTGAAAATGAGTGAAGTTAGATTAAGGATAGATGTTTATACTTTGTAATATTTCTACAAAAAAAATTAAGGTTTAGTTTTGTTACATCTACTTATAAATCAAATAAAACCATCTGTACTTTTCCACTATTTTAACTTGAACATATCTATTTTACTTGATATTATTTAAATGAACCAACTTGAGATTATATAACTGAAGCTATCTTTTACTGAACAAAATTTATCTTTAATTACTTATACTCATGTTCAATTACGTGAAGATGGGTCTAATTAATCAAAAATAAGTTCAAATATTACAAAACATGAAATATTTCCTAACTCAATATTTTCAAATATTTGACTATTAATCTATATAGGGGGGGGGGGGGGGGGGGGGGTTCTATTAAAGATGGATATATTTCAAGAAAAATTTGACAGATTTGTAAATGAATTGAATCAATCTATTTTCATTTATTTAATTTAACATATCTTTAATTCGTTTAGGGATGTGTTCAATGATTTAAAATAAAAATCGCTTAATAAATTTCAAAACTATTTCAATTATTTGGAAACATCATATATATGGATTATTCACAATACAACTAAACTAAACCACAGCAAACCCCTATGTAATTAAATAATAATACACTTACATCTACTGTTATTTGATTAAGCTTTCAAAACTCCACTATCTGATTTTTACCTCCACTTTCACTAAAATCATCTTACATGTATCTCTGTTACGGCGCGTTTGGTCGCCTTGGCACGTTCGGTATGGTCTGTTACGGCACGTTTGGTATGGTCTGTTACGGCACGTTTGGTATGGTCTGTTACGGCGCGTTTGGTATGGTCTGTTACGGCACGTTTGGTATGGTCTGTTACGGCGCGTTTGGTATGGTCTGTTACGGCACGTTTGGTTTGGTCTGTTACAGCACGTTTGGTCGCCTTGGTACGTTTTGTATGCTCGGGATAATAGTGTATTTTCGAAAATGAAACTTATCTTTTACTTCTAAACTCAATTACTTTCAGACATTTGTTTGATCAGTATAGCATCGCCTAAAGCGCTTTTAAAACATGTCCAGGAAACTTCCTAATTTGGAGGAAATTTGTAGAAAGTAATCAAAATACATTATTCATTTATTATTGTACATTTGTATCTATGCTCTTTCTCGAATTAAGACTTCACGTGTAAAACAATAAAAGCAAACTAAAACAAAGAACAATAAATAAATAGAAAAAGGCATAAAATAATGCTAAAACTGAGGTTGGTTTTTTGGGTTTTTTTTTTTTCATATACGAGAAAACCAAAAAAGTTTCTGAATGACAAAAGCATGTAAAACATAGATTTTATTGGTAATCCAGTAGCCGATCCAGCGCCCCGCCTCCTTCCCGACATTTTTAAAGAAACATGCCCGAAACACTGAAATACCGTATACGTACATTCCCCTGGGTCCACTTGGGATTTCAAGATACCCCTTAGGTCCCCGATCTCACAATGCGTCCCCTCTCCGTTAAGACGTGCATCTGGATTCACATCGCCTCGACAATTCAAAGAAAGACAACTCCTACATGCCGATGAGAAACCCCTTACACGTATTATATTAGGGGTGATTGAATAATGTACTATTGAATTATTGTTACTGATATGGACACCCAGGAAATTTGATCTATGGCATTCCAAAGATAAAAAGATAATCTTGCACAGAAAATACTAATTTATCTTTTTTATCCCAAGTGGTGATATGAAATGAACTGTTAAAACAAGAGGCCCATGGACCTTAAGAGTCATCTGAGTACCATAGCCTATACATAGCCCGGTGTCTCACATTTGCATTTAAGCCTCAATATGAGCCCTTTGTGCAAATATTTATGGTCTTTAAAAATATGCATGCAATGCTACAGAAAAAGGAAACATTGAAACAATCATTTTGACACCCCCCCCCCTTTCCCCAGAACCCCTGAATTTCACAATTTAATTAAGGGGAGGACACTGCATACATCATAATCATGCATTTAAATTATATACCATGCCTGTGAAAGTAGAGAACAGAAAATATCTTTTATGCATTTTTATCATACCCAGGAGCCACGGATGTCACAGGTAGGCAGCTTCATGGACATCACAGTCATGCATTTAGTTTTTTCAAATGTATATACGAGAATATAAAAGATTTTCTAAGATGTAGTACAATTTCACTATATGGCCATATTGGTCCCACCCTAGGGCCTGAACCCCTGACCCAGGAGTCCTGAATTTCAAACTTTTGATAGAGGGCTTCATGGACATCATAGCTATGCATTAAGTTTTTCTAAAATATATAGTGTATATATGAAAGTAGAGAAGAATATTTTTCTAAGATTTTATATATGCTCACTATATAACCCTATAATCGTGCATTTAGTTGTGGGTTTTTTCTTCTTCAAATATTTATGAAAGTAAAGAAGATTTCTAAGATTTAACATATATTCCCCATATAGTCATATCGGCCCTGGCGTAGGACTTGAACCCCTGAACCAGGGGTCATGAATTTCATAATTCAGGTACATATAGCTTCGTGGATGCATTTTGTTTTCGCCACAAATGTGTGGGAGCAGAGATACGGTCCATTTGACTAGCATATTTGGCCCGACTCCTGAGGTCCGAGGGATGGTAAGGCATATTCCTCTTGTCCTAGAGATGCTTCACACCAAAACTGTAAAAATGTTATAACAGGTCCAACGCTACACGACGACGGACGAAGAACAGTAAAAGGTCACCTAAGTGACGCAGGTGTCCTAAAAATATCTACCACAGTAAGCCATTCAATATTTTCAAAGCATTTGCTATAAAGCGGTTTTAAATAGCTAAATGATGCTGTAAACAGATGTGGTGTGTAACCTATGGGGTGGTACTGTAAACAGATGTGGTGTGTAATCTATGGAGTGGTACTGTAAACAGATGTGGCGTGTAACCTATGGAGTGGTACTGTAAACAGATGTGGTGTGTAATCTATGTGGTGGAACTGTAAACAGATGTGGTGTGTAACCTATGGGGTGGAACTGTAAACAGATGTGGCGTGTAACCTATGGGGTGGTACTGTAAACAGATGTGGTGTGTAATCTATGGGGTGGTACTGTAAACAGATGTGGTGTGTAAACTATGGAGTGGTGCTGTAAACAGATGTGGTGTGTAACCTATGGAGTGGTGCTGTAAACAGATGTGGTGTGTAATCTATGGGGTGGTACTGTAAACAGATGTGGTGTGTAACCTATGGGGTGGTACTGTAAACAGATGTGGTGTGTAACCTATGGTGTGGCTTGATGATAAACGTTAGTGTAAATCAAACTGAATTTGTGAGTACACGGTTTTACAAAAAGTTTTACAAGCCATGAATTCCAAGATATATACAATTAAAACCGCGACACAGTTCAAATAAACACATGTAATTTGAATTGAATGACTCTACAAAAGAATACTTTCATTCTCATTTCACTTACTATTGTCATTTTGAATGTACCTTGTCGTAAGAGGCGACTAAATGTGACGGACCTCCCGGTGAGACCACAAAAAAAAGCCACGAGGTCCCGTGTCGCAGCAGGTGTGGCACGATAAAGATCCCTCCCTACTCAAAGCCTGTAAGTGCCGAGCATAGGCCTAAATTTGTAGCCCTTCAATGCCAATGGTGACATCTCCAAATGAGTGAAAAATTCTCAAGAGAGACGTTAAACAATATACAATCTTTTACCCTTTATCTCAGATTTTACCTACCTCACTGATACAATGTACCCAGTTGAAAAACACAACAAAAATCAATTTAATAAAGTCTCTTGATTTATTTTCATCTTCTATTAAAGATTTTCACAGTAAAATGATCATTGTCATGGTTTTCTGGTGTTTTTTCCCTCCCACAATGACACAATGCTGTTTTAAACAGTGTGGTTAACGTTAATGTCCAGAGCCCAAATTGCCCGATATCACGACAAGATGGCTAAATCTTAAAGTACTCTACATTACAAAATTAAAGGCGCCTTTCAGTACTTAAATTAAATTGTAAAAAAAAAAAGGGGGGGGGGGGTAGTGGAACCAAATTAAATGCCCTTCACCCAGAGATCACTAATACTGCATATCCATTTGACCAATGATCAAACAGAATAATCAAACATGTACAATTAATGAATGAAAAAGTGCTAATAAAAGCTGTAAAAGTGCAGGAAATGAATCACAAATCATAAATTAAATCACATACGAATCATCTGCTTATATCATAAGCACCATGTTGATGAAATGAACAACACACAAAGACATTACGCCTAAAAGTTTGATAGTATCATGTTGTTTAAAAATCAATTAAAAGGTTTTTTAAAGTAGCTTATTTTCTAGTTTAATAAATATCCTACATACAGCCTGAGTATGTCATTGACATACAAGCACTTGTGTGGAAGATTTAGTATTCTTCTTAACATGGAAATTAAAAAATCCTGTTTTCTGGATTTCAAGTAAAAGTCGTAGCAAAAACTGTAAGCTTTTTGAAACCTTTTTTATAAAACAGATATTCAATGTTTAAAATATCTACAAAACAAAAAGTTACTCCAAAAATTGTAGACAAAATTTTCCATACTAGGGCATTGATTAACATGATTGACTACATTAAATCACGGTACTTATAGTATAAAACACTTATAACATTCATATGAAACTGAGTCTTAGAGTTGTCTATGAACACCAATGACTATGCCACTTGATCACTAAGCTGTTGATTGCTGAGCTATGTCCAACATCTGTAATTAAAAAAAAAAAAAAATCAGAAATCAATGATTAACATGAACAGTTTGCTGTTGAGGGCTCACTACACCCAGAAATAGTTTCTCAAATCAGTACGAAATGATTTGATTATCAAAGATATGGTGATATACAATAAGTATATATGCCAAAATGGCAAAAAATATACAAATCTGTATAAAAACATGATTTTCAAACAAATTATTTCAACACAATTGAATAAAAGACTGCGGGATTTTAACTCGAGATCTGCGGTTCACCAGCCCAATTATTTAACCACTCATCTACGATGATAGACAAAACACATCGATCGATACAAATAATGTCACAAAACATTTAAATTGCCATCTTGTGACGTGGTGTCTTACAGAACAGAGTATAAGCTTTAGTGTAGTGAGCTACCTTAAACCATTTCACTAGTGAAGGCTACACTGATAATACGGTACAATATTCCAATACCGATGACAATACACACACACACAGTGATTTCAATACCGATGACAACACACACACACACACAGTGATTTCAATACCGATGACAATACACACACACACACAGTGATTTCAATACCGATGACAACACACACACACACACACAGTGATTTCAATACCGATGACAATACACACACACACACAGTGATTTCAATACCGATGACAATACACACACACACACAGTGATTCCAATACCGATGACAATACACACACACACACAGTGCTTCCTCAATATCCTGCCCCCTTATAATGCCAATCCTGCCTATTGTCTGAAAATCCTTCAGGACAAATTTCTTCCCATGTTAACATCCTCATTACATATATAATCCCAACCCTGCATAATGCCATATGCCACTGCTTTTCACAAACGCCCCAGTGCTTCAAAAGAGGTGCAGTGAAGTGTGACGGATTGAACAAGGCATTCAGGTGGTCAGGTTAATTACAAATAATGGCTGAATAAAACTCAATATCACCTAAATGTTTATACAGAACGCAGACCAAAGAAATGATGTAATTTAATTTCTTTTGACTGCTAAGTGAATAATCAGTAATGGTGAAGGTGAATTTGTTAAGGGAGCACTGTACTTCAGCATTTATGATTAAGACGCTTGTCCCCCCGTCTATGTGCTGTATATTCAACATGTGATAAAACATGCAGTCTTGTGATTTTGAATCAACTTCTGATTATTTTTCTTTATTCCATGCATTTAACAACCTCATCTGACCATCACCAAGTCTTTGACCTTCAAACCCTTGAAAATCTAATTTTCATGACATCAAAATGGGTCTTGATGATTGAAATCTAATCGAAGAATTTGTCAGAATTACCCCAATTAAGAGTTTTCAGGAATTATGTCACCGGTGTTTTTCCTTAGGTTCACTAGGGCTTAAAGGCAACCTTCATAACTATCATCACATTGCTAATCATCTTAATAATCCTCCACTGTATCATCTACATACTAAACTACATAAAATGCCAAAGGGCCATAACTCTTCCAACATTAATAACAAACTATACCTTGTTCATTAAAATCCATAAGTTCCTTTCATTTGTTCTACTGTAGTTATATAAGCTTGTTCTGCGTCCTCTTTACTCATTCCTGAAATGCAAGGTCAATAAATGGTGCAGATCAAGGCAAGTGTACAAAGCATCCATAAATATGTGAATATATATAACCTTATATAAAGATATCTTAAATGATCGAAAAAAGACTTCTCATATAACATTGATAAAAATAGTCCCATTACAGAGTAGTCACTGCCCCATTACAGAGTAGTCACTATCTCATTACAGAGTAGTCACTATCTCATTACAGAGTAGTCACTACCCCATTACAGAGTAGTCACTATCTCATTACAGAGTAGTCACTATCTCATTATAGAGTAGTCACTATCCCATTACAGAGTAGTCACTATCCCATTACAGAGTAGTCACTATCCCATTACATAGTAGTCACTATCTCATTACAGAGTAGTCACTATCTCATTACAGAGTAGTCACTATCTCATTACAGAGTAGTCACTGCCCCATTACAGAGTAGTCACTACCCCATTACAGAGTAGTCACTGCCCCATTACAGAGTAGTCACTATCACATTACAGAGTAGTCACTATCTCATTACAGAGTAGTCACTGCCCCATTACAGAGTAGTCACTACCCCATTACAGAGTAGTCACTATCTCATTACAGAGTAGTCACTATCCCATTACAGAGTAGTCACTTTCTCATTACAGAGTAGTCTCTATCTCATTACAGAGTAGTCACTATCCCATTACAGAGTAGTCACTGCCACATTACAGAGTAGTCACTATCTCATTACAGAGTAGTCACTATCTCATTACAGAGTAGTCACTGCCCCATTACAGAGTAGTCACTACCCCATTACAGAGTAGTCACTGCCCCATTACAGAGTAGTCACTATCTCATTACAGAGTAGTCTCTATCTCATTACAGAGTAGTCACTATCCCATTACAGAGTAGTCACTGCCCAATTACAGAGTAGTCACTATCCCATTACAGAGTAGTCACTATCTCATTACAGAGTAGTCACTGCCCCTAGTGATTCCCACAGCAGCTTCTAAAGGGCAGGGAAATTTAGTACCTCAGACAGGGGCAGAAGGGAACCCTCGCTTGGTTCGAGGCTTAAAACACCACGTCCTCACAAGTCAAGTCAAGGTTTTGTGATTTGGAACTGTATTTTGATCATGAAAATGCTCAATGCACTCTTCAAAAAGTTTTACAATTATAAAACAAAGTAACAAATCACATAAATGAAATAATTCTTTTTAATCTGTTACCATGGAAACAAAGCCTGGTGGTTAGTAATTTTATGTGGTTTCTTAAATGTTTATGGTCCAAATATTATGTTTGAAGTTTTCTGATATAAACCTTGTAAAACTACTCAATATACATTTTTGTTGCCATGGCAACCAATTTAAATTTTATTAAAGACATAAAAAATGGGGTTTTTTTGTGTTTTAAAATAAAATTTTTCTACCAACTAGAATTAAAGATTATCTTATAGATAATAATTTTTCTTTTTTTAAATTCTACCATCTTTTTACCCTATAAGTTTTTATAACACTGGTATTCTCGTTTGTACAAAGATCCTGTAAATGTAAAACATCAACAACAACAAAAAAAGAAAGTAAGTTCATTTGGTCAAAAAAAAACAAACAAACAAAAAACAACAAAAACCAACAAAACAAGAGGCCCATGGGCCACATCGCTCACCTGAATCACCTTGGTCCATATCAGAAGATTTTCCATATCTATTTGCATGTAAAACCGTAGTCCCTATTATGGCCCCAAACCTATCCCTAGAGGCCATGGTTTTTGCAAACTTGAATCTACACTATGTCAGAAAGCTTTCATGTAAATATGAACTTTGGCCCAATGGTTCTTGAGAAGAAGATTTTTAAAGATTTTCCCTATATATTTGTATGTAAAACTTTGATCCCCTATTGTGGCCCCATCCTACCCGGGGGGGGGGGGGGGGGGGGGGGGGGGGGGGGCATGATTTCAACAAACCTGAATCTGCACTATATCAGAAAGATTTCATATAAATCTCAGCTTTTCTGGCTTAGTGGTTCTGGGAAGAAGATTTTTAAAGATTTTTCCTATATATTTGTATGTAAAACTTTGACCCCCTATTGTGGCCCCATCCGACCCCCGGGGGTCATGATCTTAGCAATTTATAATCTGCACTATATCAGGAAGCTTTCATATAAATCTCAGCTTTTCTGGCTCAGTGGTTCTTGAGAAGAAGATTTTAAAAGATTTTTCCTATAAATTTGTATGTAAAACTTTGATGCCCCCCTTGAGGCCCCATTCAATCCCCGGGTTCCATGATTTTAACGAACTTGAATCTGCACTATATCAAAAAAAAAAAAACAACCAAAAAAAAAAAAAAACGAAAAAAAAAACCAACTTTGACCCCCTATTGTGGCCCCATACGACCCCCGGGGGCCATGATTTTAACAATTTAGAATCTGCATTATATAAGGAAGCTTTCATATAGATCTCAGCTTTTCTGGCTCAGTGGTTCTTGAGAAGAAGATTTTTAAAGATTTTCCCTATATATTTGTATGTAAAACTTTGATGCCCTATTGTGGCCCCATCCGACCCCCGGGGGCCGTGATTTTAACAATTTAGAATCTGCATTATATAAGGAAGCTTTCATATAGATCTCAGCTTTTCTGGCTCAGTGGTTCTTGAGAAGAAGATTTTTAAAGATTTTCCCTATATATTTGTATGTAAAACTTTGATCCCCTATTGTGGCCCCATCCGACCCCCAGGGGCCATGATTTTAACAATTTAGAATCTGTATTATATAAGGAAGCTTTCATATAAATCTCAGCTTTTCTGGCTCAGTGGTTCTTGAGAAGAGATTTTTAAAGATTTTCTCTATATATTTGTATGTAAAACTTTGACCCCCTATTGTTGCCCCATCCGACCCCCGGGGGCCATGATTTTAACAATTTAGAATCTGCACTACCTAATAAAGCTTATCTATAAATTTCATCTTTTCTGGCCCAGTGGTTCTTGAGAAGATTTTTTAATGACCCTACTCTATTTTTTACCTTTTCTTGATTATCTCCCCTTGGAAGGTGGCCTGGCCCTTTATTTTAACAATTAGAATTCCCTTTACCTAAGGATGTTTTGTGCCAGCTTTGGTTGAAATTACATTACAGAGTAGTCACTATCTCATTACAGAGTAGTCACTATCTCATTACAGAGTAGTCACTATCCCATTACAGAGTAGTCACTATCTCATTACAGAGTAGTCACTATCTCATTACAGAGTAGTCACTATCCCATTACAGAGTAGTCACTATCCCATTACAGAGTAGTCACTATCCCATTACATAGTAGTCACTATCTCATTACAGAGTAGTACCTATCTCATTACAGAGTAGTCACTATCTCATTACAGAGTAGTCACTATCCCATTACAGAGTAGTCACTATCTCATTACAGAGTAGTCACTATCTCATTACAGAGTAGTTACTATCTCATTACAGAGTAGTCACTATCCCATTACAGAGTAGTCACTGCCACATTACAGAGTAGTCACTATCTCATTACAGAGTAGTCACTGCCCCATTACAGAGTAGTCACTATCCCATTACAGAGTAGTCACTATCTCATTACAGAGTAGTCACTATCTCATTACAGAGTAGTCACTGCCCCATTACAGAGTAGTCACTACCCCATTACAGAGTAGTCACTATCTCATTACAGAGTAGTCACTATCTCATTACAGAGTAGTTACTATCCCATTACAGAGTAGTCACTGCCATATTACAGAGTAGTCACTATCTCATTACAGAGTAGTCACTATCTCATTACAGAGTAGTCTCTATCTCATTACAGAGTAGTCACTATCCCATTACAGAGTAGTCACTATCTCATTACAGAGTAGTCACTATCTCATTACAGAGCAGTCACTGCCCCATTACAGTATTTCAGTGGCAGTGTTCTTGATTTATTTAGAATCTGTATTATATAAGGAAGCTTTCATATAAATCTCAGCTTTTCTGGCTCAGTGGTTCTTGAGAAGAAGATTTTTAAAGATTTTCTCTATATATTTGTATGTAAAACTTTGACCCCCCTATTGTTGCCCCATCCGACCCCCGGGGGCCATGATTTTAACAATTTAGAATCTGCACTACCTAATAAAGCTTATCTATAAATTTCATCTTTTCTGGCCCAGTGGTTCTTGAGAAGAAGATCTTTTAATGACCCTACTCTATTTTTACCTTTTCTTGATTATCTCCCCTTGGAAGGTGGCCTGGCCCTTTATTTTAACAATTTAGAATTCCCTTTACCTAAGGATGTTTTGTGCCAGCTTTGGTTGAAATTACATTACAGAGTAGTCACTACCTCATTACAGAGTAGTCACTATCTCATTACAGAGTAGTCACTATCCCATTACAGAGTAGTCACTATCTCATTACAGAGTAGTCACTATCTCATTACAGAGTAGTCACTATCCCATTACAGAGTAGTCACTATCCCATTACAGAGTAGTCACTATCCCATTACATAGTAGTCACTATCTCATTACAGAGTAGTACCTATCTCATTACAGAGTAGTCACTATCTCATTACAGAGTAGTCACTATCCCATTACAGAGTAGTCACTATCTCATTACAGAGTAGTCACTATCTCATTACAGAGTAGTCTCTATCTCATTACAGAGTAGTCACTATCCCATTACAGAGTAGTCACTGCCACATTACAGAGTAGTCACTATCTCATTACAGAGTAGTCACTGCCCCATTACAGAGTAGTCACTACCCCATTACAGAGTAGTCACCATCTCATTACAGAGTAGTCACTATCTCATTACAGAGTAGTCACTATCCCATTACAGAGTAGTCACTATCCCATTACAGAGTAGTCACTATCTCATTACAGAGTAGTCACTATCTCATTACAGAGTAGTCACTATCCCATTACAGAGTAGTCACTATCCCATTACATAGTAGTCACTATCTCATTACAGAGTAGTACCTATCTCATTACAGAGTAGTCACTATCTCATTACAGAGTAGTCACTATCCCATTACAGAGTAGTCACTATCTCATTACAGAGTAGTCACTATCTCATTACAGAGTAGTCTCTATCTCATTACAGAGTAGTCACTATCCCATTACAGAGTAGTCACTGCCACATTACAGAGTAGTCACTATCTCATTACAGAGTAGTCACTGCCCCATTACAGAGTAGTCACTACCCCATTACAGAGTAGTCACTATCTCATTACAGAGTAGTCACTATCTCATTACAGAGTAGTCACTATCCCATTACAGAGTAGTCACTGCCATATTACAGAGTAGTCACTATCTCATTACAGAGTAGTCACTGCCCCATTACAGAGTAGTTACTATCTCATTACAGAGTAGTCACTATCCCATTACAGAGTAGTCACTATCTCATTACAGAGTAGTCACTATCTCATTACAGAGTAGTCTCTATCTCATTACAGAGTAGTCACTATCCCATTACAGAGTAGTCACTGCCACATTACAGAGTAGTCACTATCTCATTACAGAGTAGTCACTGCCCCATTACAGAGTAGTCACTACCCCATTACAGAGTAGTCACTATCTCATTACAGAGTAGTCACTATCTCATTACAGAGTAGTCACTATCCCATTACAGAGTAGTCACTGCCATATTACAGAGTAGTCACTATCTCATTACAGAGTAGTCACTGCCCCATTACAGAGTAGTCACTATCTCATTACAGAGTAGTCACTATCCCATTACAGAGTAGTCACTATCTCATTACAGAGTAGTCACTATCTCATTACAGAGCAGTCACTGCCCCATTACAGTATTTCAGTGGCAGTGTTCTTGATTTATGATTGGCTTAACATGGGGTCAACAAAACAGTCATAAAATAAGAAAGTGACAGTTTGCACACCAGTCGTCCAACTTAAAAAATGAAAGGGACGTGCCCTTCTTTAAATATGCAACAATAGCTGTTGACACCATTAAAAAACTCTCACTGCATAGAATGAGTCTATAACATAGGTCAAAGTTTGTAATACTACCCCAAATGTTGGAGACATCTTGTTATACTTGGATATTACATAACAAATTAATCGTACAAATAGAAAGATAAAACTTGAAATGAAAATAGGCAGAAAACAGCAAGTTGAAAAAAAATGTACTGCGATGTAAATTACAAAGCTGTAACCCTACCCTTCCTGCCGTTCCATGCATCCCATTTTGCTTTGCCTTTTAAATCTAACATTCCAGGGCGGGCTGAAATAGTAATTCAGAATTATTATCATCTCATCTCTTCAACTGAACGTGAAATTGTTATCATTTTTTTCTTATTCTGTCTCTTTGAATATGGTCATTGTTTGTGAGCTTTATCCACAAGGGGTAAGCCAATTCTATGGACGCAGTATGATGTATTTTTGAAACACCATGCTTGTGAGTTGGCTTATTTTACTGCCCAGTGGCCTTTAATCCACCACACAAGATGTCGAATCACTTACAGATCACACATCGGACCAATCATCTAAGCTTGCCAAAGGTTCTGATCTGCGACCTGCATCTTCATGAGAATAAGGTCTTGTAACAAGGAATACACATGCCAAATATGAAAGCTGTACCACTTATGTTGCAAGATATGACCAAGGCTAAAGTATTTAAAAAATTCCCAAAACTTGGTTAATGGTCAATGTCAAAAGGTCAACAAATCTGGTATCAATGGAAAGGTCTTCTCACAAAAAATGCACATGCTTAATATAACAAAAGGCCCATAGGCCACATCACTCACCTGAGTCACCTTGGCCCATATCTGAAGACTTTCCAAATATATTTGCATGTAAAACATTAGTCTCTATTGTGCCCCAAACCTACCTCTGGTGGCCATGATTTTTACAAACTTGAATCTGTGCTATGTCAGAAAGCTTTCATGTAAATGTTAACATCTATGGCCCAATGGTTCTTGAGAAAAATATTTTAAAGATTTTCCCTATATATTTTTATGTAAAACTTTGATCCCCTATTGTGCCCCCCCCCCCCCCCCCCCCCCAACCGGAGGTCATGATTTGAACAAACTTGAATCTGCACTATGTCAGGAAGCTTTCATGTAAATCTCATCTCCTCTGGCCCAGTGGTTCTTAGAAAATATTTAAATGACCTTACCCTAATTTTGCATTTTTGTGATTATCTCCCCTTTGAAGACGGCATGACCTTTCATTTGAAAAAAAAACAACTTGAAAGCCCTTCACCCAAAGATGCTTTGTGCCAAATTTGGTTGAAATTGAAATAGCGGTTCTGGAGAAGAAGATTAAAATGTGAGAAGTTTACAATGCCAATGACGACAGACAACGGACAAATTTTGATCAGAAAAGCTCATTTGAGCCTTCAGTTCAAGTGAGCTAAAAAAAAAAAATACCCTTTACAATTAAAAAGATATGGTTTAATATATTCAAATTTTCTGAAAGAAGGTCAAAAGTCAATGCTAAGGTCTCCAGATCAAAGATTTCCATGTCAAAGTAAAAAGTCTTGCTACAAAAAATACACCTGACCAGATATGAAAGGTACATGTATTCCTCTAATGGGTTAAAGATATGACCAAGGTTAAAGTCTTTTGCTACAGACAGAAAGACAGGTGCATCAAAAACTATATGCCCGCAAATCTTCGATTCCCGGGCATAAAAAGGTAGAATGTAAATGTAAGAAATGAATTTCTTTTATGAACATACATAAGGGTATGAAATGTGACACTTTACACTAGCATACTGTAATGTACACTATCCTGAAGTACTAGCGTACTTAATGAAGAAAGCTGACACCAAGTGTTGCAGTTTATGTCCTCAACTATTTTCAAAAATGAAATTTTATTTCTTCAGTACATACCACAGAAAGATCATTCAGAAAATGATGGATTGGGAGACAGATAGACAGCTCGACATATTAAGCAGGGACAGACAGGGCCAGCACAAGATTCCATTCCCAGTCAATCACAAGCATTAAACAGGAAAAATTTAATTAAGTTGGCATTTTGAAATGAAAATTTAACATATATTTCATAACTTGATCCAAGTATATATGCCTACAATGGAACTTACAATGGCAAGCAACTGAACTTTAAACATGTTAAAATTCAAAGTTGGTCACTTGGAAATTCTTTTTATTTTTGACTTTAATCAATAACAGCAAAACTGTGTGAAGGCCACGATCTTAGTGCCAAATACAAACTCCAGGTCACCCTTAGAAAAAGCACAAATCTTAAAACACAGAAATCACTCTTCATCATGTTTTAAAACTGTGTTTATGACAGAAAAACCCAGATGTGAGCTCTGAGCATAGCCAAATTTCACACAATCATACAGATTTTCATTAGAAAGAGATTTAATATCATAAAAGTTTTGATTAATATCTGAATCCTGAAAACAGTACAAGTCATTCAAGAGAACTTTAAAATCATCTGTGAAAAGAATGCCTTCACCGCAATAAAATAAAATTGCCAGAAGTGTACAATATTAACACACACTATTCACCGAAATGCCACACCAGTCGTGGAATAACTCTCTTCTTCAGCAAAGCTGAAATACAGTGTTTGCTTGATAATTCTTTCATTTTCAGGAAAAGCAAAAACACATTCTAGATTCTGTATATTCCTAAAAATGTGTGAAGAATTCATCATCACATAATTTTGCGACAAGCAACACTCACAAAATAAAATTACTTGCTTTTATTTTCCTATTGCTACAACACACGTGTAAAAACTCGTGATAAACAAACTAATCGCAAATTCATGATTGCACACTTTGATGTCTGTGAATCATTCAATATTAAATACATTTTATTTTATGTATATATACTTCAATGCTATATAAATGTAGGATACAAAAAGGATCATGTCATAAGATTGATGAATATTGTTTAACATTCCTCTCAAGAATATTTCACTCATATGGAGACGTCACCATTGCCGGTGAAGGGCTGAAAAATTTCGGCCTATGCTCGGCGCATATGGCCATTGAGCAGGGAGGGTGTCGCACCTGCTGTGACACGAGACCTCAGTTTTTGAGGTCTCATCTGAAAGACCGCCCCATTTAGTCGCCTCTTACGACAAGCAAGGGATACTGGAGACCTATTCTAACCCAGATCCCAGAAGACAAAGGATTCTTAAGTACATGTACATATGTACTATACACATATAAATCATGAGCTTTGAACACAAAAATAATTCAGTAACTCTTGACAAGAACCGGATGGAATGGATATCTTCTGACCATGCAGGAAAACAAATCCTAAAGCATGATATTAGATTTGAACTTTCTTCCCACTCCCTCTCATCATCTTTGCTAGGCCATGGTTTTCCGGGAGAAGAGTGGGCCAAACACCCATGGCTAGTGAAGATGCCTCTCTTCTTCTCTCCATAGGGGGACCAAAACAACCAATTCATTTAATCTCTTTTAAAACCTCACGAGGTCAGACACACTACAGAAAGTAAACTTCTGGTAACAGCAATTTGACAATGACTTTGTTTTGCTCAGTTTCAGATATCATAGTGTAACTGGAAATACAACATCACATTATCTATCTTTACACAGATGGCTATTGCCCTCCTTTGACTCAGTCAGTAACCTTGGATGACCTACCCGTGTTGACGTCACCGACCGTGGCCTGTTTGAATAGACTGTACACCTCTAACAGGTCCTGGTCGGATGGGCTGTTCTTCAGCTTCTTCACATCTTCAGCAGCTGTCTGGAATTCCTAAAACACAAAAAGTTAACCAATCAAAACTTGTCTTACAAGTCACATAGGAACAATGACATTTTATATACATTAGCATGCACAGGGTTTATTTCCATGGGTCATCTGTATACAACAGGGCTGATTTCCTTCTCTTTCAAATCAAAACAATTAAACTTTCTATTTCGTAATTCATGTTTCAGTACCTCTCACAACTCTTTAAAATTTTAGTAAAATGCACCAATGTAAATGCAGTGTTTTCCATTCATTTCATTTGAACAGGCCCATTTAGAATTGTAACAGGCCAGGGGGGGGGGGGGGGGGGGGTATGGAAATTTTGGAAAATTAGACGCAAAATCCTGCATTCTGAGGCATTTCAGGGGGCAAAATGACCCTTGTTCATATGCCACTTTTTAACCTACATTTTTAAATATATACCAAAGGGTTGAACATTTTTACCTCAGACAAATTAGTCACAGTGGTGTTAAATACACACCTTTGCGATGTTTTGACTGGAAGAAATCATGTAATGTATTCGTTCGACGCTTCATTATTTTTCACTGCCATGTGTTTCTCACGCGCAAGGTGAGAGTTTAAAATATCGTCCAATCAAAATCGCCGTTTCAAAAAGCTCTCGATAAAAACATAAACAAGGAAGAAATATGAAAGATATTTATAGCCAACCAATTGCTACCGCATACATTCTTTGCAAAGATCGATCGTGTAAATCAACATCACTGAAATTGACAACATATTATTTTTTGATTTTTTATATTTGAACCGGCCAGAAAATCGTTTGAAACGGTCAATTTGGCCGGCGGCCGGTTCTTAGGGAAAACACTGTAAATGCGAACAATTCTGTTTGAAATTTGAAAAAAATTGGCTTGTATTGTACAATCTGTGAAAAAAGCTTATCCTCTAATATCCATGTAGTGGTGTTTACACATTGAGTATACTTCCACTCTCAAACGTTTTACTTCTTTTTAAGACAAATTAAAAGACACTATTCAGTAACTTAGAAGTAAGAAAGCTGTTTGACAGATCTGCTTCAGTCACCGTTTTTACTCAAGAGATGGATATCAGCCATGTCCCTGAGACAACAGTGTTAAATCTAAAGCAAACTAGCATAGCGCCATGCCATGCCCATTTTTCGTTTAAATTTTAAAAAAAATATTTGTTAACATAAACAATTGGTCTTAATCATTTCATAAGGTTGAATGAAAAGTTTAAAATCAAGGCAGCATGTATTAACTTTTAAAGAGGCTAAATGATTATTCTATTACTATCATAGTATGATACAATGAAAGTGCCCCGAAATTGTCTTGTGCGACGAAAAGTGCCCTTTTGAACTTATGATGTGTGTGCCCTCTCTAGATCGGATCCTAGGTTTAACACTAGACAACGTCCTGTTAAATACATGTGTGTAGAATGCAGGTGCATGCATGTATATATGTAGAATCTGAAATTACTAAAAGCTTAAAAATGTCAATTCATGCACATGAAAGATTGATTCTGGGTTGTTGTGTTTATTATCTCTCCTCTGCTATCCAATCTACTCAAAACATGAAGTTTAGATCCTACAGGGCTGGTTAGTAGCAGTGGTTTTTATCTTAATTAGATCAGCTGCTACTTAAGGAGGTCCTCTACATTGTCATAATGACTGACTTCCTTTTAAAACATGGATGAAAATATAAATATCAGCAATATTTGTCTATATTAGATTCATTTAAAAAATCATTGCCCAGCTGAGTAGCTCAGTAGGTTAGCACGTCGATTGCTGAACAGTAGATCGCGGGCTCGAATCAAGCAGGGGTTTTAATTTCTTTTTTCAAGATTGCTTTCACCTAAAACTGCATTTTATTCTAATGATTTGCATTCTTCTGACATGAGTTGGTCTCTGAATCAATAATATTTTATACAGGTACATTAATGAAGACGACTAGACATGACTAATACAAACAGATAAGCAAATCACCGGCGAGGTAGATTTTCTCTCCAGGCAATATCAAGTATCAAGTATCGACTCAACAATATTTCCTTGGAGCAAGTGTCATCTTGCGTTTAGCCAATCTTAAAGGTACATGTTATGAAGTAGTGTCAAGTTCTCTGCACCTCTGCACAGGAAATATCACTCATCACAAACTACCTAATAAACTCACTCATTTCAAAATCTAAAACCTCTGAAAGATAAACCTAATACAAAATATCTAATTTAATATACAGATATATGAATCAATAAAAACTTTCGAAAGAAAGCTCTGAATATTTTTTTTCTCCAATTATATTTGAAAAATTACTGTTGATCAATTTTCCTTTTTTCAGTAAGTTTTCCATTTAATATGTTTGAGGTAATTCCATCCTTCATATCTAGAATTATTGGTTCAACCTTATATTTGATTGTTGATTCTTCAAATAATATATTTTAGTAACAAATAAAAATGACAAAATAGGTATGTTGCAGTATTAATAGAAATTTTATTAGTCAGCACACAAACCGCGATAGATTTTTGCAGTTGCAATTTTCCTTAAACAGCATTATCAAAATCTCACAAAAACTGGTTATAATGATATAATAGTATTCATAAAATTTTTATGAAACTGTTTCTTTAGAAAATATACACATTTGTGAAAAATAAAGGAAATCTATCGCATAAAGGACTTGATAAATAGTTTAACGAAAACAGGTTTATTGCCCTTGGATTTAATATTTTGAAAACATATAATTGATTATTCATACATAGCTTAAGACTTTTGAAATATTTTATGTCAAAGTTTTTTTTACAATAACTATTGAAAAAGACTCGAACAAAATTTATGTTCCTGCTTTGCATAAATCTTATCAAATGATTGATTTTGTAGAATCGTGTGACGTCACAGGAGGGTGGAACTATCTTAAGATGATGTAAGAAACTTGTGATTCGCTGTGACAATGCTAATTACACTAGAAGTAAGGAGGTGATTGTAGGTAAAACTCAGAATCACACACTGAAGGAGAAAGCAAGTGAACTCCATGTATGCATTGTACATCTACATTTCTATAACCATTTCTTCTCTCACAAAAAAGAGATCTAAACTACCTGCAATTTTTTACCTTGGTTACTATTTTGTTTCTCACAGAAAAGACAAATAATTCACCTGTACAAGTCAACAAACTTACCTGTACAAGTCCACAAACTTACCTGGACAAAACGACTAACTTACTAGGACAAGACAACTAACTTACCTGGACAAGACGACTAACTTACCTGTACAAGATGAGTAACTTACCTGTACAAGACGTACAAGATGACTAACTTACCTGTACAAGATGACTAACTTACCTGTACAAGATGCAACTTTTGAGGGAATGTTACAAATAAAACAGTATTCAGAGTGCAAATGGCAAGGCCAAAATAGAGCAACTGATATAAATCTGAATAGCCAGGACATATTTTATAGATACTGATTTTGGAGGGTTAGCCTACAGAACACATCCTTGTCCGTGATAAACATGAAGAAATATTGCACATCACTGTAATTTTAATATGGCTAACACATGTACATTAAAGTAGGCTTACATTTATAAATGTTCTTATTTTACTTTAACATGCGCCTCTGAATGTCTGTGGTAACAGTCTGTGGCACGTGTTCTTAAAATATATAACACACTTTTCAAAATGTTTCAAAGTTATAATCATTGCATAAAAATGATTAAAAAAGAAACATGTTACGCTTTAATGAAATACTCGAAATAAAGCGGAGTATGTACAATGACAATGTACAAGCGGTCGCGCGGTTGGATCCGCCCACTTAGTTAGGTTTACAAGCTATACAGGACTCAGGAGGCCTAAATATATATTCTCTCGTTGTGGGTAGAATATTACAAGCCGCAGCGTTGTGCAAATTTGAAATTATATAAAACTGGCCAATTCTAGTACTTACTTTTGAGTTCATGTTGCTATATATCGGAGAATGTGTCAGAGTCCAAAGAGCAATACACGACGCCAAAATCCACACCTTGATGCTATGGACGACTGCCGGAAATTATGTAATAGCAGGAACCAACGACTCTGCACTGTAAATTCCGGAAAATATATTAACACGATGCTTATAATAATGATAATAATAAAAAAAAAATGATAATAATCATAAGGATCCTTTTGAACAACCGGGTTCTGTGATTAATTTTGGAGAGTCATAAATTTCGTGAAAGTACTGTGAATCACCTACACATAGTCTGAATATATATATATATATATATATATATATATATATTGTGTGTGTGGGGGGGGGGGGGGGGGGGGGGGCACAAAAGAAGGAAAAGAAATGAGGGGTATGGAAGGGGGAGGGGACCTATATTCATCGTCCCCATGATATAGACACACTCTTTGAAAGGCAAAATTAATCTTTATTTTCTGTGTCACACAACAACCACTCTAAGAGTGGGGTTTTCTTATATATCATTTATATATTTTTTTAAAGAAATCCTAACAGCAAACATGCGTATTTCCACTCGAAAAACATTGTCCTATAATTCACAGGGAAGTTTGCGAGAGAGAGAGAGAGAGAGAGAGAGAGAGAGAGAGAGAGAGAGAGAGAGAGAGAGAGAGCATAGTGGCGACCACTACCCACTTTTCATAAAATGTCTACGAGTATCGTCTGCCCTGACTCCTAGAGCCCCCTTCTAACTGGACTGACATGCATCATATTATGTAATCAGCTGGCTGATTTGGAGCGGCCCTGCCAGATCCCACACTCGCGCGAGCCATGTTGTAAGGTTTCCACATTTTATTCAAGAATATAAATGATAATATTGATCAGATGCCTGCTGTTACGAATGAATGTTTAATAACTGTGCTGCTTTCGTTGGTGTGACGAAAAGCATGATGATTGATTTTTATATTTTCTATATATACTATTAGTTGTATATAATGTTTATTATATGTATACACCCAGTCTTACTTGTTTTATATTTTCTATATACTATTAGTTGTATATAATGTTTATTATATGTATACATCCAGTCTTACTTGTTTTATATTTTCTATATACTATTAGTTGTATATAATGTTTATTATATGTATACACCCAGTCTTACTTGTTTTATATTTTCTATATACTATTAGTTGTATATAATGTTTATTATATGTATACATCCAGTCTTACTTGTTTTATATTTTCTATATACTATCAGTTGTATATAATGTTTATTATATGTATACATCCAGTCTTACTTGTTTTATATTTTCTATATACTATTAGTTGTATATAATGTTTATTATATGTATACATCCAGTCTTACTTGTTTTATATTTTCTATATATACTATCAGTTGTATATAATGTTTATTATATGTATACATCCAGTCTTACTTGTTTTATATTTTCTATATACTATTAGTTGTATATAATGTTTATTATATGTATACACCCAGTCTTACTTGTTTTATATTTTCTATATACTATTAGTTGTATATAATGTTTATTATATGTATACATCCAGTCTTACTTGTTTTATATTTTCTATATACTATTAGTTGTATATAATGTTTATTATATGTATACATCCAGTCTTACTTGTTTTATATTTTCTATATATACTATTAGTTGTATATAATGTTTATTATATGTATACATCCAGTCTTACTTGTTTTATATTTTCTATATACTATCAGTTGTATATAATTTTTATTACATGTATACACCCAGTCTTACTTGTTTCCAGTTGGAAAGTTTTACATTTAAAATGATATCCTAAAACTAAAGTTTTGGTATATATATGTAACATGATGACCCCGTTGGAAATAAGCCAATTAGGTTTTCATGGGTCATCCTCGGGTCAATGGTCCTGTATATCACAGTGGCAGATCCAGGAATTGCGTTAGAGGGGGCGCCACGTTATGATGCAGGGGGTCTGGCGAAGCCCTGGTTGGGACCCAGGGGGCGAAGCTCCTGGATTTTTTCTGATTTTATAGGGCTTGAAATGTCTCTTATGTAGTCATTTCCAAATAGGTGAAAATTCTCAAATGGACGTAAAACAGAACAAGAGGCCCATGGGCCACATCGCTCACCTGAGTCACCTCGGTCCATATCAGAAGATTTTCCATATCTATTTGCAAGTAAAACCGTAGTCCCTATTATGGCCCCAAACCTTCCCCTGGAGGCCATGGTTTTTGCAAACTTGAATCTACACTATGTCAGAAAGCTTTCATGTAATTGTGAACTTCTTTCGCCCAATGGTTCTTGAGAAGAAGATTTTTAAAGATTTTCCCTATATATTTGTATGTAAAACTTTGATCCCCTATTGTGGCCCCATCCTACCCCCGGGGGGGGGGGGGGGGGGCATGATTTTAACAAACCTGAATCTGCACTATATCAGAAAGCTTTCATATAAATCTCAGCTTTTCTGGCTTAGTGGTTCTGGGAAGAAGATTTTTAAAGATTTTTCCTATATATTTGTATGTAAAACTTTGACCCCCTATTGTGGTCCCATCCGATCCCCGGGGGCCGTGATCTTAACAATTTATAATCTGCACTATATCAGGAAGCTTTCATATAAACCTCAGTTTTTCTGGCTCAGTGGTTCTTGAGAAGAAGATTTTAAAAGACTTTTCCTATAAATTTGTATGTAAAACTTTGAGGCCCCCCTTGAGGCCCCATCCAATCCCCGGGGTCCATGATTTTAACAAACTTGAATCTGCACTATATATAAAAAAAAAAAAAAAAAAAAACGAAATTTTTTTTTAAAAATTTGACCTTTTGACCCCCTATTGTGGCCCCATCCGATCCCCGAGGGCCATGATTTTAACAATTTAGAATCTGTACTATATCAGAAAGCTTTCATATAAATCTTAGCTTTTCTGGCTTAGTGGTTCTTGGGAAAAAGATTTTTAAAGATTTTTCCTATATATTTGTATGTAAAACTTTGAGGCCCCCCTTGAGGCCCCATCAAATCCCCGGGGTCCATGATTTTAACAAACTTGAATCTGCACTATATAAAAAAAAACAACAACCGAAAAACAACAACAAAAAACCCCCAAAAAACTTTGACCTTTTGACCCCCTATTGTGGCCCCATCCGATCCCCGGGGGCCATGATTTTAACAATTTAGAATCTGTACTATATCAGGAAGCTTTCATATAAATCTCAGCTTTTCTGGCTTAGTGGTTCTTGGGAAAAAGATTTTTAAAGATTTTTCCTATATATTTGTATGTAAAACTTTTATCCCCTATTGTGGCCCCATCCGACCCCTGGGGGCCATGATCTTAACAATTTATAATCTGCACTATATCAGGAAGCTTTCATATAAATCTCAGCTTTTCTGGCTCAGTGGTTCTTGAGAAGAAGATTTTAAAAGATTTTTCCTATAAATTTGTATGTAAAACTTTGATTCCCCCCCCCCCCCCTTGAGGCCCCATCCAATCCCCGGGGTCCATGATTTTAAGAAACTTGAATCTGCACTATATCAACAAAAAAAAACAAAAAAAAACGAAAAAAAAAAAAACAAACAAAAAAACAAAAAAACTTTGACCCCCTATTGTGGCCCCATCCGACCCCTGGGGGCCATGATTTTAACAAATTAGAATCTGTACTATATCAGAAAGCTTTCATATAAATTTCAGCTTTTCTGGCTCAGTGGTTCTTGGGAAGAAGATTTTTAAAGATTTTTCCTTTATATTTGTATGTAAAACTTTGACCCCCTATTATGGCCCCATCCGACCCCCGGTGGCCATGATTTTAACAATTTAGAATCTGTATTATATAAGGAAGCTTTCATATGAATCTCAGCTTTTCTGGCTCAGTGGTTCTTGAGAAGAAGATTTTTAAAGATTTTTCCTATATATTTGTATGTAAAACTTTGATCCCCTATTGTGGCCCCATCCGACCCCCGGGGGCCATGATTTTAACAATTTAGAATCTGTATTATATAAGGAAGCTTTCATATAAATCTCAGCTTTTCTGGCTCAGTGGTTCTTGAGAAAAAGATTTTTAAAGATTTTTCCTATATATTTGTATGTAAAACTTTGGTCCCCTATTGTTGCCCCATCCGACCCCCGGGGGCCATGATTTTAACAATTTAAAATCTGCATTATATAAGGAAGCTTTCATATAAATCTCAGCTTTTCTGGCTTAGTGGTTCTTGAGAAGAAGATTTTTAAAGATTTTTCCTATATATTTGTAAAACTTTGATCCCCTATTGTGGCCCCATCTGACCCCCGGGGGCCATGATTTTAACAATTTAGAATCTGTATTATATAAGGAAGCTTTCATATAAATTTCATCCTTTCTGGCCCAGTGGTTCTTGAGAAGAAATTTTTTTAATGACCCTACCCTATTTTTACCTTTTCTTGATTATCTCCCCTTGGAAGGTGGCCTGGCCCTTTATTTTAACAATTTAGAATTCCCTTTACCTAAGGATGTTTTATGCCAACTTTGGTTGAAATTGGCCCAGTGGTTGTTGAGAAGAAGTTGAAAATGTGAAAAGTTTACAGACGGACGGACAGACGAACGGACAGACGGACGGACGCCGGAATACGGGTGATCAGAAAAGCTCACTTGAGCTTTCAGCTCAAGTGAGCTAAAAACAAACGTCCCATACGAGAATATTGATTGATTGATTGATTGAATGAATATTGTTTTACCTCCCTCTCGAGAATATTTCACTCATATGGAGACATCACTACTGCCGATGAAAGGCTGCAAAACTTGGGACTATGCTCGGCGCTTATAGCCATTGAGCAAGGCGGGATGATTCAGATCAGCTGATGAGAAAACTCTATATATTAACAGTTACAAAGGCTGATAAAAGTACTGGAAGTACCAAAGCCTTGATTCTTTGGGGTTTACCACCGCTTTTGCAAATAGATTAGCTTTTTTTTTCAACGGTTAACGAATTGACATATGATCGGTTTTGAAGAAGTGTATAGTTTCCCTGATGGCTCATAGTGAGCTTATTCCTTCTGGAAATTTCTTTGCGTGTCAGGGGGTTGTGATATTCAAACAGGTCACCCTTTAACATCAAATGGACATAGAAGTTGGAAATAAGTAAACAGGTAAAGGATATTAACATGCCATGTCTGTAAAGAGTTGTCAGAAAAGTTAATCTTGAATACATGAACTATCGCTGAGTATCAGAATCTAAGTTAACTATGCTGAACAGGAATTTTTTTCTTCTAGATTTCCAGTGATCTACACTTAGCTAAGGCCTGTGGGTCTCTTGTTTGCAGCGGTGGTTATAGAATGCAAGTGATTGTACATGAAATGCCACTTTTGTTTCATAGAAATGTCACCTACGTTTTTAACGCATGCGCTGTTTATCTTACATCTACATGTTCAACAAATCAAACCTTTAATTACATCAACATTAAATACTTTTAACTTACAGGCAAAATGGTAATGTATGCATAGTGATATGTACATGTGAAAACTAGAATTCATCTTCGTCAGTTGAAAGAATGATAGTGTCTCCGAAGTACGTGTACATGCATCTGGCTCTTCTTCATCTGTACCAATCGTAACAACTCGGCCATTTCCGTAACCGACAAATAACGTTATTTGTCGGTAACGGAAACGGCCGAGTTGTTACGATTGCATCTGTACGTGTGGTTTAATAATTTTGTGATTCTAAACAATTTTGACAAGCTCGTTTCTCTTAACATTTATCACAACAACTATGAATATATAGGACAAATTTATTCTCAACATAAAGAAAATGTTTATAATATTTTGTCAACAACAATCGCTGAAAATGATTCCCTTCACATCTCTATCACCATGTTTGATTTGGTATGAATTGCACAATATTAAAGCATTTGCACATGCTCTGCCCCGACCTGTGCGACCAACAATTGCTCAAGGTCTACCACATTTCTAGGGGACCCATACAATGTAATATTCTGACCATTAAAACCAGTACAGTTTGGTAATTCTGATTAAGTAAACCTGATGGCTGTCGCAGTTTAGTAATGTGCGTGGAAAGTCTTCAGCGTCAGTAACTTGAAGTTCATCTATCAACCAAACCAGAGGCCTCCATAACCCGACCTGTTCTTACGACACTGTACAGCAGAGGATGTTAAGTGTCAGGTGAAATGAAAACATGCTGTGCATCAGTCATTCCTAACGCTGGGGTCACTTTCTGAAAAATTTCTTCTGTACAGGTTGCACGAAGTTCAAGTGAGCTGCAGTTGGAAAGATGTTCCTGGGCTCACCAACCCCAACCATGCACAATGTCTAAAATTTCTCTGTCTTTCTTCTTACGAAAGTTTATCCCTAAAATCAAAGTCAAATCTTTTAATCATAGAGTTTTAAATGTATTGTTTATTACTTTTAAGATGCTAACATGTTGAAGTTCATCTGAGGGCAATGCAGATTTGATTTATTGATTGTATATTGTTTAACTTTCTTCTCGAGAATTTTTCACTCATGTGGAGACGTCACATTTACTGGTGAACAGTGGCGGATTTAGAGGGGCAGCCGGCGCCCCCCCCCCCCCTAAAATTTTCAAATTTAAGGTAAATTGCGGTATTTTGTATCGGAAAATGTACAAAATGATAAAAGAAGCAATAATTTCTTCCACTCCCGGAGAAATAAATGACAAAATCTTTTGATTTCTTGAATTACTTTATTGAGAGAACTTAATTTTTTCCAAAAACCCTTAAAATTTGGGTCATTTAATTAATTTCACCTTATTAAAATGATAGAAAATAGTACAAATGACTAAATAGGAGAAATATTTCAAGCCCCATAAAATCTGTAAAACCCAGGAGCTTCCGGGGGCTTCGCCCCCTAAACCCCCACGGACCCACTGCCTCAAAAAGTGCATGCCCCCCCCCCCCCCCCCCGTAACCGCAATTCCTGGATCCGCCCCTGGTGAAGGGCTGCAAAATTTAGGTCACATGTATACTCGGCGTCTAGGATCTTTGAGCATGGAGGGATATTTTCCGTGCAACACCTGCTGTGGCACGGGGCTTCGGTTTTTATACGGTCGTCATTATTATGTTATGGCGCTGTCCGTGCGCCTGTCTGTCTGTGGTAAGGTTTATCGGACTTTTTTCCGTAACGGATGCATGTACAACTTGAAATTTGGTCACAATATCTTCCTCAAGAATTGAAAGAGTGGGTTTGCATTTCAGCTGGATTGGTCCATCCTTAACCTACTTCAGGGATAAAAGTAGGTCAAACAGTTTTCCGGATTTTTTTTTTCGTTACAGATATAGGTATTGCCCTAAAATTTACACATAAGCTTCCTTTCAGGGAATACAAGTTCAGTGTGCATTTCAGATGGATTGGTCCGTCCGTCCGTGACATACATTAGGGCTAAATGTAGGTCAAACAGTTTTCTGGGCTTTTTTCATTATGGATACAGTCATTGCCCTGAAATTTAATAAAAGGCTTCCTCTTGGAGGAATACAAGTTCAGTTTGCATTTCAGCTAGATTGGTCTATCCTTGACCTACTTTTGAGCTAAAGATAGGTCAAACAGTTTTCCGGACTTTTTTCATTACGCATATAGATATTGCCCTGATGTTTAGTCAAAGGCTTTGTCTCAGTGGAATACAAGTTCAATTTGGATTTCAGCTGGATTGGTCCATCCTTGACCTACTTTTGAGCTGAAAGTAGGTCAAACAGTTTTCCGGACTTTTTTTCATTACAATATAGATATTGCCCTGATATTTAGTCAAAGGCTTTCTCTCAGAGAAATACAAGCTCAGTTTGCATTTCAGCTGGATTGGTTCATTCTTGACCTACTTTTTAGAAAAAAATAGGTCAAACAGTTTTCCGGGCTTTTTTCATTACGGATATAGATATTGCCCTGATATTTAGTCAAAGGATTCCTCAGAGGAATACAAGTTCATTTTGCGTTTCAGCTGGATTGTTCCATCCTTGGCCTACTTTTGGACTAAAAATAGGTCAAACAGTTTTCCGGGGTTTTTTTTCATTACGGATACAGATATTGTCCTGATATTTAGTCAAAGGCTTCCTCTTGGAGGAATACAAGTTCAGTTTGCATTTCAGCTGGATTGGCGCACTATGACCTACAGTACTTTAGGGGTAGAAGTAGGTCAAACTGTTTTCCGGATTTTATTTGGTATGGTCACAGGTATTGCTCTGAAATTTAGTCACAACCTCCCTTTCAGAGAAATACATAATCAGTTCACATGTCAGATGGATTGGTGCACCATGACCCACTTTAAGACTTTTCTATTCAGAATGTGTGTTGTATCAATTCAGAATATACAATGTGTTTCCAGGTTGAATTTCACTGTCCGACGGGCGTATATTGTAACGTTTGCGGTACTCTTGTTTTATTTTGCGAGGTAAGAAATTTCAGACAACCATGAAACCAACTTCATTTCCCTCTTTCCAGGTATATGATGTTTATTACAGATTACTTCTAAAATTGTCGGGATTCTTATTGTATTACAACTTGGACAGAAATAAACATTAAGGTGGCTCACTACACCCAGAAGTAGTTTCTCAAATCAGTACGAATTGATTTGATTATCAAAGATATGGTGATATACAATAAGTATATATACCAAAAAGGCAAAAAATATACAAATCTGGATAAAAACATGACTTTCAAAAAAATAATTTCAACACATATGAACAAAAGACTCTGGGGGATTTGAACTCGAGATTTGCGGTTCACCAACCCAATGCTTGATACAAACAAAGGCGATCGATACAAATAATTTCACAAAACATTTGAATCGCCATCTTGTGACGTGGTGTCATACAGAGTATAAGATTTAGTGTGGTGAGCTACTTTAAATACGGCTGTACCCACCCCCACCCCCTTTCCCCAATTTAACAATCTGATTCAATTCTTGGCAATTCCTGCACGTAAAGCTTGATGGCGTGGCGTTTATAGCACACACCGCTCGTCAAACACTATAATTGATTTTATGTCTTCTAATTATAGAATGTTCGCTATGGAAGAAGGTACAGTATCTGGTGCAAAGGTCATGGCACTTAAAAATTATAGTAGGAAGTTTTACATATTATACCATGAATTATTTTTTTCGTGGTCATATAAAATATAATATATTAACCCTTGTCTAAAAAATAAATATAAATTGATATACCAAAGACGTCATTCTTTATTAGAACACTTCCCGGTAACAGACACCTGTTCCGCAGAAACGCATGCGACTTCTAACTTAAATCAGAGAATGGACCGGCTCGTGTCGGCCCATAATGGTACTCTGCTTATGTTGACAAACATAATCAGGTTTAAATTGCAATGTTATTCAAATGTGAATATTTGAATTAATGTAAGTACAGGTATATATGGTGTGAAATTCAAAGAATACAATGAAAATGAAAAATGTGTCGAGAGAGACAAATATCAAACAATCGGGTAAGAACCAGCCCTACAATTTATATAGGTTTATGCTTAGAGCTATATAGCATAATAACAAATGGTCAGTGAAGAAATGTGCCAAGTGCATAACAAAAAGCCCTTTTTGCATACATGTAATTATCGGACTAAATTGCATTGGCACCAGATTGCATGTTATGCATGGTCGGAAAACAAGTCCTCATCTGATAATGACTGCGCCATCTCCATCGTGATCAAACCCTAACTTGATTCAAGTTAGGGTTTGATCACGATGGAGAAATGGGCGTGTATTTATCCCTGTCCATCCATCTCGATTGAGTTTAATGTTACATGTAGTGCGTTTTTGGTGCATGTGTCAGCCACTATACATTCTATGTAGACAATAGTAATGTTACATCTAATTTACATGTGGATTGGTCTTTGCATCAAGTTTAGTTCTTAGTAGGTTACTGTAATATATACATATATTTTCGCTTGGGTGTCTCTGGTAAGTTTACGAATTTATGTCATTTTCTCATTGTATACATAGCTGCAGAATTACAGCTCTCTGGGGGAAGAAATTGAAATGTACCATAGAGCTACAGGATCACCCATATAAAACTTGACATTGCAAATGTTTTTATCTTCTTACGACCAAGGTCTTATATCGCTATAGTCATTGCTGTCTCAAAATTAAGATATAAACAATTTCCTAACATATTTCCTAACACTCGTGTACTAACATACATCAAAAACCGAAAACACAGTTGAAAAATCGTTTGGTGACTTAGCCATGTACGGGTGTCAGTGACATAAGACATGATATGTGCGCAGAAAAAGCTACATGTACATTATAAATAAAAACGAATCGAAGGTTTTTATACCAGGCGGAGCTGTAGCTCGCTGACATTTCCTATTTTTCGCCACGAGGAACAATTTTCCAGGTAATGTACACCCATGGTACTATAAAATATTGACCATTACTTGAAAAAGCTCTTCAATATATTTATAGAACTCTCTAGTGGAAATGCACAAACGCAATTTCTATTTCTGAGCATCCTTCAATTCACCTTACCATAATCTTTTTCATTTCAATTTTGGATGAAACTCAACCGTTTGGTTTTTAAGAAGATACAAATGTGAAGTTTATGTTACATCTCTTAGGCATGCAGATAAACTGAAATTTAATTAATAAATACGTCATCTTATTGAGTCTGCTGGATTTAATCATGTGGTCAAAAGTTAAGTTTTACGATTAGAATAGTTTTGTGTTTCTTGGTAATTTATCTTATTATCTTCGTACATTAAATAAAAGTACTGAAAAATTTATTCCATCGACAATACTGAATTTTACCTTTTTTATTCACCAAAGTATACTCATTAAGTCCTTTGGAAGCGGTATTCTTCTGATGATTATTAAGTTTGTAATCACATTCCATAGCTTCATTGTTGTAGAGAAATTCTTCCCTAGACATCAAGTTAGACCTCAAGGCACATTCGGATAAACTAAGGGTAGCTTTTTTGGTGCGGAGAAAGAAACAGCAGCCGAGAAACCTCTCTTTGAAAGGTTAACACGATATAACGCTGTGACAGTGCGACTGGAATCGACTATTAACAGGACACTCTGAAGTAGTACTGCATAAAGACCGAATCTGACCATCATTAGCAGATTTAGCCTTTCCATTGTACATAAAGGTTTTTCTTTTGTGAATATTTGCTCCTAGATATTCATGAACATTGTCGACTAATGGGTTTTATGCAATGATAATCTCCAAGTTTCATTAATTATCATCGCAATATCTAACGAGATTTGTTGCCAACGGATGTGGATATTTATTATCTGCACGCTATATGTTTACCTTTAATTATTTGAGAAGTCTCTTCACTTAACGTATTGTATGTTCATTATCTTTATATGAAACGTACATCGCAGTAATGAGCGAGTAGCGCGGTCATATATGTTTGTTCTTTAAAAGTGCAGCATGAACTTCTACAATTATCCTTAAACGGACGACGGTATTAATGTGTTTTCGGGGCAATCATAATGCGGTCCTCTTCATCAGAAATGAAAGAATTGAAGTCTGTAGGACAATGTTTACATGACTTGCACAGGTGCTTGACGATCTTGTACGAAATATTCGGGTGTTGCTAAAACGCGGAACGGAACACGGAAACTATTGTATGCCATAATGTTATGTGGAGGTCAGCATTTTGTAAAATCAAAAGGCTTATTATAAACAAGGGAAGCAGAAATTACAGAGAGAACGGGAAGTCATCCACAGAATCCATCATTTCATATTAATACCTCATACTAATGCATTATTATGTATTTTAAAACGATGGATTTTGTGGATAAATGTACTGGTCAAGAGGAGCTTACTTAATTTTGCATAATTTTTAATACAAATACATATTTTTAGCAAGTGCCTGTTGGTACCATCCTTTTCCCCGGCTTTGCACCCCCCCCCCCCTCGATTGTTTGTTTCACAAATAAGGAAGAAAAATAAGATAAACATACTGAAAAAGACTTGAGTTATAATTGACCCCCTTTCAAATTCTAGTACTGTACCTTAAGAAAAGATTTTATGAGCCTATCCAATGAATAAAAGGTACACACCCTCCTCGAGAAAACATTATAAAAGATAAAATAATTTTTTGAACAATTTCTCACAAATATAGCCTATTTAAATCACAGGGGCTAAGCCCGTTTTGGGCCCGAACCTTGTGATACCATGGTACCACAGGGTTCGGGCCCAAAACGGACTTAGCCCCTGTGATTTAAATCAAACGTGCTTTTAATCGAACTAGATATGTTTAAGATAACTGAACTTGAATTTAGTTTTACACCTGTTACAATATACATGTATGTATCACATTAAATTTCAAAGCGGACGAGTCCGGTGTGGAGGAAAAGGTTTGCCTCATTTTGTTGAAACCGAAGAGAAAGATTGAAACCGAACCAATGTAAACTAGGTTGACGTTTGTACGATCCATAGTAAGAGGAATTAACAGATTTATTATTTCATAATGTATGAAATAGCTAAAAGCCTAACACAGAATTTATAATTGAATGGAATTAAAAGTCATCGCATTATTAATCTAAATGTTAAATCGAGGCAAGCTACTGACAAACAAGTTGATGGCACAGGGGTTTCAACAGTCTCAATTAAAGTCAGCATTTCGCAAATTCTATGATCGTTTTAACGATCTAGTTTGCCAATGCAACCTATCATTGGGTCAATTGCTGTCTGACGTGTTTCATACTGATTGTTAGACCGTTCTTGGCACACTGGTTTTAACTACAGATAACTATGTTTACCTGATCAAGATATGGGGCTCACGGCGAGTGTGACCGGTCGACATGGGATGCTTACTCCTCCTGGGCACTTGATCCCACCTCTGGTGTGTCCAGGGTTTGCCCAACTATCTAATTATGCCCCCCTTCAAAGAAGAGGGGTATATATATTGGTTTGCACTTGTCGGTTGGTCGGTATGTCGGTCGGTCGGTAGACCACATGTTCTCCGCTCAATATTTTGAGAACCATTCTTTTGATCGTAAGGATATTTCATATGTGGGTTGATTATGAGTAGAAGAGGATCCCTATTGTTTTTCAGGTCAAACGGTCAAAGGTCAAAGGTCAATCTACTCTGGACATAGGAATATACTGTCCGCTCCATATCTTCAGAACCCTTTGCTTGACAGACGTCAAACTGGGTACACTGGTACATCCTAAGGAGAAGATGACCCGTATTAATTTTGAGGTCACATGGTCGAAAGTCAAGGGTCAAACTGGAACATACTGTTTGTTCAATATCTTGAGAACCCTTTGTTTGACAGACATCAAACTTGGTTCAGGAGAAGATGACCCCTATTGATTCTGAAGTCACATGGTCAAAGGTCAAACTGGACATAGGAACATACTGTCCGTTCAATATTTTGAGAACCCTTTGCTTCACAGACATCAAACGTGGTACACTGGTACATCTTTAGGAGAAGATGACCCCTATTGATTTTGAGGTCACATGGTCAAAGGCCAAGGGTTAAACTGGGCATAATTATTTATTGTCTCCTATATTTTAATTATTTGCTTGATTGACACCAAACTTGGTACACCGGTACATCATAAGGAGTAGATGACCCCTATTGATATTTAGGTCATGTGGTCAATGTACTCTTGACATAGGACGATATTGTCTGCTCAATATTTTGAATTAATGATGCTACTATCAATTAAATGATGTGTGTGTATAATTCTTTTTTTAATTTTGCACCATGGGGGGCATATGTGTTTACAAACATCTCTTGTTTGTATTGCTTATAGAAGTTATGAGATTGATCACTGTTCGTTATTTTCATCCTTCATATACATATAAATGAAGGAATCAATCCAGTTCATACTGTTTGTAATATAAGATTAATAGAATCCTTCATTAGTACGAGTGTGGGATAGGAAAATTCCACCGAGGGGACAAGATTCTCAGTCTAGGACGAGGCTTTGCCGAGTCTTAGACAGCGAATCTTGTTCCAGAGGTGAAATTTCCCTATCCCACACGAGTAAATAATGAAGGATTATTTTTCTCACATTTTACCTACAATTTAGTGCATAAATTTAGGAGCTTTGAGAAAATTCTAAATTGTCAAAATCCTCATTTCAAATTCGATCCAAAAATTAATTAGATAGGCAGAAAGAGCATACCCGAAAATAGTCACTTGTCAGATAATTATACACAAGTCGACACAAGCAACTGAATAGTCGATATAATTAGCTGACAAGTCGACATAATTATCTGACAAGTCAACATAATTAGCTGACAAGTCGACATGATTATCTGACAAGTCGACATGAGTATCTGAGAAGTCGACATAATTATCTGACAAGTGATGACATACATATGCCACCATAATGATTGAACCTTCTTTAGCCATATGCTCTGTTTTCCACGTTTTGTTCAATAGTATGTTGTTACCTGTAACATACAGGTAAATCTGTACATCTCTACCTGTCTATCTCACCTGAGTGTGGAATTTGTAAAGCATAAACGTATACTGATTATACACCTACTGAACGGTTATATGTCTTATCAGTACTAACACACACAGCTTGTGTTACCCTCAGTGTAAACCATTCACAATTAATCTCAATATACACATACGACTGTGTCGAAAACACGGCGAAATCGTAGAAAATGAATTCGTTCAGGGATTTCGGATACGTACAATGTGTGATTATGTGTGCCTTTTGTTTTGAAGCAACTCTGTTTGAACTCGGGGGTAATAATTCTTCGTTGGACACTACTGTCAGCGTCCTAGATGTTGCCGAAAGTCTTGGAGCAACCACGTTCTTGGATTTTGTCCGTAAAACAAATCTGACAGGGAATTTTACTCAAACAGGTAGTGATATTTTTCGTTTTATTATAAATAAAGTTTACATTGTACCCTGTTTCACGTGTACATTACACATAATATATACAAAGAGTTTTCTACAATTTTCTTTTCACATGTTTAAAATATTCTGTGCTAATCTCAAAGTAACCCTCCATGCCAATATGACGAATTACTCAACTTGACCCAGTGGTCCAGATCTGTGTGAAGGTTTTGATATTTGTAAGGACGATGAACCTAAACTGAACACGTACATGCAATTCGATTAAATTTTGAACTCCGCGCAGAAATTCTCCCTTCGTTCACAAGATACGGACATGATCATCTACCCCCTTAGTTGACAATTTTTTTAATTACTTAGGGTCAATAACAGTGTTTGTACCATCCAACCAGGCTTTTGAGGACATTCCAAAGGAAGAAAAGGATAATCTGCAGGATTTATCATATGTCAAGTTCATCCTACTATACCATATCGTACATGGTGTCCACGAAAAACGCAGCTTCCGAAACGAAGTCCAATATAATTCTGAAAGCAGACAAGAGGCCCAGAGTGAACTACTAAAAGTCCGTATGAATGTTTATCACCGAGGAGAGGTGCGTAAAACATTCACTAACGGATCCAATAGGGTCAATACTGGAGCAAAACGAAATGTCAAAAATTCAAAAAGTCTTGATTACAGGTAGGGGTGTTTACTGCACATGCGAAATGTTTCCAGGTTTGATCGTGTAATGTTAGGTTTTTCTGGATGGCGCAGGAGTGAGAGCCTGGTTTTGCAACATACGAGGTCGTGAGATTTAATCTCACTGCTAACAGGCACAGCTCCTCATGAACGGGTATAAAACTGAGATACATGTACCATATCAGTACCCATAATTCATAGTCACGAAACGTAGAAGAATTCCGGTCTTTCTGGCAGCTAAAGATATTGGCGCTGTAAAGTAAAGCCGACTACACTCGGTAACACATTCATTAGTGAGACAGTCGTAACTACTCGGCTGTTTCCGGAACCGGTTAGGATCGTAACTACTCGGTTAGGGAAAAGGAGGAGCGTGATCTGATTAATAATACAAATTTTAGGAAGTTCATCATGATTTGGGATTTTAAAAATCTTGAAGTGACGTAGAACAGCTACGATGACCAGATTGCAAATCTGACTTATAGTGTTTCAAATAACCGTTTCTATATTTTTTGGAGAACAAGAAAATTTAATATAATATATTGTGTATGTTTCTGAATTATCATACTATTCTATGTAACAGATTATTACAGCATCTGGAAGTCCAATTATTAATTTTGACAACAAGGCAACCAATGGAATGGTTCATATCCTGTCACGTGTCATGTATCTACCTCCATCGTTTGGTTCGATTACCCGACTCACATCTCTTCCGATCACGCGTTACGTTTCCTACGGATTGTTAGACGGTGGTCTGGCGGAGAAACTCAACAGTAACAATTATATATCTTAAAAGAATGAATTTCATAGCAAAGTATGTTATTTAGGCTATAACTGAACTTAGTGCAGATTATGGTCATGACATAATCGGGAGTTACCTAACTGGTGTAGTACATAGGAGTAAAGGAAATCTGTGGCTGGACCGGGAATCGAACCCGGGACCCCTGCATTATTAGTAAGGTGTTCTAACTACTGGGCTACTCAGGCCGATATCCACGGTCCATATTGCCCTAATTAAGAATTCCTTCCTCCATTAATTCGTATTCCCTTACAAATCATTCGCCCCTGGTAGGAAAACCTACAATGCATGGGTGGACAACGGCACTACCTGTAGTATATACAAGAGGAGGAAATATGTGGCTGGACCGGGCATCAAACCCGGGACCCCTGCATCACTAGTCAGGTGCTCTAACTACTGAGCCATCCAGGCCGATATCCACGGTTCTTATATCGCCCTAACGACTGCACTAATATATAACCTAATAATGAAAAAGTGAAGACAACGAACAGTGATCAATGTTATGAATCTCATAAAGGTAGAGAAGCACGGAACCCTGGACACACCAGAGTTGGAATCAGGTGCCTAGGAGGAGTAAGCATTCCCTGTCGACCGGTCAAACCCACCGTGAACCCTTTATGTTGATATAGTATAAGGAATCTTTAGTCAGACTCAGAATGTAGAGAAAGGTCTAATAAATGGTGTAGAGCACGCCAGACAGCATTCGACCCTATTATCTGTTGTAGATCGTTATAACGACCATGATAGAATTTGCGAAATGCTTACTTTAAACGACACTGTTGAAACATCAACTTATTTGACATATATATACATGTACTTCGCTATTAATTTCATTCTTACGATTCATCTTATTGATAACTATAAGATGAATTTTAAACCCAAAAGCGTAAATGACGTCATGTGCAAAGTTTAACGTGCAGCATTATAAGTCAGTTAAATTGCGTGTTCCAGATTAAATTAGATTAACACACTTACTAGTAATCCATGCAGTGTGCATTGTTTTAGTATAGAATTCATTCTATAAATTTTGGAAAATGTATAAGGGTATGATCTACGGTGCCTCATGAAAAGCATGTCTGCTTGAAGCGTAAGTAGTTAAAATCCACTGACGTGGCTTGATACGACATGTACAGATGTAGGACACAAACAAAATACTGAAGCAATAATTCACTTGACAATACTGGATTGTACAATTTTTATTTTTCATGCACATAGTAAATACATACACAAGTTGTGGTTTCAATTTATTCAGGAAAAGAGCCATACACCCTCTTCGCGCCCTCAGATCTGGCCTTTGAAGCACTACCAAACAAAACGATGGATCTTTTCATTAGGAATAAAACCGCCATTCACCGTGAGTGTTAAAATGAGAAATGTGTGGTGTCATTTTAACCTCGGAATTAACAAACACTGACTTCGTATCGGACATATTTCAGGTTTGATGGAGAATCATATTTTGTCCGGTACATATTTTAGTAAGGGAATGGAAGCAAACGACACATTTAAAACAATGCTTGGAGAAACACTGACAGTCGATTCTATCAAAGGTTTGTGATAACAAAAATCAATAGCAATCTTCAAAAAGCCTAGCTTGCATGATCGAGATGAATTATTTCATAATAGCTGATTTTCTGCCCATCACAATCATCATCCCAACGACATGGTATAAGCAATATAAATTCACATGCTTTGTACATGATTTTATCCCAAATATCCAATAGGAATGAATTTTTATACACTTTTATTCAGTGACGTAATCAGAGTGACGTAATCATTGGTTTTGTAGGTAATGTGACAGTCAGTGGCGCCCTCCTCGTGCTCCCGGATTTTACCGCCACAAATGGGGTAGTTCACATAACCACAAAAGTCTTCCTACCACCCGATTTTTGCTGAATTAGAGGTCGACCGTACATGTTGTATTTATGTGATAGAGTTTACGATGGAATGTTTGACGATGTAGTCTTTGTTCTTGCTCATTACAACCTTCATCGTTTTCATTGTCTTAAAATGATGACGACGATCTAGGGTACATATTTTGGTATTCAGTGTTTATATAACCAATTTTGAATGATTTCAATCAACATAAATGTTTGTTGTTAAATAATGATGAAAAGTGAAGTTGATCAAATTCACATGACTTGTACACTCACAGGTACAGGATTAGAAACTGACCTTTTTGCACTCGAGACTTTTTTCGAAGAGTTATCTGCGCTTGGTAAAAAAAATAAATAAGAAAAATATGTCCAGTAAATAATTAATTCTATTTCATATTTTCATAAAGAGAAAGTGTATGTAACTTTTTACTACGAGATTTCTTTAAAGAATATTTTAATGAAACATGCTCTTCCGATAGACTAAATGAAACAGTAATCAAAATTCTAAAATCCCTATGGGGGATTATCTTTATTTGGTGAACCCTTCAAAATGATACCATGATTACAAAAATCCCATTATTCATTTACTACTTTTGAAATAGGATCGTTATACATTGAATACCTTAATTGAAACATGCAGAACTTTTGAATTTTGTTTCTTGTCTAAATCACAGGTTTGCATGATGCAATCGGACAACTCATTGTTGATGAAGTAACATTAAAATTAATGTATGTGTGACGTAGATACAGCTAAACCAGTCTAATTCGAAATGCTCTGCGAGACAGAGTTTGTGATTTGAGAGAATGTCGGCTTGCAGTGTTAAGAACACGGTAAAAAGGTCCGGATTCACAGTGAAACGGAATACACAGGTGTTTGGATATACAGGGTAAACTGTTTTATTATTTATTTTGTAACAATAAGTAAAATTAAGACTGAATACGACTATATATCGTCAGGCAAGTACATGTAGGGCTATCAAAACAAAGGTTCCACAAAGCTCACAGCATTGCGTGTTGTAAGGCAGTATTTACAGGCAGGGGTTTCAACAGCCTCGTTTAAAATCAGCATTGCGCTACTTCTAGGGTTGTTATAACAATCTAGTTTGTCAATATAATAACCTATCATCGGGTCCAATGCTGTGTGAAGTGTTTCATACTGATTGTATCCCGTGGGGATCCGGGTTAGAATAAGTCCTCAGTACCCCTTGCTTGTCGTAAGAGGCGACTAAATGGGGCGGTCCTTCGGATGAGACCGCAAAAACCGAGGTCCCGTGTCGCAGCAGATGTGGCACGATAAAGATCCCTCCCTGCTCAATGGCCATTAGCGCCGAGCATAGGCCTAAATTTTACAGCCCTTCACCGGCAGTGGTGACGTCCCCATATGAGTGAAATATTCTTGAGAGGGACGTAAAACAATATTCAATCAATCAATCATACTGATTGCCAGGCCGTTTTTGGCACATAGCCGATTTTGACTACGGATAACTACGTTTACCTGGTCAGGATATAGGGCTCACGGCGGGTGTGACCGGTCGACAGGGATGCTTACTCCTCCTAGGCACCTTGATCCCACCCCTGGTGTGTCCTGGGTCCGTGTTTGCCCAACTCTCTATTTCGTATTGCTTATAGGAGTCAGTGACGGATTTAATGGGGGAGGGTCCAGGCTGCGCCCCCCCCCCCCCTAAAATTTTCAAATTCAAGGTAAATCGTAGTATCTTGTTCAGAAAAATGTAGTAAACAATAAAAAAAGCAAGAATTTCTTCCACTCACGGAGAAATAAATGACGAAATCTTTTGATTTCTTGAATTACCTTATTGGGAGAACTTAATTTTTTCGAAAAACCCTTAAACTTTGCGTCATTTTATTAATTTCACCTTACATGTATAAAAAATGATAGAAAATAGTACAACTGACCCCAGACCCCCTGCCTCATAAAGTGGCGCCCCGCGTAACCGCAATTCCTGGATCCGCTCCCAAGAGTTGCGAGATTGATCGCTGTTTCTTATCTTCACCTACAAGGAAGTTTAGGATTTCCATCTCAGTGACTTGGGATTTCTTTTTTTTTTAACTTGAAAACCAAGATGAACCCAGATTTTTTAAAGTCACATTTGAAATGGAAAACAAACTATACAATGAAGATGCCCTTCTAGTAACCGTGTTTTTGCAGGGTTTCATTCCTGAAAGTTCGATGACACTTGAAAAACTCCGAGAGATTTTTCCCTTCAGTGATCTTAAACCCTTACATTTAATCCTTAAAACTATTTGAAAGTTTAAAAAAAAATTAAGGGATGAAAATGTTTTTAAAATATCGTGTGCAATAATTCGTAGAATTTCCCTTTATGAAAGGTGAATATAACGAACAGTGATAAATCTCATAAATCCCAAGAACAATACAAAATAGATAGTCGTGCAAGCACCCTTAGACATACCAGAGATGGGATCAGGTACCCAGGAGGAGTAAGCATATATAACCTCGACCTTTCATCTGTGATCTTGAAAGCAAATAAACGCTACTTACGATAGGGACTTTATTAAAAGAGAGAAATTTACTGTATAAGTTTGATTGAACACGTACTTGAATGAAGTATGCAGTTTAAATACTGGTACACACATACATTGTACAATACTCAGAAACTACATTTCAGTAAAGATAACCTTTTAAATTGAATACCGACACAGATACGAGCATGTCTGCAGAGTACCACCCATAAAAGCAAAATTTGAGTAAGAAGTTCCACTCACATTTCTTCCCGAGGAGAAGTTTCATTTTGTGACCTAATCAACATCTCATGTTCTGACCTTTAAAACTACTGACTTGATACAGGGTTTCATAATGTTGCACAACATCATAATATGACAAAAGAACCAAGTTCATTTGGTATCATATTCGGCCTCGTGAATATTTCAAAAATGAAGTACATTTCAGTAACTATAGATTGACCCTAGTAATATAGTAATCAATGATAACCTACCAGTGGGTCTTTAAGCAAGGTATTATACCAGATAAGATTTGCATGAAAAATTTTAATATTGCTCTTATACACAGGCACTACAGATCTTCCTTCTGGTATTTTTTCAACTACAACCTTGATAATAAATAGACACAAAGCGTCGTATATGACATTTTTCCTTTAAAAAGGAATGTTACACTAGAGTAATTCAATATGGCTGAAAAGTGGAGGATATGAATAACAGTATTTTGAAATTGAAAACTTTCAAATCTACTTTATTTAGTCAGAAATTGCAGTTTTAGTAGAAAGCAATATGAAAAAAATTAAAACCCCTGCTGTACTCGAACCCGCGATCTGCAGTTTAGCAGTCGACGATGAGCTATTCAGCTAGGTAATTAAAACTAAATAGAATAAACCAATATTGCTGATATTCATATTTTCATTCATGTTTTAAAAAGAAGTCATCTAATATGACGATGTAGAGTACCTAGCAAAAAATCTGAGAAGAGTTTAAAATGATTAAACAAAGGTAAATGTACGAACCAACGCAGGAACAGGAAAACTCTTCTATATCCGCTCCCCGTTCAACTCTAGATTGAATGACTAGTTTTACGGAAATTAATTTGTCAGCTAATAGCATACTTTTATAGCTGATACGACTTAAAATGAATATGACAGGAAGATGAATCGAAGAGCTATCAGTCCTGCAACACCCCCCCCCCCCCCCCCATCCTCCAGTTGTCTACCGAGTAAATCAGATCAATGTTGATCTTTCGATATGCATCTCAAAATGCCTTGATGTTTGTGACTAGAACACATTTACAACTTGTGTGGTTGTAAATCGTGCATATACATTTAATGATGGGCTTCATAATGGAGTTCTAGAATGGACTTTTATCAAATCATACAGCTTTTTGACGGATCTTGTTAGTACTTTCAAAAATCAGAAGTTGCAGGAACATTGAACGTGGGTAACAGCCCGTGTTACATGTAATTATGAACATAATCAAGCACAACCCGTTTTTTTCTCTATTTCTCCCTCTTCAATACATTATACACAGCCTGGGATTGATAAAACTGATTTTGGAAACGGTTGCTATTTTGTAAAAATCCTATCCATGCATGCATTAAGTCACCAGTAGTGAGAAGTTTTGGAAAATCCATTAATTTCGCCCGCGCATGTTTTTCATCGATACCCGCTAGCATATTCCAAAATCGCACAAATTTTTCGTCGTCTATTGGATGATTTCGTCCTTGTTCGTGCGTAGAGAAGAAATCGAAAAACTCCACCACACATCGTCGAGCTGCCGATTGAAACTCATTGGAGTTGGTGTATTGACCATTAAAATTATCGTGACTATTGGCAAACAGCTCAAAAGTAATGGAGTTGGTGCCCCTACGTAACACATGTGATTTCCACCAGGCTATCGTTTTGGCTCTGTCCATTGGTACATCCCTTTGTTTGAGATATATACGAATGGATTCTAGCTTTTCATTAGTCTTGATGACGTCAGACTGAGAGATGATTCCATCTTGGTCATGGTCTAAAATCTGAAACCACAGCAGCCATTTCTTTTTCATAAATCTCTGATCTGAAAATTAGATAATATGATTAGTGATTAAATGGTTTTTGGCAGCTGCAGAGCTACATGTATCAACGAATTCGAGAGTTTTTGCAGAAAGAATATTAATTAATAGTATTATAAATTTTGCCTGCTCCAAAATTCTTCCGATGATTTTTGAAAATTATTTTCTTTATACATGTACTCACATGTACAATTACCATAATCAATAACAAATTCTAGCACCATGTGAAAGTTTCATTTGTTCTATAGTATGCCTTGGAACTTTAGAATCACACGACAAAAAGGAATACAGAAAAATTACACCAGTGGTTGTTTGTTTTACGCCCCGTCGAGAATTTTAATTCATAATAAGACGTCACAAGGCCCAGGTCGAGTACCTATGCTAAGCGCTCAAGGCCGTAGCAGTGGAGGTTCTCTACTGTGCCAACGCCTGTCGCGACACGAGACCTCCGTTTTTAATGACATATCCGAAAGACCCATAATTCTCACTTCTTAATGTCGAATGTTTGGCGATTAGGAGCAATTATTACCTATCTTTATGCCTTAGGTTTGACGAAGTCATGGTACGAACGGTGCTCGAACTCAGGACCTCCCGGTTATACGAGGCGACCGCTCTAGTACTGTGCTACCACTACTTGTGCGCGAATGGTTGCGTAAGACTGATGTAAGAGGACGAGTTTGATGTCTTGTTGTAAATGTAAATGATCAACTCCGCCACAAAGGCAGCGATCGTGTTGGGTTGAAATTTCCTTGTGTCTCTTTTGTCCGCCATCGTAACAAAAACAGAGGTAAGCTAAACATCTTTGTCTAAATGTTGGTTTACTCATATGCAGACAGTCCCGTGGGGATCCAGACTAGAATAGGTCCTCAGTACCCCTTACTTGTCGTAAGAGGCTAGTCGGATGAGACCGCAAAAACCGAGGTTCCGTGTCACAGCAGGTGAGGCACGATAAAGATCTCTCCCTGCTCATAGTCAAATAAACGCCGAGTATAGGCCTAAAGTTTGCAGCCCTTGATCAGCAGTGGTGACGTCTCCATATGAGTGAAAGGGGCGTTAAACAACAACAATCAATCATATGGAGACCTTACCATTAAGAGACGTAAAATTTAGGTGTACATGCTCAGCACTTTACGGTCTTTGAGAAGGGAGAGATCTTTTACCATGCCACACCTGCTGTGACACGGGGCCTCGGTTTTTGCAGTCTCATCCGAAGGACCGCCCCATTTAGTTGCCTCTTACGACAAGCAAGGGGGTACTGAGGACCTATTCTAACCCGGATCCCCACAGGAATGTTGGAGGATACTTCGATCACTTTAATGAGACGTTAGAAAGCTTCTACAGTTATTGACTGTTAATGAGGTCTACTTACGACAACACGGACCAGGTCAGGCAGATACTTGTTTGTCCATCATATCAGTCAAATCGACCCTTATGTTTTCTATACTTAAACATTGATGTGCACACAAATGCTTCAAAACAACTTACTTTCATTTGGATTGACAGATATCCAATAAAAAATAATTATCAATCCTATCAAAGCTTGAATGGCAGTTTGTCCGATTCTGCTGTAGTACGCAAAGTCAAAAAATTCAGCGGCGCAGTACCAGGTCTCATTGCTAGCCTCGCTTCCGAATTTCCTCGATTTGTCCACAGATTCATTTGATATGCCAAACACCTCAGAACAGCCTAATAAAGATAATTCAATGAGGTGAATGGTCTGTTGCGATCTGTTTCTTATTGCATTACTGCATTAATATTTTTTATTTCTTTGCAAATACAAATGGACAGAATTTTACCATAACGAAAGAAGGGGAGGGGGTAAAAATTATGAATCATACAAACATATAAAAATCTTTTTTCCCCTGAAAGCAGATAAACTGTACGAAAAGTTACATGTATCATGAAAAGGAGCACAGCCAAAATTGCAAATTGATGACTCCTGGGTGCCGGAGAAGGTCTGGTAATGAGTAGGGGTTTGTAACTAGTAAGGTCTGGTAATTGAGTGGGACCTTACTAGGCACAGAACCCTACATGATTACCAGACTTTACTTAGACTTAGTGGGCACAGAGCTACACTCAATTGCTAGAACTTACTAAACACAGAACACCACTCAATTGCTAGAACTTACTGGGCACAGAGCCCACTCAATTGCTAGAACTTACTGGGCACAGAGCCCACCCAATCGCTAGAACTTAATGGGCACAGAACCAACTCAATCGCTAAAACTTACTGGGCACAGAGCCCACTTAATTGCTAGAACGTACTGGGCACAGAGCCCGCTCAATCGCTAGAACTTACTGGGCACAGAACCCACCCAATCGCTAGAACTTACTGGGCACAGAACCCACTTAATTGCTAGAACGTACTGGGCACAGAGCCCACTCAATTGCTAGAACTTACTGGGCACAGAACCCACTCAATCGCTAGAACTTACTTGGGCACAGAGCCCACCCAATCGCTAGAACTTACTGTGCACAGAACCCACTCAATTGCTAGAACTTACTGGGCACAGAACCCACTCAATCGCTAGAACTTAATGGGCACAGAGCCCACTCAATCGCTAGAACTTACTGGGCACAGAGCCCTACTCAGTTGTCATAACGTCTCACCCAGGCACATGAGTTATTGTCCTTGAAACCACTTTTAGGTATAGATGAATGATTATCTATGAAAAACAATATCTGTTTAATTGATTGTATCTTGTTTTAACGTCCCTCTCGAGAAGTTTTCACTCATACGGAGACGTCACCAAGACCGATGAAGGGTTATGCTCGGCGTTTACGGCCATTGAACAGTGAGGGTTCTTTAGCGTACCACACCTACTGTGACACGGGACATCCGTTTTTAATATCATCTCCGAGGACCCGTGACATTCACACCTGATGCCGAGCGTTTGGCGATGGAACTGTTACTACCTGTTTTGACGACTTAGTTCTCTTGCGGCCGGAATTCGAACCCCGAATTTCTGTATGCGGGGCGAACGCTCTACCTCAGACCACCGCGGTGGTTGAAAATACAAAAACTGTTTTTCAGTATGAAATCGTTTACTAGTTTTTATTTTAGTTTGATCGATTAAAATGTTGCAATAACAAAAAAACAACACAGACCCCCCCCCCCCCTAAAAAAAATTCCACAAACATAATATCACATGAAGATAGAATTACTATAAGTCAATAGTTTTTGTAAAATTTTCTTTGCTTTTTAAAATTACACAATTAATTCATGAATCTCAACATAAACATTTGTTAACGTAGCGATATTGGGCGGTAATGGTTTGCCAGTCAATTCGAACACCGTGTCATTTCCATAACTCATTTAATCTTTTAGAGACAATAATGTCTGCGTGAACTAATATCTTAACATTGTCAAATAATTTTCGGGAAATATTTTGGATGGAATCATCCTTGTCAGGTTAAATGATAATTATTCAAATAGGTGTGATTATTGAACTAATCTCGAGGCTCTCATTAGTCTGGTCCACCCCCCCCCCCCACCCCCCCCCCCCCCCCCACCCCCCCGCAGAGCTACATGTGAAGTTTCAAATCAATCGAGCAGACAATGTGGCCTGTAGAGTGTCTACAATCTTTTGTCAAGGTCACTATGGGACTTTGTAGAAAAAAGCTTTGCATGTTTTTCTACGAAGACGTTATATATATGTATATATATAAGTTTCATAGCGATAGATAGGCCGTTCTTGCCACACTGATTTTGACTACGGATAACTCCGTTTACCTGATCAGGATGTAGGGCTCACGGCGGGTGTGACCGGTCGACAGGGAATGCTTAATCCTCCTAAGCACCTGATTCCACCTCTGGTGTGTCCAGGGGTCCGTGTTTGCTCAACTATCTATTTTGTATTACTTATAGGAGTTATGAGATTGATCACTGTTCGTTATCTTCACCTTTCATGAAAAATTTCACGACGTACGACGGACACCGAGCGATGACAAAGAGTGCAAGGTCATTTTGACCCTGGGTCAAGGTAAAGTAATAATAAAATGATTCTAAGAAATACTAACCAATGATCCACAGCACATACAGGTAAAGGACATAAGCTAAATAGAAAACTGCAAACATTGTGTAGTTGGACTGATGTTTGATGATGTCCTCCTCGTTTCTCCTCGCTGCCTGTGGATGGCCATATTTTAACAGAATTATGTGTAAGAGTATGTATCCCAACACGGAGAGTCCCTCTATTCTGAGAATTTGGGGAATAGAGGAGGCCAGAGGGCAATCATCTGCATTGGTGAAACCTGAAAAAGTGAAAGTGAAACTATGATGTGCATGTTGCCTATACGTGACAAACATTTTCGGTGGGAGGTGAATTATGAGGACTTCCAACACGATGCATTTGACCGAAAGCACCAGATATGGTTCCTTTAATTATAACTATAATGTAATAATTATAACATTATAGTGTTAATTCTAATGTCATTTGTTTACAGAATAAGACTTCACCTTAACAGCATATGATTATTTGCCAACAAAACAGTTTCAAGCATCTAGAAAACTCTCTCTCTCAAACTATCTCTCTCCTCTCTCCTTCCTCTCTCTGTCTCCTCTCCTTCCTCTCTCTGTCTCCTCTCCTCTCCTCTCTCTCACTCTCTCTCTCTTCCTCTCTCTCTCTCTCTCTCTCTCTCTCTCTCTCTCTCCAGCTTACCCTCGTATGCATACACTATCCCTGTAACCATCAACGTAAAACCACCCAAGCCGTATAACACTACAATATAAATAATGGTTAATTTACCCAAGATACAATTTACCGAATACCTATGGCGAAATACGGATAGCATTACAAATTCTAAACATAGATATTACAAAATCAACTAATTTCCATTTGATATTTCTTATATTTATAATAATTATTTCAAGATAATTCCGTTTCTTAGAGGAAGAAAAGAATTAGACGACAATTCGGATCTTTATGATAAAAACTTAAGATAATTTCTTTTCTCAAACTTTACATACGCCTGTTATTTTCACAGAGACAGCCCTGTTTTTCCCAACATGTCGGAAGGTCATCTTCGTAGATCTTTGACTTGTGTTTCGTCGGAGTAGGAATCAAAAACAGTGAGTTGTAACTCGGTGGGGCACGTCCTATAATGAAATGGACATGCATAAAAGGTGGAGATAAGGAACAGTGGTCAATCTTATAGCTCCTATAAATAATACAAGATAGAGAGTTGAGCGCACACGGACTACTTGACACACCAGAGGCGGGAGCAGGTGCCTAGGAGGAGTAAACATCCTCTGTCGACCGGTCACACCCGCCGTGAGCCCTATATCCTGATCAGGTAAACGGAGTTATCCGTAGTCAAAATCAATGTGCCAAGAACGGCCTAACAATCGGCATGAAACACATCAGACAGCATTTGACCCAATGATAGGTTGTACTGGCAAACTAGATCGTTATAACGACCATCTAATTTGCGAAATGCTGACATTAATTAAACGATACTGTTCAAACCCCTGTACCATCAACTTGTTGCAGCTCTCTGTACACCGAAGGTAAGTAAGCAAGTACTAGAAGGAAATAAACCTGCATTCTGTATTGCTGTTTTATGCTAAAATGGGAGTGTACTACAACTATATGATAATATCAATGTCCTAAGAAATGGTGTACTACATTGTATGAACGTGGATGTTATTTAGGTGTAGCACGAATGATTGATTGATTTGTTGTTTTCCGCCACACTAAACAATATTTCAGTTACCTGGTGGCACCGGGTTTTTATTAGTGGAAGAGAGAACCCAGATACAATGTACCTGGGAAGAGACCACCGACCTTCCGAAAGTAAACTGGAAAACTTGCTCACTTACCGGCGCGAGCGGGATTCGAACCCGCGCCGGCCAGAGGTGAGAGGCCGTGTAAAATTTTGAGCGCTACGCTCTAACCACTCGACCCCGGAGTTCCTTTGTAGCACGATTAAATAGTTGTACATATACATCTTGTATTATGGTCCTGTAATAAAATGGACGTACATATCTAATTGCTGTCTAACGATGTAATATATTGATGTTGTATGAGGGACTTTTATAAAACTTCGTATTGCACTTGTCAATAGGCGAGAGCAGTAACATACCTTAACCAGAACACTTAAACACTAAATAGAGGGCCTCCGTGGCCGAGTGGTTAGAGCATCGCGATCAAGATCAGAAGGCCTCACATTTCTGGTCGGCGCGGGTTCGAATCCCGCTGTGCCTGTGCCTAGTATACTTTCGGAAATTAGGTGGTCTTCCCTGGTACATTATTTCTGGGTTATCTCTCCCACCAAAGGTCAGTAAACACTAAATATATATGTCAATAAATGAGAGACACTGAAACACTAAATATATAGGTCAATAGATGAGAGAGACACTGAAACACTAAATATATAGGTCAATAGATGAGAGAGACACCGAAACATTAAATATATAGGCCAACAGATGAGAGAGACACTGAAACACTAAATATATAGGTCAATAGATGAGAGATGCTGAAACACAAGATATAGAGGTCAATAGGTGAAAGAGACTGAAACACTAGATATAGAGGTCAATAGGTGAAAGAAGCTGGAACACGTGTCACATAATCCACTTTGATATGTAATCCACTTACTTGTACACTTTGGGAACCATGCTTTAATTGACATCAGTCCTGCGTTTACAGGCGGACAGTCTCAATGATTCAAGACACCCCCTATAACTTTGTTATGTGGGACAGGTCGGCATATGCGGTTAGTATGCGCTATAACTTCGTTATGTGGGACAGGTCGGCATATGCGGTTAGTTTGCGCTTACCTTTACCGTCGTGTGTCTTTGAAATGATTGGCGGAAGTCGCGGATATTGAACAAGTTGATCGTCTGCAGGAGGAATGGAATTTCCTCCTTTCCCTTCCTGAACCGTAAACACGTTCAAAGGTCGGACGGACATTCTTAAACGTAAGAGAGTTCCCCAGTCAGCCTAATGATGAATTTAATAAACCGACAGGCAAGAATATTCCAACATACGGTAATTGTGTCCCCAATAGTTAGGACATTTAAACATGCAAAGCTTTGTAAAATGGTTTGTGTACATGCATCAGTGGCTTTAAAAAATCACCATTATTCCAGTTTATCTAAACAGATGGAATTCAACGTCAATAAGTAATAAAGAATCGTTGTTTTTGTATGTACACCTGACATAAATTCATTTCACTGCTCGAAAATTGATATGGATGTTAACACTTAGGGAGAAACACCACGAGAGAGAGAGAGAGAGAGAGAGAGAGAGAGAGAGAGAGAGAGAGAGAGAAGTTTTCAAGAAAATTATCTGATCATTTCAGAGAAATTCAACCAGTCTTCACACTGTAGCTTCATGTATACACAACTTATTAAACAACATTTAATACAGATCTCTAGACCCGTGTTTTTTAAGGTTCTATTCAGAAATGCATGGATGGTTCGACGATCTTTAAATTTTGCTTTATACATGTACGTGTAAGCGCAGAACGTCATGTTGTTTTTACATACTTTATCAGTGTTCAGTGAAATACTTTTACATAATTATGTATCCAATGTAAAATAGCAGCTCTACTAGCCCATTGGCCCTTTTCGCAACAAATATTACGATTAAGACGAACATTTTAAAGCGCTGTCATTCTTTTATAATTCTTCACTTATATTTCTGAATGAGTAAAAATAATCATATACATGGGTGATAGCACTGACATTCTTACCGAGGGTATATAATTGAAATCGGTTTATAGTAAATAAACAGATACAAAATTCTTATCTTAGTCCCCACGGAGGTAAGAGATATCCCCGAGTCTTTGAAATGTTCATTGCGACATCGACTACTTACAGAGCCGAGAAGCTGTCTCGGTATTCAGAGTAAATAGCGCATTCACGCCAAATCCCGAGATTCTCCAAAAAAAAAAAAAAAAAAAAAAAAAAAATTAATTTCAATGGAATGGTCACAGACATGCATTTTAAAGCTGTTTGATTAACCTACGATTACGAGTTTATAATATAAACATACTCTACTTATTATGACATCATAAGGCCCCTTTCCTCATACACTGCTTCAAATATTTTCAGTGGAGATGAAAAAACCCCATAAGCATGTTCTTGTAACACAGGATCATTTTGTCACAGTTAAATCGATTAAGCTTATTGTACAGGTCATCGTGGTCGAAATATGACGAAAAATATCATAGGTGGCGAAAGTTTGAAAACATTATCACAAGTGATATTTTAAACATTTAAAAAAAAGTTCCAAAATCTATTCCGATTTAGATGCATTTACTGATGAGGTCAAATGGTTACAATACTAAACAATACATGTAGTTTCTCAGACTCCGCTGCATCCGTTAAAAATGTACCGCGAGGCTTTTGTTAAAAAATTTATATTTGTTTATTTCGATATGTAAATGAGGTAACTCATGATTGTAAGTATCTTTTGCCAATAAAATATATTTAATAGTATGTAATGGGTGAATCTATTATTTTTTTTTAATTTATAATAATTCCCATTGCTTATTCTATATATGACAAAGAAAAGGTAACTCAATCCACAGTCGACATTAAGGAAAGATCCATGTAACTCAATATGCAGCCAAGTTGTATACATACATCACCTCCCCTTTCCAATAAATTAAAAAAAACCCATAAAGATGCCCATGGGCCACATCGTTCACCTGAGTCACCTTGGCTCATATTTAAAGATTTTCCCTATATATTCGCATGTAAAACTTTGATCCCTATTGCGACTCTAACATACTTACTGGGGGCATGATTTTTATAAAATTGAATGTGCACTGTCATGAAGCTTTCATGTAAATATAAACTTATCTGGCCCAGTGATTTTTCAAAAGATTTTTAATTGATTTTCCCTATATATTTGTATGTAAAATTTTGATCCCCTACTGTGGTCTTATCTTACCACCGGGGACCATGATTTATACAAACTTCAATCTGCACTATCTCAGGAAGCTTTCGTGCAAATGTAAACTTCTTTAGCCCAATGGTTCTTGAGGAGAATTTTTTTCTATTAGTCATGTAAAACTTTAATACCCTATTGTGGCCCCACCCTAACCCCAGGGGTTATGAGTTTAACAAACTTAAATCTGCACCATGTCAGGAAACTTTCATGCTTATTTCAGCTCTTCTGGCCCAGTAGTTCTTGAGATTGATTGATGTTTTCCGTCACACTCAACAATTTTTCAGTTATCTGGTGGGGTCCAGTTTTTATTGGTGGAAGAGAGAACCCAGATACAATGTACCTGGGAAGAGACCACCGACCTTCCGAAAGTAAACTGGGAAACTTTCTCACTTACCGGCGCGAGTAAGATTCGAACCCGCGTCGACAGAAGGGAGGCGGCCGCGTGATTTTGAGTGCGATGCTCTAACCACTCGGCCCCTGGTTCTTGAGGTTTTTAAATGACCCCGCCCTATTTTTGCATTATGATTATCTCCCCTTTGAAGGCGGCATGACCTTTCATTTGAACAAACTTGAAAGCCTTTCACCCAAGGATGCTTTTGGCCAAGTTCACTTGAGCTTTCAGCACACACCAAACAACCCATTTTTGGCCTGAGAAACTATTATACACATTTTTTTTGGCATAACATAATAATTCGATTGGCTGAGAAACACGTTTCATTTGGTTGTGAAGGCGTAGTTAAAATGTTCGCTTCATGACCGTAAGGTCGTGGTTTGAGTCATGCTCGTACAGATGTACAGTGTAACTTGGCCGCCTCAAACCTACATTTAAAGCGTACAATACGAACGGGTGCTCTTTTGCCAAATGATCGGCTTTTCAAAATGAGAGTCGAGGGCGTCCCCGTGTCGCGGCAGACATATTGTCACGATTGAAAACCTTTATAGAAACGCCACTGTGCGCCACAGATCGATATTTAAATGTAGTTTACATTTAGTTCGTAACGTCTCAACGTAAAAACAAAACGAAACAAGGTGTGTTTGTGAAAATGGAACTAGGATAAAGGTCAATGTTCCAAAATTTTTGAGACACAGGCAATATGCATACCAAACAGAAAAGTTCCATTAGGGTGTAAAAGATATGACCAAGGTTATAGTTTTGTGCCAGACAGACGGGCAAAAAGCTATATACCAGCGAATTTTCGGTTCCGGGACATAAAAATCTAAGTGAAGTAACCCCCCCCCCCCCCCCCAAATAAATAATGTAGCGATCTGATGTCATGACTGCTGGACATAATTAAAATTCATGCTAAAGACTTCTTTTTAAACAAACCACACGATAAAGACTAATGACAAGTTATGGTGTTGGATTTTAGTACACTTACTGCATTTTTTCTTCTTCGTTGGTAACAGTCAAACTGTTGTCCTAAGGAAGCAGAAAAAAACTGTGGTTTATGCGTTTAATTTTAATGTTTAGCTTTTTTTGACTCTGCATATCTTAGCTTGTCTTACAGATGTGCAGTTGTAGAGAAGGTTTTCAACATTTTTTATCCCTCCTCTAAGACCCCAGGGGTGCAAGAGTCCTGAAATTTACAAATGATGTCCCCTATGTCCCAAAGCTTTGTACATATTTGAATAGAATTGGAAGGATAGGTATCAGAAGGTTAAAAAGTGTTTAATTTGTTGATGGCGATGGACGCTGACCAATAGCAATAGATCACTTGTAGTTGAGTAACTCGGGTGACATAAAAACCTACACTGTGCAGTACAGTAGGCATGAATGTACTCTGGTGTAATTTCTTGTAATGCAACAATAACAGAATAACAGCAACACGTATAATAGAGTTAAACATAATACTTCTATTACAAAAGTGTATAATTATGCTTACAAAATTGCATTTGCTATTTCATATTGTACATTAGAAAAACAAAGCACAATCGTAAAAAGATGCAAGCAACGTCTTTTCAAACGCCATGCTGATTTTGGAGGTTTACACTGACACGATTACATGTACAAAGAATTTCATCCTGGAAAAAAAAAAACAATCACCAGGTAATACAAAAAGAAAAAAAGACCCCCCCCCCCCCCCCAAAAAAAAAGGAAAACCCATAAACAATCCAATATAGCTATCTCCTTAATTTCCTTTCACATGATTTCAATATAATTTATGTCTACTTTTAACAGAGGTTTGGCATCTATAAGTACACTATGGGACATAAGCTAACAATCTGCCAATACATATTAACATACACTGGGTTACTGACTATCTAATGATAATGAGTGACTGCTATACATGTATATATTTGGTTAATATTGCATATGGAAATTCTGGACAAAGATGATACATGAAGATATAACAGGTGAAAAGTGTTCTGGAGCACTTAAAAAACAGGAAAATAAATTTAGTTTATTTTAAAAATTGATTTAAATTACTTCTTTGAGGAGCTTTATTTTTCTATCCACCGAGACTGCATTTCTATAATTTATTATCAGGGACACTCATATCCAAATTCATCAAATATAAATATACAATAATTAATTAAAAATACCAGAATACATGCATCATATTTACTTCCATTGTTCTTGTAAAACCTAACCAAGTTTTGTTTTTTATTATACATGTAATTTACAAACAATCTTGTGAATACTCCAAACATTACATATGTACATGTAATACCATTTTACAACATGGTAGTTCATCTCTGAATATATGTCACCTGTTCTACACTGCCCGGTAAATGTTTGTATTTAACCGGACACTGGGAAGTCCTTAAGGTAGGATTTACGAGCATCCATATCGTCTGCTGGCCTGTTATGTGGGGTCCAAACCGGTTCTCCCACGAAAAAACGGTGGGCCTGAATGTAGTTCTACAACGATATAACTTAGTGGTGAAGAAAAGCAGAAATGTTGTGGCCTACAAACTAGGATCAAGTTCAAGTGACAACAGTTTTATTGAAGGAAACAAAACAATTGTACAAGTTAGTGGTGATGAAAAGCAGAAATGTTGTGATTGATTGATTGAATATTGTTTAACATCCCTCTCGAGAATTATTCACTCATATGGAGACGTCACCACTGCCAGTGAAGGGCTGCAAAATTTAGGCCTATGCTCGGCGCTTATGTCCATTGAGCAGAGAGGGATCTTTATCGTGCCACACCTGCTGTGACACGGACTTCGGATTTTTCGGTCTCATCCAAAGGACCGCCCCTTTAATCGCCTCTTACGACAAGCAAGGGGTACTGAGGATATATTCTAAGCCGGATCCCCACGGGGTTGTGTCCTACAAGCGGGTCAAGGTCAAGTGACATAAGTTTTACTGAAGGAAATAAAACAATTATATAAGATATTGGTGATGAAAAGCAGAAATGTTGGGACCTACAAACTAGGGTCAAGTGACAACAGTTTTACTAAAGAAAACAAAATCAAGGTCTTTGTGATTTAAATATTTAGAAATAATATTAGATTTGTAGATTTAGTATGGATTTTGTAAAAAGGAATTATTAATGTGGGAGAAACAGTATTAATCAGAGAAAGCCCACTTCTATACAGCCAGTACTTCATTTGGGAGACTTTACAATTGACATTTCATAATCATATCTCCTTTAGTGTGCCATAATATGATGAATGTGATGTGATGTCAATGCTTTTACTTAGTGAGACATACACTGAATGTGATGTCAATGATATTATTTAGTGAGACATTATATGAAGAATGTGATGTCAATGGTATTATTTAGTGAGACATTATATGAGGAATGAGATATCAATGGTATTATTTAGTGAGACATTATATGAGGAATGAGATATCAATGGTATTATTTAGTGAGACATTATATGAGGAATGTGATGTCAATGGTATTATTTAGTGAGACATTATATGAGGAATGAGATATCAATGGTATTATTTAGTGAGACATTATATGAGGAATGAGATATCAATGGTATTATTTAGTGAGACATTATATGAGGAATGAGATATCAATGGTATTATTTAGTGAGACATTATATGAGGAATGTGATGTCAATGGCATTATTTAGTGAGACATTATATGAGGAATGAGATATCAATGGTATTATTTAGTGAGACATTATATGAGGAATGAAATATCAATGATTTTTAGTGAGACATTATATGAGGAATGAGATGTCAATGGTATTATTTAATGAGACATTATATGAGGAATGTGATGTCAATGGCATTATTTAGTGAGACATTATATGAGGAATGAGATATCAATGGTATTATTTAGTGAGACATTATATGAGGAATGTGATGTCAATGGTATTATTTAGTGAAACATTATATGAGGAATGAGATATCAATGGTATTATTTAGTGAGACATTATATGGGGAATGTGATGTCAATGGTATTATTTAGTGAGACATTATATGAAGAATGAGATATCAATGATTTTTAGTGAGACATTATATGAGGAATGTGATATCAATGGTATTATTTAGTGAGACATTATATGAGGAATGAGATATCAATGGTATTATTTAGTGAGACATTATATGAGGAATGTGATGTCAATGGTATTATTTAGTGAGACATTATATGAGGAATGTGATGTCAATGGTATTATTTAGTGAGACATTATATGAGGAATGAGATATCAATGGTATTATTTAGTGAGACATTATATGAGGAATGTGATGTCAATGGTATTATTTAGTGAGACATTATATGAGGAATGAGATATCAATGGTATTATTTAGTGAGACATTATATGAGGAATGAGATATCAATGGTATTATTTAGTGAGACATTATATGAGGAATGTGATGTCAATGGTATTATTTAGTGAGACATTATATGAGGAATGTGATGTCAATGGTATTATTTGGTGTGACATTATATGAGGAATGTGATATGTCAATGGTATTATTTGGCATGACATTATATGAGGAATGTGATGTCAATGGTATTATTTAGTGTGGCATTATGTAATGAATTGGATTAGCAATATGTGATGTGAACATTATTGTCCTACAACAGCAAGACATTCAAGTTCTTCATAGGAAAATCTGCTTGAATATATTCAATATTTAACCTGTTCTTCCAATCTGTTGTGTAATGTCACAAACATTCATATGACATTGAAAATTAATTGGATTTTTAAACAATAATTCAAATATTTTAACAACAACGAAAATCCTTGATAAGAAAATGATTTAAATGGATAATACAGGCCATTTTGTTCAAATCTTTTTTAAAGAATCAATATGAGTTCAAATGACTCATACAAGGCCTGTAAATAATAATACTTAAATGTTATGGTTTTGTCTGCATTTATTTCCAATTTTAAAACTATTAAAATTTTCGAATTACATCACCTGAAGGTTAATATAAAAGCTTTGGTACATACTTCTCACCTTTTCGTCCAGAGTAAAACCTTTGGTAGACAAACATTTCTCACCTTTTCGTCCAGAGTAAACCTGTGGTAGATACCAGCTGGGAGGATGATAAGGTCATTGGGCACTACTTCAATCCGGATCCATTTGTCATTTTTGTCTCGAACATCAAAGTATCCGCTCCCCTCAGTAACATAACGGATTTCCTCGTCGACATGAAGATGCTCCTCAAAGAAATGCTTCAGCTAAAATTGATTGCAGTTCATATTAACAATCAGAAAATGCTATCATCTGATCAGTTTGTCATCAGATCTATTGCTTTGATATTATGTGTTATTATATACCCATTGATGTTTCGTTGTTTGATGCGGTTGATTTCACAGAGTGTGATCCGATTTTCTGGATCACCACACTGTGGTGTTTTCTGATTCTGTAACCTCTGAAACTGATGACGTCACAATGCATCAATGCAACATTTTTGTAGAAAATATCGACCTTATCTCAAACAAAATTGCATACAGAAAATATAATCTCACTGTATGTCTGTGTTTTAAATAATTTATATTATATTCATTATCTTATAAATGTGGATTTGAAATACATAAGGGGGTATATACATAATAAACTGAGTTGACAGAAGCGGATCATCAGATAAAACTTGACGCTTCACGTCTCCTGTCAACTCAATGTGAGCCGACTCTTTGGATCAAGTTACTGTAGTAATAATATATACATGTATGTATTAATTATGTAAATATTCATTTGTCATGTACAAATTTTGAATATGAATTACTAGTACATTGTAAATCTACCCCAAAAGTTCTGTAAAAAGAAGGCACCACTGAATTCACCTACCAGCACTATCCATTCGATTATTGATTAAATATTGTTTAACGCCCCTCTTGAGAATATTTCACTCATATGGAGACATCACCATTGCCAGTGAAGGGCTGCAAATTCTAGGCCTATGCTCAGCACTTACGGCCTTTGAGCAGGAAGACGGACCTTTATTGTGCCACACCTGCTGTGAAAAGGACCTCGCGATGCCCCTGCGTTAAGGTGTCCCGAGTAAAGTTAAAGCAAACATCATATAATGTACCTCGGTGCACTTCATACTATATGACGTCACTATAAATGTACGTCATGATGTACAGGTCTATAGTTGTATCGCGGGGAAAATGTCATAATATTTTCTCGCTATTTATTGCCGTTATCTAGTGTTCAAGCTGTATGTGTTTAAATCTGTTTGTCAGATGATTTTTTCCCCAGTTTTCTTCGATAATATATATAAGTCTCATATTTTTATATATAGTATGTGCACGAAAGACTGTAAAGTAATCTTTACATCACTTTGTGAGCTTGATATCGCCCCCGATGTGTATAGTCATTTGGAATAAAGAAAACCAATGCATATACATATCGACTCCATACAGGTGAAAGATGACGATATTTTATTTCGATCAAGGCATATTCAGAAAGGTAACTAATTGCAGATTTAGGATTTTGATACCGAAGGTACAATATTTTGCCTCGTTTAGATACAATTTGAATGTGAATGTGGAAAATGCTCAACATTTGAGTTGAGATAATGGAAATTGCTATATTTGAGAGGATATTGTACCGATCCGTATCACTTTTTAAATTTACCACATCAATGTCGACATATCAAGCCCAAACTGCAAATGATTTGTGTGCATCTTTCACCTGTACCAAGGTGATAAACAAGTAAAAGTCTAGCGGATAAAAATAGCTCTACGTCACTTGTATGACGACGTAATAGTTAAGCAAAGGATTTCCCCACGTGATATGATGTTTGTTTATGTATTGACAAACAATTTTTACTAAAAATATGCAACGCTTGAAAGAATTTTACTTTTATATGAATATGCTTTATTACTTGTTATTTTACTCGGGACTCCTTAACCCCGCTGTGCCTATATAACTTGTACATGTATCAATAAATGGTACAATTTCCAATGTCAAGCACAATCACTTTTCCCCAATTTTGAGTATATATAAAACCCTAACACTCACTAAGACATATCATAATTCAAGGCTTGTAATTCATTTCATATGAAATGTTGTACATGATGACTAATTTCTTCCTTTCCTGAATCCTCTGAGCAGAAAGTAGAGGTCAATAAAATGGCACTCGTTTAAAAATTGTAAACAATGACTACTTTGTTTCCTCTTTCAAATATGGCTCATTTAGTGTTCATTCTGAAATAATTTAATTCTTATTGTATTCTAGTCTCTGATTGGTTGAATTCAAATTGAGGAAGGCAGGTTATTTTTGTATAAACTGGTTTGGTATGGGGACACACCCCCTTGACAACCAGTTGCTGGAACAATCAGACTGCTGTCGGAACTATTTTTTTCCTCTCTAAATAAAATTTACATTGCAGCACTGTTTGGGGCCTTTTATGGAATAGAAAGTCAATGTCTGCAATAAGATACTTCAGTTTAATACAAAGATTGTTTTCTCATTGTCAGTAAAAGGCTTTTTTTCCCCTTGCTATCTGTAATAAAGCATTTAGAAGATTGTCGTTGACAAGTACTCCCCGCCAAAATGTCTCTTTGTATCTTAACTAACGTCCCTCTCGAGAATTTTTCTCTCATTTGGAGATATGTCATCAATACCGATGAAGGTCTTAAAATTTAGGCCTATGCTCGGCGCTTACGGGCATTGAGCAGTGAGGGTTCTTTAGCGTGCCACACCTACTGTGACATGGGACATTTGTTTTTAAGGTCATCTCCAAGGACCCGTGACATTCACACCTGATTCCGAGTTTTTGCCGATGGAACTGTCACTACCTATTTTAATGACTACAAAAGGTCTTGCCGTGGCCCGGACTTGAACCCTGACTTTCTGCACGACTGTAAAGCATCCTGTTAATGAGCCAAATATCCCTTTGCATGTTTCTATTCAGTGAAAATCGACAATATAATGCACAGTTTTAGAGAAAGAGATCCTCGCACAGATCGCAAGCGTAATGAAAAACTCCGTTATGTCAGATGGCCATGCAATGTTAAATGGATCCGTCATTCTGATGTGCACATGGAGTTTGCATACTATATAGGCTAATGTAGCAGTGAGCTAAGGGAATAAGAAAAGATTTATGCTTTTACTGTGCATCAGCTGATGCCGTTTTGAAAGGACCAAAATTTATACAGAAATTCTGTTAGGTTCTCCCAGTCCGTGCCGATTGTCTTGTCAAAGGGATAAAGATTTTCAAAGAGAAACCCTCTGAAATAGACTGATGAGACCACACTCAGATAGGAACGATCACCTTTGTCAGAGTTTTGAACAGTCATTTTTTCACCTTGATTGTTTTTGAACGAAAAGAAAAAATATCTTGTCAGAAAAATAAATCTGTTCACTGTTTTATATCATCATTATGAATTTTAAATTGAACTTCAATGCAAAAACAAGAGGTACTGTGACCAATGCTCACTAAGAATACCCCCCGCTTACCCCAATCTCCCAAAGGGTGTTGGTAATAGGTATAAACTACCTCTTTTCTGAGTGTAAAAAACAAATGGCATGACAAACCGAACCATATTGCTACTTCGATGTCCAGTGCACCTGACCTTTGACCTTTTGACCCCAAAATCGATAGGGAACATCTTCATCCCATGGGTAGTCCATATATATGATATGGTGACGGTAGGTGGAAAGGGTAATGCTTTAGAGCCCGGAAACCATTGCGTCTACAGACGGACGGACAGATGGACAACCCGATTCCAGTATATCCCCCCCCCACAACTTGTTGCGGGGGGTATAAAAAGAGAAATAAATAAATTCCCTCCCTCCTTCCTGGGTCTGAAACCCCCGGGCGGCAATTCCAAACAAACATTTTTGTAAGGATGGACTGATATAAATATTTAATTTAGAAGGTTAAAAAAAGAAGAAACAGATGTAAAATAAACTAAGCATGCAAGGTTAAAGTTTTAAACTGTGGGTCAAACTTCAAGGTCACCAGATCATGGTATAAAATGTAAGGTATTGCTATATGGAATCTAAGTTTTCCTGGCTTATTTTTGGAGAAGAAGATGAAAATGTGAAAAGTTTAAAGACAGATAGACAATATGAGATACAACAGAAGATCAGAAAAGTTCACTTGAGCTTTTAGCTCAGGTGGCAAATTCAAAAGTTCTGGTAAATCAAGTCAGGAGTAGAAGTCCAAACCATGAAAATTTAGCAAACGGGACGCCACACAACAGGTGATCAGAAAAGGTCAACCCCACCCACCCACCCACCCAGAATTAGCACATAAAACATAGGTTCATTTTTTAAAGGGGCATGGACAGGATCTGAGCTGAAAATTTTCAAATTTCATTTTTCCATTTTTATTGTTTACAATGCTTAAATAAAGTATTTCTAATGGTCCTCCAAAATTTGAGTGTCAGTTGTTGAGTTACAAGTGAAATACAACACTCACAATTTTTTGTTATGTAAACATGGCTCGTGCCATGTTTTTGTTTACATATAGATTGCTCAGTAAAAAATAGCATGTTTAAAATAATGAGATGTGTAAAGTGCTAGAAACTAATTAATTTTGTTTTGAATTAACTTGTAAATTGAAAAAATACGCTTTTAATGAAAGTTTTACTAGTATTTCTAACCTATGGATGTAAACAACAATCAGATTGTGTAAACAAAAAAATGGCACGAGCCTTGTTTTACATAACAAAGGATTGCAAGCTCTGTATCCTCCCGGCTCCATGTACCTCTACAGCTGACATTCAACTTTTGCTGAGAATTTAGAAATACTGAAACATTTAAAGCATTCTAAACATTCAAAATGGAAAAATAAAATTTGAAAATTTTCAGCTGGAATAATTCAGAATTGTGTCCATGCCCCTTTAAGTACTACCCAGTATGAGTAAAAGATAAACACTGCAGTCAATGTAAGGAATTCTGACCTTTTCCTCGTAGTTGGGGAGTTTGTCTCTGCTGCATGTGATCATGTCCTGGTAACTGTAGCCCCGGTCTGCCCGTAACTTCTTCACCTGTTCCTCTCCTTTAGCCGGGTCAGAGTTAATCTGTTCAAATCATCAATAAATATGAGTGAGAAAAGGCACAGAGAATATTTGAATGCCCAAATTGAAGTGATTTCAACCTGATGGTAAATCCCAAAGATATTTTGCCAGGATGAATATTGGCTAGCCTTTTGAAATATTGTTTCAGCTGACCTGTATCCCCCCCCCCCCCTCCCCCTTCGTTTGATTGGAACTTTATTCTAAATTGTTTTCTCTTTTTATTCCAGTTTCCAATTATTGTGGATCCGATGGTTGTGAATTGTCAGGAAAAAAATAAATATCAATAAGACTGCTCTCTCCCCCCCCCCCCCCCCAAGATGTAATATAATTTTCGGAAAGACCTATCCCTATCCTCAGGAAACAAAAAACAAAAAAAAAACACGAGAAAAATATGCCTAGTTTTGATTGTTGCCATTGTCACTCTCTCAAATTCTGACATTTAAGGGGGAGAATTGTGGTCAGACAGGTTTGATCACCGGTGGCTAGATAGCTTAGTTTGAAATATATATGGAATACAGGGGCCTCTTGTCCACTCTATTCTCTATATACACAATTCATACACATGTATTAAGGTTTGTGGCTCACTACACCCAGAAATAGTTTCTCAAATCAGTACCAATTGATTTAATTATAAAAGATATGATGATATACAATAAGTATATATGCCAAAAAGGCAAAAAATATACAAATTTGGATATTAAAAACATGATTTTCAAAAAAATTATTTCAACACATATGGGATTTGAACTCGAGATCTGCAGTTCACCAGTCCAATGCTTTAACAACTGAGCTACGATGACAGACAAACAAATCGATCGATACAAATAATTTCACAAAACATTTAAATCGCCATCTTGAGACATGGTGTCATATACAGTATAAGCTTTAGTGTAGTGAGCTACCTTAAGGAGGAATGCTACACCAGAGAAATTTGATATGGATGAAAAGTGGAGGATATGTATGTTAACAATATTTTGAATTGAAAACTTTCAAATTTTCTTTAATTATAGTAAATAAAAAATAATTCAGTTTTAGTAGAATGGGATTTGAAAAAAAAATTAAAACCCATGCATCTGGACTCGAACACACAACTTAATACACAAATATTTTTATTCATGTTTTAAAAGAAAGTCAGTCATTATGACGATGTACAGTAGAGTACCTCCTTAATGACATATATATATACACTTGAGAGATTGTACTCAGGATGTCAGTTTAAAGTAATATTCTTAAAAATCAGTACCGGGGACTATAATAAGTATAAATAAGAACAAATTGGGTAAAAGGACCCTGAGGTTAGTAAAGCACCTGACCAGAGACTCGGAGGGTCCAGGTTCGAATCCAGGTCTTATCCATTCATAATACACAACCATGGATTTAAGGTGATTCCACCCTTCAAGAATAGGTTGCAATCTTATATTTTATTGTTGATTCTTCAAATAATATATTTTAGTAACAAATAAAAATGATAAAATAAGTAGATGTTGCAGTTTTGATAAATGTTTTATCAATTAGCACACCCATACCTGTATCAATGTCAGAAAATTGCAATTTTCCTTCATCAGCATTATCCAAATTTCGCAAAAACTGGTTGTAACGATGTAATAGTATTCATAACAATTTCATGAAACGGTTTCTTTAAAAAATAAACAAAATATTTGTGAAAAATAAGGGAAACCTATATGTAACATTTTTGGATAGAATAAGTCGATCATGAGTGACAGAAGTCAAACTTAATCTTAATTCTTCTTCCACTACGGAGTTGAACTCATGCTTGAGTGTTGGATAAACTGGATCTACTCAATAAATAACGGCATAATCATGTTACTTGATATACAGCAGATCTTTGATATACAGTTTATTCCGTCTACCCCACCATCCCCCACCACCACCCTACACGGTTGTTTTAATTTATACTTATTTCACCTGTGCCATATGCAAATGTTTGAAAATTTGCATATTCCTATAGTAATTTAATGGAATAAACCAAATTTAAAGAGCAAATAACTCTTACACTTTATCGCGAATCAAATAACATGATAATGCCTAAATAACAAATGAAAGCAAAAACTTCGGAAACAACATTCGGTACTTAATGACTTTGATCACTTCAGACACAGATGCTTAGGTACACATCTAACCTTATACATATGTAAATAATTTACATATGTATAAGATTCATATTTTAAAGCCCAAGCACCAGTGCCTGCAGACAGTGCGTGCACACATGCATACAGTAGACCTATTTGTTATCTGCTACCACATGCAGGCACCTGAAGTGTGGATAGCTTGTATAGATCCGCTCTCCCATTTCTAGTGTGACAGGGAGAAAATGCAACGGACCAGACCGGGATTCAAACCCAGGCCTCCTGAATCTCTAGTCAGGTGCTCTACCAACTGAGCTAACTGGCCACCGGCAATCGAACCCGGCTGACTGCTACATTACTCCCTCCTTAAATGTCTTCACACTTGAAGACATCAATCTAGGATCTTTATCCCTAGCTGGCATTTTCACCTGTCAGTTCCAGGGGCTGGTCTACGGCACCAAATGTAACAGGAAGGGAGAAGATGAAAAGGACCAGACTGGGATTCGAACCCGGCTGACCGCTACATTAGTTTAAACAGAACCAATAATTTATCGGTTCTGTAAAAAAAACAATTTCATTCTAGAAAGGGGGGGGGGGGGGGGGGGGTTCTAGCCAGCTATCCACACTTCAGGTGTCTGTGACTACTAGGCCTATAATAGTCACAAACTGACAAGAAGTGAAGTTTGAAGAAGAAATTAAATGACAAATCACCAGGATGTCACAATGTGGATTTACAGCGCTTTAATAGTCTGCAGCTGTACATTAATTTCAAAATGCGCACATCGCAGAAAGTCCGCGACTCAACCATGCAACATACAGTACATGTACCTCAAAATACAGGACCCCCAGTTCCTCCAGCTGATCCAGGGTGACAAACTGTGGCGGGTCCGTCATGTGGGGTTTCCTCTGATCCTCAGTCACATCGTTCATGAACCATGCTCGTACCATCTTTAGATTTTGGACTGCGACCGGTGTTTACCTCTACAACGTTGACACACTTATTGCACGGAGTTCACGAGCGAGTCGGTTCCTAGTCGTTTCGCCACCCTGTTAACTCGGCTTTGTCATTACACTAACATTTTATTTAATGGCTCGTTAAAACACTTCTTATAAAGTAAGATTTCACCATCGAAAAAGTGATACAAGCTCTCAATCATTTCATATGATTTTTTTGGGGGGTGATTTTTCCCGAATTGATAAAAAAAAAGGTGTTTGGTTTCCACTTGAATAAGAAATTTCGCTGTGATTTGGTGCATGATATGAATATCTAATAAAACATGCCTAAATGATTCACATATTACCGTTCTAAAAAAAATTAGAAAAAAATATTTATAAAAATTTAAAACATTATTTGTTAATATTTTTTTTAAAATCTATGAATAGAGTCTTCAAAAAACATGTTAGTTAGAATAGAGATATATCGAGGAAATATATTATAAATAGAAATTGAAACGAAATGACTGCATTTTAGATAAAATCACAATATTCAAACTGGAGAAAAAAGCACAGATCCCGATCAATATTGATAGAAATTATCAAAATAATCATAGTGTTGCTAAATGTATGCACTGCATGTTCATCAAGAAATCAATTTCCTTTATAAAGTCGTTTAATTTGTAAACCATTTTACATCAAGGAAATGTGGTTTTCTGATTATAATGTTCAATATGACTTTTTCTTTTAATAATTCCCATCGGGCTTAGTTCAAATTAGAAAAATCGTAATATTTCTGAATTATGACCATTTCATTTCAATTTCTTTTTAAAATATATTTGTCTGATATATCTTTTTTTCCCTAACTGACATGTTTTTGAAGACTTTATCCGTAGATTTAAAAAAAAGATTAGCAAATAACGTTTTAAATTTTCATAAATATTTTTTATTCAAAAAATTAGAACGTCTGTCTGAGTCGTTTAGGCATGTTTCCTTAGATATTCATATTATGCATCAAATCACAGCGAAATTTGGACTCTAGAGTATCTTATTTGGAAACAAGATACCCTTTTTATCATTCTGGGATAAATCATAAAAAATATCATATAAAAACTTGAGAGCTAGTATCACTTATTCGATGGTGAAATCATACTTCATAAGAGGTGTTTTAACGAGCCATAAAATAAAAATTCAGTGGAATGAGCTACAGTGTACCTTAAAATATTTATGTTAATGATTTAAAAAAAAAAAAGTTTGCTGATTGATCCATGCTTTCTAAAAATTGTTCTATGTTTTGACAAAGGAATGAAAGAAAACATTAAAATATTAACAACTTGTATTATTCATAGGTAAAAAAAAAAATCCTGTATGAAAATGGTTTATATTTAACAGTGTTATAAAAAAAATTAAATCGTGTTTTTTCTCATCAACTTAGTAAAAGTATTTAGAGATTTACAATTAAAAAATAATCATTTTACGTCATGTTTGAACTTTAGGAAAAGCCATTGGTGACTGCAATTCTCAACTTTGACAAATCTTTTCTGTTTCACTGTGGCAGTGGATTTCTTCAAGCTATCAAATTTATGATCAGATCTTGAAGTTGTATTTCATGGATTTGGCTAAGCCTACCGTTCATTTAGTTCACATCGTAAATTAAAGTTAAAGACCCTTTTAATGAATTTTGCAACTTTCTTTAGTTATTTCATTGGTCAATTTATACTGGAGTAGTACGTGAATTATACATTGTAGATCTGCCGAAGTTGAAACGTGCATGTTGTGTAAACCTTCTAGACTGAATAAATTCTAAAACTTAAAATACGAATAATAATTTTTTATGGTACTGTAATGAATCGGTTTTTATTTTCCCCATCTCATTGTCGGTATTTAAGTCAGAGCTAATTTCTGCATGAAATGCTTTTGAAAATTCCGAAATAATCCCGTATATAAGAACACCCGGTCCCAATAAAAACAAGACGGAATTTAAAAATGAAAGGTGAAGATAACGAACAGCGATCAATCTCACAACTGCTTTAAGCAATACAAAATAAAGAGTTGAGGGCAAACACGGACCCCTGAATATACCAGAGGTGGGGTCAGGTTCCTAAGAGGAGTAAGCATCCCATGTAGACCGGTCACACCCGCCGTGAGCCCTGTATCTTGATCAGACAAACGGAGTTATTCGTAGTCAAAATCAGTGTGCAAAGAACAGCCTAACAATCGGTATGAAACATGTCAGACAGCATTTGACCAATGATAGGTTGTATTGGCGAACTTGATCGTTATAACGACCATAGAATTTGCGAAATCTTATGTGAATCATCAGAAAGGGTACTAAAACCCTGAAGTTAAAGGCTATGTACCGAAAGACACAATAATTTACTTCTTAATTTTTGCATAATCTGCTATAAAGTGCCCCTGGTCTCTACGAGGACGAACATCAATGCCTCTATCAGATGAATGAGGAAACCCAAAACCTTGGGGGGTACCCAGAAACGGCATGAGATAAGGCGAAGAAGGACAATGTGGTTGCTCCATCAGTTGTATATTTGATTGCATCACATTTCCCAAGCTTCTAAATTGATATACTCCCTATTTTCCCTTTTCATCAACTGTCCCAAACCCTTCACATGTTTCCCCTTTTATCCAATCAGCTACAACATTTGCAATTTTCTTATCCTCGGCTACACCGTACAACTTCATTTGTAAGCTTACATAAATCAGAATTCTCATATTTACAATGAATGAATGTTTTGGAGTAAAAATCAGCATCTTTTAAAATTGCCACATCAACAGATATTAATAGCCCGGGTGGGAGTGGTAGTAGCTGCCTGACCATTCGTAGTTACTGAAGCGTTGTATGAGCCTCAGCATAAAAGCGGAGTTAAGATTGGCCTTTTTGGTGACCCCACGAAATTTGCTTATGCAATCGCAACATGCACAGGTACCACTAAACTGTCAACGCTCTCCTCTCTCCCAGTTAGTCTTAAGACATTCCCCAAATTATCTCCTGTAAGGCCCTCAAACTCTTCAGATTACATCTACATTTAACACAAAGGTTAAATAAATGTCAACATATCTCCATAATGCTGTAGTGCTGTTTAATTATTTTCTTCAAATAACAATACCTGGTTAACGAGTGGCTCTTCTCCAATCTATTCAAATCACCGTTGTCAATTCTCAGCTCCTGAGCAATAATTTTTAAAGACTGGCACCAGAGACTTCCCGAGAAGGGAATATTTACTAGGCCTGAGGTCATTCACCCTTAATATATAAATAGATAATTTATTATATATGTATTTCCTTTTTTAAATATATGTTATCGGAAATTAAATTACAAAACTGGAAAGTAAGTGTCTAAATTCCATGGCCTGACACCGCGCACGAGCAATCAGCCCCGATAGCCTAAATATCAAATATTTCTACTACGTACTAACTGTGTAAAATCACTGTCGCAACTGTTTTCTCCCCACCTTTTACAAAATACGCATACATATGTCTATTCTACCAGAATATATTTAACCATATATTAGTTTTCAAACCAGAGACCAGTTTCGAAATTCACGCTACCGTAAAAAGCGTGTATATATGTGAAAGTATATATTGTACTTAAAATCTTACCGATCGTTCATAGGGTCCTCGTAACACAAACCCCATGCATTGAATTAGGCCACTGCCGTGAAAACTCGTGCAATATCCACCCCATTGTCACAACAATTAAAAATCATTACGGCCCCCACCGGATGAAATATATACCATCAATAAGATACAGCAATATGGTATAATATAAAGCTGAAACCTATTCCATTGCCTCAACGGTAAATCATGGAAATAGGTTTACAAAAATGCAATTTTATTTCATTGTCCCCCCCCCCCCTTCCGCCATGTACTAATTCATCAGAAAAATCGTTTATTGTTATATTATTTTTTTTTTTTACTTTACGTTTAAAACTGTATATCCAGATCTCAATACAACATATGATATTGTGCTTGATATATTTCAAGTTCAAGTTCTTTATTGATCTTAGGTCAAACGATTCATCAGAAACAGAATAACATAAATATGATACAGTATATACAAACATCACACCGGCGAGTATACATAAATAGAACAAAAGCTAAACTAAGCATCTATTCGTAAGCATGTTGAATGCAAGTACTTTCTTAAATTAACCAATTCTTTGACATTTTGAACACTTAGTAATTCAACCAGTTTGAAAGCACTCGGTCCTTTATAATACTATTCTTTTTATATATATATATATATATTAAGACATTCATTTCAAAATTACAGATTATATCCCTTATGCATAGCTCTAATCCTTAGAAGAATTTGACTCTGGTCTTTGGCACCTTGGTTTTTTTCTTTTAGTTCTTGCAAGTTTATTGTTATTTCGAATTTCCAATATTTTGGCTTGGGCATCACTGAAAAGACATCATTTGTCGAAATGCGCATCATGTGCATCAAAATTGGTACAGTATAAGTTTTACATTTTGATCTCAGTTCATTATAGTATTTATGGACATTTAAGTATGAAATGGAATTCATCCTCTACAACAAGTTACATTTTTCAAAATACCTGTTATTTTTAACAATAAAGTTCTAAATTCAATTAGATACATGTAATTCTTATATTTTCTATCTGATAGGTTTGCACAAGTAATATTTAACAAAAAATTGTCATTGGGGTGTTGATACATGGATATTAAAAAAAAAATAGACATTTTATGAATATTATCAAATATCTGTTGTTTTATTTTGCTGATGCCTATCAAAACCTGTTCTACTGATTTAAGAGCAGGAAGTAGACTTTGCTATTTTTAACCTCGACTATGCATTGTAGTACGTCATTATCAAAGCCTGGCTTTAAGTACTTTCAGTACTATGATTATCTCTATGAAGTTTGACCATAAAATGCCGTTACATGTACTTGCAGTAATTCATAACCAAAGGTTGCAAAAGAGAGAAGATACATTTAACTGATTACAAATATAATTTTGCCAATATTTAGACAATGCATTAACCATATTTCATAGTGAATTTATCGTTTATTTTCTGCAATACCAGACAATTTTCTTCATATAGCTGATTGAAAATTGTCCGTATATTAACAGGAACCTGTCTGTGTAATGACAATAAAACTCGCATGTGGATGACTATATTGCGTTTTCATCAACTTTTGATTATCTGCTGGAAAGGGAGAGGTGAAGTGTTCTTCTATCAACATTGATTTCGTAATTCAGTCATTGTTATTTCTCACATGATTATCTTTAATAAGAGCTATATTGCGGGTTTATACGCATTATACGACGGAGGAGTGACGAAATCATCGACGACGGAAGAAAGTATTATACTAGTGAACAATAAAGCTAAACATTAGTACCATTCACTGTGGATGTGTTTCTACAGCCCTGTAACTAAGTACTTCGTTACTAGCTTTAAAATACGAAAGTGTACTTAATTGCCGTGATAAAATTTAGAAATTCATTTCAAAAACTACAGATTATCTCCTTCATGCATAGCTCTGATCCTTAGACGAATTTGACTCCAGTCTTTGGCACTCTGTTTCCAAAATTTCGGCTTGAGCATCACTGAAGAGACATTGTTTGTCGAAATGCGCATCTTGTGTATCACAATTGGTACCGTATAAGTTTAACACAATCATGGTACTAAACAGTACGTTCATCAAAATTGCCCTATTCCTGATTATTCATTTTTAGCATCAGTTTAGCTCAGTGTCCTTAACCATGTATTGAATCTCACGAAATAGAATTTTCACATTGCAAGGCACCGGGTCTCCGGCAGCACTACTGTTTTATATACTGTTGTAAGTTCCTTTTTTTCGTCCTCCACGGATGATAAAAAGCATGCCATCCTAAAACATGTACATGTAAAAAGAAATATAGCACATTATTGCACACACTTAATACTATTATTTATCTTCTGAAAGTGACATCTCAATGGAACTACAGATTATTGCTGTCTGCTTAAATCTATTTCCATCTTTGGGGGGTGTGACGCATGCCTACCTTGATAAGCCCAGGAAGTCCAACCCAAAAATTGTAATTAGGAATGACTTTCATGCCGCTATTCTTTCTGACGAAGACTTGGAACAAAACTCCCCCAATTAGGTATACGGGAATCATGGCAACAAATCTAAGATATACAAAAACAGTTTGAATGAAAGACGAAGATGACGAACAGTGATCAATCTCAAAACTCATATAAAGAATACAAAATAGAGAGTTGGGCAAACACGGACCCCTGGATATATACCAGAGGAGGGATCAGATGCTCACACCCGTCGTGAGCTCTACGATCTGGTACATGTATTCCCTGTCTCTTCTACGAAATCATCAAGTCTATCAATAGTCCCATGTTGTTGATCTACACTTCCCAGCTGCACCACCTATCAGTGATTACTATAGAAATGAATCGCAGTGAGATAGCTGGGTTTTATTCACCAGTGTTAGATGAAAGGTGAAGATAACGAACAGTGATCAATCTCATAACTCCTATAAGCAATACAAAATAGATAGTTGGGCAAACACGGACCCCTGGACACACCAGAGGTGGGATCAGGTGTCTAGGAGGAGTAAGCATCCCCTGTCGACCGGTCACACACCCGCCGTGAGCCCTATATCCTGATCAGGTAAACGGAGTTATCCGTAGTCAAAATCAGTGTACCAAGAACGGCCTAACTACCGGTATGAAACATTGTATATTAAAGTATTGTTTGTCTGTCTGTTTTACATTCCGTTAAAAATTTTCACTCATATTGAAACGTCACCATCTGTAGGTGAAGCTCCACAAATTTAGACCTACGGCTTTAGCAGCTAGGGAATGTTTTTTAACGTGCCAACGCCTTACGTAAAACGGGACCTCCGTTTTTAAGGCCATATCCGGAAGACTCGTGATTTTTTGTTGTTGTTGGTATTATAGTATTATCTAACAAAACTAATAGACTCGTATAGTAAGCAGCTTATTACCGATCGTTATAGAACCTCATCACCTTCATTATGCATAGAAACCGGTAGACATAATAATATTCCCAGAAATATGAGGATTTGTAAATACTGTAATTTAAATGATATTGAAGACGAATTCCACTTCATTCTAGGATGCTCTCTTTATAATGAATTAAGAAAAAAATATATTACACAATTCTATTATGCAAAACCAAGTGTATTTAAATTGATCGAGTTTCTGGGTGTAGATAACATCAAAGAACTAAGGAATTTAGGTAAATATCTTAAATATGCCGCGAAACTACGTAATGACACTGTTATTAATTAGTATATAGAGCATATTTTCTCTCTCGCATATATCAGATACAGTACATATTATGAATCAGTGTAATTGGTTATGAATACCTGTAATATATATATATATATATATATATATATATATATTTCCAATATCATTTATTACAATTGTTTTGATTGGACAAAAATAAAGCTGAACAAGAGTTTACACATCAATAAATCCGAAAACGCGATGTATTCATACACGCCTGAAAACAAATAACATAGTGCAGGGAAACTATTCAAATTTTTGCAATTGTTAATGAAGTGAATGAATTGGAATTATAAGAATCAAACATTCTTTTTGAAGAATTTATCGATGTGTAAACTCCGGACATTTTACTCACAAACTTAACATAAAAGTGCTTCGCACTTTTATTCAGTTTGTGAGTAAAATGTCCGGAGTTTACACATCGATAAATTCTTCAAAAAGAATGTTTAATCCTATAATATATATATATATATATATATATATATATATATATATAGATACTGTGTTTATATATAACTTAAATTTATGGAATAATATTACTATATAACGTTATATAAGTTTATACACTCTCCATATACGGTTCCTGTATGCATTATATCTTTATATCTACTGTACTGCCTGTGTATATTTATGTGAATCCAATGAGCTGTATCGCTCACGGAAATAAGGACAATGAAACTGAATCTTCTGTAATTACCTGCAAATTTTCTTATACTTACATAATAATCAAAATGGTTCCGGCAGACAGTCCAGCATCTGACCTGGGACATGAGTATTTACTTTTGAAAGACAAATTCTGAAAAAATAGAGTGCATTACTTAGACGAGAAGGATTTTCAATTATTGAATTATTATTCATACGCAACTGTAAACACACTATCAAAATTTTACATGTAAAATACACAATCTCATCATTGTACATTTATCATTAAAGAGAAATTATTTCAGAATGTTGAGTGATAAATTTGACATGTTCTGTTCACGGAGGATCGCCTAACCATGAATTTAAGTTTAGCAAAAGGTGAAATAAGAATTAATACAAAAAACAACTGACAAAATGACGTACTTAATTGACGCCATGGAAAATTTACTGTGTTACTTCATCATTAATGTGTTCTGATTTACTGTGTTACTTTATCTTAGTAATTCTTGTCAAATTGCAGATACGGATGAAATAAACTACAAAAGGTAATTGACAATGCTGACAGAATAAATTGAGTAGTTTTTTTTTCAAGTATCAAAATGTTTAAATCAGAGGTTAAAGTTCAACGAAAGGTGAAATAAGAAGTAATACAAAAAAAAAAAAAAAAAAAAAAAAAAAAAAAAACCAAAAAAACCCCCAACCAACAATAATAAACGTCCTTATTTGACGCCATGAAAAATTTCATACTGTTAAATTTCCCATTTGTATGAGACCAGAAAATGTATGCAATGAACTTTCTATTTCATGAACTGATATTTAGTCAAAAAGTTCTGTGCTTCACAGATGCATCAAATCTTGTTAAAGTAACCCTCTTTCAGTATACATTCATTATAAGAGATATGGTCTTAAAGGGGCATGGACACGATTTGAGCTGAAAATGTTCAAATTCTATTTTTAAATTTTTATTGTTTACAATGCTTAACTAAAGTTTTTCTAATGGTCAACCAAATTTTGAATGCAAGGTGAAGATAACAAACAGTGATCAATCTCATAAGTCCTATAAGCAATACAAACTAGATAGCTGGGCAAACACGGACCCCTGGACACACCAGAGGTGGGATCAGGTGCCTAGGAGGAGTAAGCATCCCCTGTCAGTTTTTTAGTTAGAAGTGAGACACAGCACTTGCAATTCTTTGTTATATAAACAAGGTTCGTGCCATGTTTTTGTTTACATTAGACTGTTTAATAGAAAATAGCGTGTTTAAAATAAAATGAGCTGTGCAAAACACTAGAAAAATATTTGATTGTGTGAAGAATTCACTTATGAATTGAAAAAAAAAAACTGCTTTAAAAACATTACACGAGCCTTGTTTACATAATAAAGAATTGTGATCTCTGTATCTCCCATGTACCTTGACTATTGACATTCAATTTTTGCTGATCAATAGTAATACCTTAGTTAAGCAGTTTAAACATTAGAATTCAAAACAATTTCTAGAACAAATCGTGTCCATGTCCTTTTAAGTTTAATACACAATTATAATACAATATAGTGCAATTGTTTTCTTTAAATAATGATAATAAAAACATTCTACGTACGTATGTCGCTTGCCCTGTTTCCCCAGTTGGCTCAAAGACATCTGGACCTTGCTGACAGAAAAGAAACAGAGTTGTGATTCTGAAATGGATGAAAGGTGACGATAATGAACAGTGATCAATTTCATAGCTCCCACAAGGAATACACAATAGAGAGTTGGCGAACACGGATCCCTAGATATACCAGAGATGGGATCAGGTGTCTAGAAGGCAAAAAATCCCCTGTCGACCGGTCACATCCGCCGTGATCCTTATATCCCAATCAGGTAAACGGAGTAATCCGTAGTCAAAATAAGTGTGCCAAGAACGACCTAACAATCAGTATGAAAGCCGACAGACAGCATTTAACCCAATGATAGGTTGTATTGGTATACTAAATCATTATAACGACCATACACTATGAGAAATGCTGACTTTAAACGAGACTGCTGAAACCCTTGTAACATCAAATTGTTTGTCGATTTAAAAACGATTAATGCTAATTGATATTCTATGTCTATTGCTTTCTTTTATGTACATTATCTACACTTGTTCGTATGTGTATGGTATGGACAAATATTACCAATGTCTTTCAATGTTAGATTTATTCTCGATAAAAATGAAAAAAGGCTCTATGATAGCTTCCTTTGATATAATAAAAATCATTGTGGAATAAGTTATATACCGCATCACCAGTTGTGGAAACTGATGGAAAAAAATCAAATGGGTATAACGAAATACTGTAAACTAAGTTTTTTGCGAGCGAGAAATTTTCGCGAAGATAGCGATAATCCCATCATCGCGAATAGTTCACGTCGTAAACCAGTCCATTGATGTCTCTTATATTTCCTTAATAACTAGTCTATCTCTGTTAAATCGCGAAATAAAGTAGTCGCGAATAAAAGCTGCTTTACAGTATATATGGGCTTACCTTAAATCGTTGCTCTTTGTAACGGTATCTGCCTGATATGTGAGTGTGTACACTTGTTCTGTGTCATCATAACCAAAAACAGCACTCTCCTGTGTTCCACAGTTGTACTGCAAATCTGCATGGGTTTGGCATACCTAGAACACGAGCTTAATTTCACGTTTTGTGTAAACCGTTTAAAAAAAAAATGAAGAAGAAAAAAATGCAATGTAAAGGATGTTTTGGGACGCAACACAGGAAATGGCCATGCATGAAATGATTACGTTGATCACAACTGATAATCTATTAATCATTTTTTTTTATGATGACATTAAGGAGAACATTTAGTGAAAGGTAAGCATCCCGTATAATCCTATAGCCATAATCTCCTGTACCCCCCCCCCCCCCCCTTCCCTCCAGTAATTGTATTAATGTATCACATGCATGAGAATATGAGATTGATCACTGTTGGTTGTTTCCACCACTTCGTGCTCACGGCGGATGTGACCGATTGACAGGGGATACTTACATCGCCTAGAAGCCTGATACATGTATACCCAGGGTTACGTGTTCTCTGTTTTGTTTTCCTTATAGTAATTATGAAATTGATCACTGTTCGTTATCTTTAACTTTCATGCATCTAATTGTATACATTTTGCTGAGAATTGGTCAAAGCTAATTTTCATTAGACAAGATAATTACCGCTGCATTAGTGCATGCTCCTTCCGAGAAAGATGTGCATGGATTCCAGGAAAACGTGTCCAACCCGCTACTGTCCAATACGTCATTAAATCTGGGAAACAGAAGCAGACATATAGCAAAGGTGTCACTCTAAGACCTCTACTGTTTATTGACAATTGCACATTATGTCATGTTTGATGATATTGTATTCTCTCTCTCTCTCTCTCTCTCTCTCTCTCTCTCTCTCTCTCTCTCTCTCGTGAATAAAGTCCACACAAGTTGTTTAAATTGATATTAAGAAAACAATAAACACACGCTAAATGTATAAATATAGAATTTATCATTGTTTTTAAATCGGTACTTCATGTATTAGGATTTTTTCATAAATCTAAAAGTTCTTCTTTGACTCATCATCCAAACTTTGTAGTATTTCTATATTCTGTAGAAATAGCACAACCGATACTCTCTAAGAAGATGCAGAACGTTCCAAATGTCAAAGAGAAATTCTGAATGCAAACCATTTTTTGTGGAATAAATAGTACTCAATAAGTTACACTGTACATTGTAAAGAAAACAATATCTAGATTTATGAATACCTGTGCCCATCCCCTGAATCATAAGGCGACGCACCTATACCACAAATACAGGTATAAAAAGTAAACAGCGAAAATGTAAAACTGAAAATGCACACAAAGTCAACCATAGTAATGGTGTGAATATCCGCTACTGTCTGACTCGTCACGAAGTTTGAGAACATATACATCAAATCATTATTTACGGCCGTCAATCTTTACCAATACCCGAAAATAAAAACACGTACATACAAGTAGACACAATTCAACGGAACCGACATCATTCGAACGACCAGTTATATTTGAAAATTAGATCGTTATAACGACCATAGAGTTTACGACACGTTGACTTTAAACCTTTCACCAGAGAGTTGAAACCCATATAACATCACGTTATTTGTCAGTAGATTGCCTCAATCTAAAAACTGATCCTACGCAGAACATGCTCTTGCGTTTCGATGTAGAGATTATTTCCAATTTTAGACATTGTCCTTCCCATCACGATATCTGAAATTAAACAGATATCAAACTCTTCTACTGTCCTTCACATCACAATATCTGAAATCAAATAGATGTCAAACTACTCTACTGTCCTTCACATCACGATATCTGAAATTAAACAGATATCAAACTCTTCTACTTTTCTTCACATCACGATATCTGAAATTAAACAGATGTCAAACTCTTCTACTGTCCTTCACATCACGATATCTGAAATCAAACAGATATCAAACTCTTCTACTGTCCTTCACATCACGATATCTGAAATTAAACAGATATCAAACTCTTCTACTTTTCTTCACATCACGATATCTGAAATCAAACAGATGTCAAACTCTTCTACTGTCCTTCACATCACGATATCTGAAATCAAACAGATATCAAACTCTTCTACTGTCCTTCACATCACGATATCCTAAATTAAACAGATATCAAACTCTTCTACTTTTCTTCACATCACGATATCTGAAATCAAACAGATATCAAACTTTTCTACTGTCCTTCACATCACGATATCTGAAATTAAACAGATATAAGACTTCTACTGTCCTTCAAATCACGATATCTGAAATCAAACAGATATCAGACTCTTCCACTGTCCTTCACATCACGATATCTGAAATCAAACAGATATCAAACTATTCGACTGTCCTTCACATCACGATATCTGAAATTAAACAGATATCAAACTCTTCTACTGTACAATATTTGACTCCTTTAATTCGAGCACAGTAAACGGGCACACTTTTAGTAGGAGTATCTGTAACTTGCCTATAACACTTTATTAATTCATAAGACCCATTGTATGTATTTAAAACATGGGTAGTTGGGCGAGCAGTAATAAAGCCCTTGATAAATTGATATTCTTTAAACGTAAGATATCCTTATATACGATATATATCGTTGATTTTTATTTTTGAAATAAATTTTACATTTTCTGCCTTGTCAAATAATCTAGCACTTCGCGAGTACAAGAAAATAAAAATAGTCGATAATACCAGTGTCTAGTCTAAAAGCATAACATCGCTCATATCAACGAACACCCTATAAAATGACGAATAATAACTGGCCTTCAGCATGAGGCGTATTTACCATTGCTCATAATTAGGACAAAAAGTGATAAATGTACAAATTTGGCCATTATTTTCAATTTTCATGTTGAAAAACTGCCAAGAGGCGCAATAACACGATTCACTTAGGGAATTTATACCTTATGAAATGTTTTAGAGATTGACGGCAAAATCGCACTCATGCGACATTGAGAGAAAGTTGATTGTAAGAAAGCAAGGCCAATATCGTACTCTTTCATGATTCCCTTTGATTTGAAAATCTTACACTGGATTTAACTAAGCAGTTTGATTTGAAAATCTTACACTGGATTTAACTAAGCAGTTTGATTTGAGAATCTTACACTGGATTTAACTAAGCAGTTTGATTTGAGAATTGTTTGAATCATTCATGGATCATTTGGTACACTTCTATAGCACAACAAATCGTTACATAATTCAATGTGCCATATTCACTCAGACGAATAACTTCGGTTAGATGTGTTGATGACGCAGTGGGAAAATTTCTCATTCAAATTTAGTGAGCTTTATATGTTCTAAACATCTTCAGAAATAGTGGGATTTTTTTCGTTATAGATTGCATGCCCTGATCAAGTAACTTATTTTATTAAAAACTTTTCCAAATGACCCAAGTTGCAAAGTTATAACACATTGTCTAGACAAAGAGACGTTTATCCAAAATACAAGGACACCCTGTCTGAAATTATGCTTTAAGAAAGGCGAAGATATAGCGAACAGTGATCAATCTTACAACTCCCACAAGGAATACAAAATAGAGAGCTGGACAAATACAGACCCCTGGACACACCAGAGGTGGGATCAGGTGCCTAGGAGAAGTAAGCATCCCCTGCCGACCGGTCATACCCACCGTGAATCCCATATCTTTGTGAGGTAAACGGATGCAAGGATATTCTGCCTCCATTGAACATCTGATTCTAACATTTATACCGGATTTTATTCTTCCTTCAATATAAAGTCAGGGCCCTGAGAATTATTTCAGGTATTTCTACTCGACACCTTAACCTTGGTTAAATGACCTCAGTTCAGAAACATGGCGTACAGGTATTGTCTTTTATTTCGCGAGATCTTAATTTAGCATGGATGCGATGATGTATTTATTAACGAAACAAAACTCTCACGAATCATTACTTATTGCTTAAGTCTTCTATGTGTAAGAGTTTATAAGCGAGAACTGGATCGCAATCACGCATAGTCCTCGCAACTAAAATGTGATATACAGTTTATAAGTAACCTTGCTCCTCCCTTAAAATATCACGGTCAACATTTATTCTGACAGTCTTGATCTTGGCCTAAATTGCACTGACACACATTGTGATGTAATATAAAACTTGTGTGCCAATTATGAGCTTTTAATGTGTACATGTATCTCCAATACAAATTACCGGTCGCGGTATGTCGTTGGTAGATAGTTCGCTTCGTAACCGGAAGTTTGTGACTTGTGCCACGGCCGCGTCAAACCTAAGACATAAGCATAGGAAGTGATTGCTCCTTTGCCAAACGCTCGGTATTTAGATGCGAGAATCACGGGTCTTTCAGATATGACCTGAAGAACGGAGATCCCGTGTCGCGGCAGGCGTTGGCACTCTAAAATCCCAGAGCACTAAGCACACATTGCGGTACTACGCCTACAGCAGGTATCGTCTCAATATGAAGGGAAAATTATTGCCAAGACGTATAAAAATTATCCAAAAATCAGACCTTGAATAGGTGTTGTCTCGATAATGAAACAACACTTTTACGGCCCTGGCCTGGGCACCATTGATCGGTCAAAATTTGTGGCACATCACGTAAAGCTTGCGACCACAGGGGCTAAGCCCGTTCTGGACCCGGACTCTGTGATACCATAAATATAGAAAGGGGTCTAATACTGACACAGATAAAAAATCTACCCACTCGCCTCAAAAGTCAGAAACTAGGTGCGATATACGTAATATGTCGGTCTCCCTGCATAGATTAATGTTCGAAGTACTTGCATGCCAAATAAATTTCAAGCAACAAGTTCTTAAATATAACAGAGATATACGTCATCGCCACTGTCATAGCCAAGAAAGCAACCAATGACCTGGACCGGTAAATGTCCTAGTAAAAATAAACAGGTGAAATCGAGAGAACGATGACGTATATCTCTGTTATTTTAAGAAGCTGTGGCTTGAAATTTGGCATGCAGGTATAGTTCAAGCATTAATCCATACATAGAGACCGGCAAATTACGCATATCGCACATAATTTCTTATTGTTAGGCATTTGAAGCCAGTGGATAGTTGTTTTTTTTTTTATCTGTGTCAGAGTTGGACCCCTTTCTATATTTATGGTATCACAGAGTCCGGGCCCAGAACGGAGTTAGCCCCTGTGCTTGCGATGTCTCAAAGTAAATGAAAAATTCTCAAATGAGACTTACAATAACAAACAACTCGGCCTATCATTGAGTAATCTTACAAACTGGTACTTACGCGGCTCCGTCGGATTTCGCCACCGGCGACAAATCAATCACGTCCCCATTGTCAAATTTACATTTACACGAATTCACTTTTTTACATGTGCTTTGTGCGGATATGTAAAACAGCGTGTTAAGTAGAGTTAATAAAATCACCAAGGATTTCATGGTCGTCAATGAGCTTAATAATCTCAGCAAATGAAATAATTTTCTGTTACAGTGAATCTATCTGTGATATGTAGAGGAGATAAAATATCATTGATATCGTCATTGTGTTTAAAATAGATAGATATGATATGTATATCGTGTATTTTAACTTCCTTTTCACAATAACTCATTAAATATGCTATCTTATCTAATCTTTATGGGCACTGAATACAACAATAACTCATTAAATATGCTATCTTATCTAATCTTTATGGGCACTGAATACTATATATTACCTAACTGCATATAATCAAAATATTTGTCACAATGATTAAATTACTCTTAAATGGTTTTCAAATGTAATAATCACACTAAATGCATTATACATTGTATCTGGATTTAGATAATTATACTTACCCTTACCAATGAAAGGTGAAGATGACGAACCGTGTTCAATCTCATAACTCCCACAAACAATACCAAATAATTCACTGCACGAAAAATTGCGTTTAATATAAAATTAAACACCAATTATTCCCCAATTAAATGTCAAATTTAAACGTAAAATGCACATTTAATAGAAAATTAAATGTCAAATTTACTTTGCGTATCCAGTGGCGTATAATTTTCCGTAAACGCCGAAATTTAATGACGTTTAATGTCGATTATATGCCAAGTAAATGCCATGTTTAAATAAAATTAAACGTCATTTTACGTCTAGTTGAGAATTTAATCATCTTATTTTACTCCATTAAATTTCACATTTAAGCAATATTAAACGTCAATATACTCGAAGTTTGGCGTATAATCCACCCATATCAAACTTCATTTTACTTGAAGTTTCACGTATTTTCATATTTATACTCCATTAAATTTGACATTTAAGCAATATTAATCATCAGTATACTCGAAGTTTGGCGTATAATCCACCCATATTAAACTTCATTTTACTTGACGTTTCACGTATTTTCATATTTATACTCCATTAAATTTGACATTTAAGCAATATTAAACGTCAGTATACTCGAAGTTTGGCGTATAATCCACCCATATTAAACTTCATTTTACTTGACGTTTCACATATTTTCCTCCATTGAATTTCACATTTACAGCTGTAAGCAATATTAAACGTCAAATTACGCAAAATTTGGCGTATAATGCATCCATATTAAACTTAATTGGAGTTTCGCAGAATTATTCTGCATCTCTATAAAGCTTCCATATAAGCTAGAGTTCAACTTTCACTTTAGGAGAAGTTTAGATAAGTATAAGCATACGAGCTATATAGTAAGCTTCTTTCTGTGAAAATTCACAAAAGTTATCATGAATTAGTTGCCGTAGAAAGAAAAGGCATGAATAATTAATATTTGTTATTGCATTTTTTTTTATTTCACATAACATCTTGCCTGGGATATAAATTCATATATAAGAAAAAAATATATGTAATGAACAATATTACGATACAATGTGAAAAATATTGCTATTAAAAATATCAAAATAATACAGGAATACCAAAAAGGATTACATTCAGAAATATGTCCCAGACATTTAAGAAATGCATGAAATGAAGACAAATACCATCCAATACAATGCAATCATACTATTAAAGCCTATCACAATGTGGAGTCCAACAACCGCACACATGAGTATAAACTACATTAATAAACAAATTGAAGGTAAATATGACTAGACACACACACACACACACACACACACACATACACACACACACACACACACACACACACACACACACACACACACACACACACACACACAATATGCTATCACACAAAAATCATATAAAACTCATGAAAGGAAATATATAAAAATATATATTTTGATACAAAGCTAGCATTGCACTGTCAGTGCAATGCTAGCTGTCTGTGATGATGTAAGATTGTCTTGGCATAATATAAAACTACTTCACACATTGATGGGTATGTAACCTGGAATTTTCCCAGTAGGCTGCCCTAAACATTGCTTCTTTCCTCTTTTGACACATTTTTTCTCTAACAAAGCAGTGAAAGTTTATGGGGAGAAGCATGTCGATTCAATGAAGACAAACTATTCCCGAAAAAGTAATGTTTTCTTAGCTTATTCCTTTGAAAAGCAAAATGAACAAATCTTAATGACATATGCAATATATATTCATCTACAAGTATCATGATATATGTACATAATAACTAGAAAACTGACAGGTCAGAAAAGGACCTGTAATATATATTTCAGAGGCAGGAATGACATAAAAAGTACATATTAAAAAGTTAAAAAGTTCCATAACTCTATAAGGCATGACATATAATATTAAATATAATCAAAGTACTTAAAGTACTCGTGGGAGTTGAACATTGTGGAAATTCAGTTAGAAAAGATAGTACTGGAAGGGTAGGGGGATAAATGACTGAATATTATCATGATTTTAGATACAAATCAACTATTGTTGTTTTTCAAAGCGTTACAACAGCAAACATGGATAATGGAAGACCCATGGGCCACAACGCTCCTCGAGTAACTGAAGTCGTGTTGTTGTTTTCTAGAATTTCACCCCTTTATATTCTCATGAAAAATGTGACCACATATTATGGCCCAAACATTCAAATCAATATGGTTATCAATGCCTTGCAGTTATGAAGAAGTTTTTCCCCTGTATATATACATTCAAGTTTAATCCTAATTATAGCTAATTCTAAGGATTCATTACTTGAAAAGGTAGTCCAATATGCTAAACTGTCACCTGAGTATACTACAGTCCTGTAGAGGATCATTGGAATGGTAAATAATTGTATAATAACTCAAAATAAATGAAATGCAAAAAAATTAAAAATTGTCGGGCATCGGAAATGCACAAGCCGAGTTGCGCAAGGAATGGGCATAGAGGGAACCGGTAGAAAAGTTTTCAAGAATTATCAAGCAGGGAGCAAAATTTTGCGTACATAAATTTCAGCCGACTTAAATCCTTTGTGACCTTGACCTTTAACCCTTGACCAAAATCAATAGGCTTCTTTGTCTCATCAAGGGCGATAATCCATCTAAGTTTAATTGAGATCCTATAATTTGTTAAAAAATTATAGTGCAGAAAACAAAATTTTCTCCAAATTTCAATCTATTTATAGCCACTGTGACTTTGACCTTGTGACCCCGTAATCGATAGGCTTCTTGTCTTACTTAATCGATCTAAGTTTGATTGAGATCCTATAATTCGTTCAAGAGCTATGGTGCGGAAAACAAAATTTTCTCCAAATTTCAGTCTATTTATAGCCAGTGACCTTGACCTTTGACCTAGTGACCCCAGAATCGATAGGCTTTCTCATCTTACTGAGGGTGACAATCCATCTAAGTTTGAATGAGATCCTATAATTTTCTCAAGAGCTATGGTGCGGAAATGAAATGTTGATGCGTGCCCGCCTGCCCGCCCAAAGGCACTTCATCAGATCATAAGCCGAGTTTGACTTCATCGCAACTCCGCTAAAAATGAAACACTAGTCAAATAATGTTATTTATTGCCAAGGTATTTGGGATATTATACTGTGGCTCAAACAGGGGGTGAATGAACCTGACAGTATGGAAAGCATATAGTGGAATCAGACTTGTGATGCTGGAAATCTATAGTGATTAATAAACTATACATGTACAAGATCCATAACTATTTTTTTTCCCAGTTTGTGAGGGAGAATCCTCATGTCTCTTTCATCTGTAGACAAATAAACAATGTGCTTTGACCAGAGCAATTTCCAATCCTTTTTGCAGCATAAATTCAACATTGTGGCAACTGGGTTAAACTTTGATAGTGAAGTAATACATGGCAGCACCTTATCCCATGCTCTTAAAATTTCTGTTTGACACACACTCATGACATCCACTCAAACATTACAGAGTGCAGCAAAATCCCATTGTAATAGGGGATTCAAAATGGATAACTGGTACAAAATATGGTACATACTATTCAAAAAGGATAATGAATTTGACATATTGATGTCTTGGAAAAGGAAATTCTGACATCGGGGCTCAAAGCGTTTTCAAACATTGTCATTTGATAAAAGTGTTCTACATTTTTAAAAATAGAGATTAATATGTCTTTACATACATAGGTGAGAAAGTTTCCATTATTCCTAGCCGAGACATACTATGTATGCGCAAAAAATTCATAAACAAATATCACACTACTCACGTAGAAAATGTGGACCTTACCGTCATCAAGCGCAGCGAAACACGCCATTTCGAGATTATAGTCGACGAAAGCTCGGTAACAGTAATGAATATATGGTACACTCATTTTGTATCTATTTTGTGACTTTCTTCATTAAAAGGAACAGTTCTCTAATGTGTAACGTGCAATTACTACGTAATTCAATAACTTGAAGCATGAAGCAGTTTCACTTTGCCACCGGATATAAGAAATTTTATTTCGTATTCCGATCCCAATCGAAAGTTGTTGACTGGGAATGACGTGTTTTAATTCAATCTACATGTAACATCAAGCATTTTTTATATCACATTAAAAAAAAAACCAAATATATACACATACACAATGTTGTAGAGTTATTTCTTGTAAATTTTCTGAGGTTTCGCACCATATTCGATATTTCGCGCCACGGTGTCAATAGGGCTTATGTGCAGTTGTCGTTCGTTTCCCTATCAATGTTTATAGGTGACGCTGCGCTACAAACGACAATTTTCAACCTTATCTTTTATTTTTCTATGTCTATCAGTATCAATTTGATCGAAATCTTGTATTCAAATTGATTTGAATACAATATCATTGCATTTATTTACATGTCAATTATCAAAATTAGATTAATTCAGAAAAGTTACATGGATTATTTAATGGCGGATGTTTATAAAAGTTTATGTTGATTTACCTAGGAGTAAATCAGCTGACACAGAACCCCCGCTCACGACCACTATACAAATCAATACAAATTACTGCGCAGAAAAGTGCGTGATGACCCAGGGAGATTGAACATAGTTCAACTCCCAAAAATGAAGTCTCAGAACTCTGCAACAACAAAGTTAATAACTATTCAAATTGAAAGGGATCTTCATTTGCCTAATATTTTATTAATGTTTAGTGTATTACTTTAAAAGAGTTAAAAAATTCAGTTACACAAATGAAAAAGAAGGTATCCGATACAATTACAAAATTAACAAGGAAATTGTTCATATTCTATTACATGTAAGTATTGAGAGCGGTAATACGCGTGTTACAAAGAATCTATTTATGTATTGGTCTCATCCTCAAGCTCACTATCATTCTGTTCAGCTTGAATTTGAATTTGAAGTTTCTTTTCCTCTGCCCTTCTCCTTCGTTCCCCATCTCTATCACACGCAAAGCGAAACCAGTCTTTTGCCACGTTTAAAATTTCCACGTCTGTTGCATTAACACAGAGGCGATTCTTCCTCACTGTTTCTGATTAAAATAGATAAAAAATGTTCATCAAAAGTGTTTATTTCTCAAAGCTTGTTCATGAAATCTCTCTCTTTCTCTCTCTCTCTCTCTCTCTCACACACACACACACACACACACACACACACACACACACACACACACACACACACACACACACACACACACACACACACATACGCGTAAGCACCTTCAAGTTGGGTCCTCTAACTCAGCACGGGCAAATGGGAACCCCCTTTTCTAGCTGGTATTTTGTAATGGTTTTTTGGCTACATATTGATTTTAATATTACCAAAGACATGTGCTATTTCAAATTTTGATTTGACAAGTATTTCACAATATGACCTAGCACCTTCAAGTGAGGACTTCCGGTACAGATACACCCTGCCAACCTGGGACAACGATACACACACAATCAACTGAGGACACCATATACATACTGACAACTGAAACCGTTACAGAATAGCAATAGCTAATTCTTTTGTATCAAAACATTCTTGCAGTTTTTGCATAAAAGTGAGAATATTTTCCTATTACATTTTCGAGCTCACTACGAAAATCTTAAACCGAACGTACTTATATTCATCATAAAGAGCAAAATGAAAATAACTATTGACTTTATTGCCCGGTCTCTCCCCGAGGAAATTTAAAAGTTTGAGAAATTTATATGCGGAAACTTAAGCATAGGTATTTAGCAATGCTGCAGTATTTTCCTTTTAGAGAAAAATCATGAAGTTGTCAGGACAACGAATAGACAATGAAAGGATTTTTGCAACACAGATTAGTTGCATTAAACTTGAAAATTCAAGTAGATGTCGACATTCCCTTCACGCTGCATCTCCACGGCCAGTCTTGCACATGCATAAATTATACGAATAGCGCATGCGAAATACGTCGGAGGTTTCCGCTGATGTTGCATATCCAGTTTTAGTTTGTCGAAAGCATAATGTATATATTTTTCTAAAATTTAATGTTCATTTCTTTTGAATATTGGAACGATTTTTAAAATCACAATATACATTTGTGAAATTTCAAATGTCGAATGTCATTTAATGAGTATTTCCTGAAATATTGTTAATATACTTCAGAAATGTTTTTAGTTCATCATGATATCTGTCGGCATTCTCCTGACATAAACATCAGAAGGATTTTAACAATGATCCGATATAGATATGACATTAACAGACAACTTTAGTAGAGAGAGTGTCAAATAAGTATATATTCACTTTGAAACAATCCAAACATTTGATTGATGACACCGTGTAAGAGGATTTGATCACCTTAGTCTATTGAGGTCAAATCGATACACACACACCATCAAATGAAGACTATTACTTTTTAGGTTTGTTACTGACATTTTTTCATAGAGAATAACATACTTAATAAGAGTTTTGTTTTGTTGATGACCAAAACCTTTTCATGTTATTATATATAAGAAAGTTGCTAAATTTCGCCACTCGCCAACAGTTACTACAACAATTTAGACGTCAATCACGTGACGCATTTTAATTAATGACAGAACGTCATTCTAGTCCGAGGCAAAACAATTTAATATATACATACACTCAACTGAGATCAATTCATACACACCGTCAAATGAAGACTGTAATATACACACAGTCAACTGAGGTCAAATTGATACACACACCTGCAAATGAGGACTTTGATATACAGACAGTCAACTGAGGTCAAATTGATACACACACACCTGCAAATGAGGACTTTGATATACACACAGTCAACTGAGGTCAAATTGATACACACACCTGCAAATGAGGACTTTGATATACACACAGTCAACTGAGGTCAAATTGATACACACACCTACAAATGAGGACTTTGATATAAACACAGTCAATTGAGGTCAAAATGATACACGCACCGTCAAATGAGGACTTTCATATACACACAATCAACTGGGGTCAAATTGATACACACACCGTCAAATGAGGACTTTGATATACACACAGTCAACTGATGTCAAATTGATACACGCACCTGCAAATGAGGACTTTGATACACACACAGTCAACTGAGGTCAAATTGATACACACACCTGCAAATGAGGAATTTGATATACACACAGTCAACTGATGTCAAATTGATACACACACCTGCAAATGAGGACTTTGATATACACACAGTCAACTGATGTCAAATTGATATACACACCATCAGATGAGGACTTTGATATACACACAGTCAATTGATGTCAAAATGATACACACACCATCAAATGAAGACTTTGAAAATCAGTTTATGAGGGGTTATGGTAATCAAAATGTTCGTGGACTGATGCTATAAAATCATCATCGGCAAAGCTACAAGAATGAAATTTGGCATACTTATAGATATACACAAGTTTCACTTATATATACGATATTCATTCATTAATTAAGTATTATTGATGATAAAACACCGGGCAATACGTCGACACGGCACAACCCTAAAATTATATAAGATACCAGTACTCTGCTTTTTATAAGGATCAAGGAATGATATTTATATCTATTGATAAAGGTTCGTGAATCTCTAGAGATATAATGTAGTACAATTATACATACTGCTGCAAATTTTAACGTTATTTCTACCGTTTCTAAGGATTTTTGGTCGATTGCGTGAATGAAGTTCTAAACATTGTATACAAAAAATGACGATGGCGGACAGTGTATTTTTCCGCAGCGTAATTAACATTTGTCTTAAATTTGGAAATTGACCAACAGAAACTGTTTATCAGTTTTGCGAATCTGGTGTATCATATCAAGTGTTCCAAACTGTAATTATTAGAAGGCTTAAACACTTTAAGGAAACAAGAGGTCATTGGGTCACATCACTCACCTGAGTCACCTTGTCTCATATTTAAAGATTTTTCCTATATATTCACATGCAGAACTTTGATCCTTATTGTGGCCCCATCCAACCCCATGGAGCCATGATTTTAACAAACGTGAATCTGCACTATATCAGGAAGCTTTCATGTAAAGCTCAGCTTTTCTGGCTCAGTGGTTCTTGAGAAGAAGATTTTAAAAGATCCTTCATATATATTTGTATGTAAATCTTTGATCCCCTATTGTGGCCCCATCCTGTCCTCGGCGACCATGATTTTAATGAACTGAAATCTGCGCTATGTCAGAAAGCTTTTCTGTAAATTTCAACTTTTCCGGCCCGGTAGTTTTTGAGAAGAAGATTTATAAAGATTTCCCCTATGTAAAACTTTGACCCCCACTTGTGGCCCCATCCTGCCTCCTGGGGCCATGATTTGAACAAACCTGAATCTACACTATGTCAGGACGCTTTCATCTAAATATCAGCTTTTCTGGCTCAGTGGTTCTTGAGAAGAAGATTTTTAAAGATTTTCCCTATATATTTGTATGTAAAACTTTGGTCCCCTATTGTGGCCCCATCCAACCCCCGGGGGCCATGATTTTAACAAACTTGAATATGCACTATGTCAGGAATTTAAGCTTTCATGTAAATCTCAGCTTTTCTGGCTCATTGGTTCTTGAGAAAATTGATTGATTGATTAATGTTTTCCGCCACACTCAACAATTTTTCAGTTATTTGGTGGCGCCCAGTTTTTCGGGGTTTTTTTTGGTGGAAGAGAGAACCCAGATACAATTAATATACCTGGGAAGAGACCACCGACCTTGCGAAAGTAATATGGGAAACGTTCTCACTTACCGGCGCGAGCGGGATTCGAACCCGCGCCGACCAGAGGTGAGAGGCCGTGTGATTTTGAGCACAATGCTCAACAACTCGGCCACGGAGGCCCTCTTTCTTTAGAAGATTTTAAAAGATTTTTCCTATATATTTGTATGTAAAACTGTGATCCCCTATTGTGGCCCCATTTCAACCCCCGGGGGCCATGATTTCAACAAACGTGAATCTGCACTATGTCAGGAAGTTTTCATATAAATTTCAGCTTTTCTGGTCCAGTGGTTCTTGAGAAGATTTTGAAATGAGCCCACCCTATTTTTGCATTTTTGTGATTATCTCTCCTTTGAAAGGGAAATGGCCCTTCATTTGAACAAACCTGAAAGCCCTTCATCCATGGATACTTATGGCCAAGTTCGGTTGAAATTGGCCCAATAGTTCTGGAGAAGAAGTCGAAAAAAGTTTACAGACAGACGGACAAACGACGGACAACAGGCGATCAGAACAGCTCACTTGAGCTTTCAGCTTAGGTGAGCTAAAAAGAGAAAGTATTAATGACGACGAAAAAATAGGATGTCCATAGCTATAGGTCTTATGGGTATATATCAGCACAATCAATACTGATTGACTAATCTCTTTGCGACTTCGCAATAATTTCAAGACAAAAGAAATAGCGATTTTTGTTTCTTATGATTAGGAGAAGTTCATCCAGTTTCTTTCGTACGTAAGGGTATTGCTGCCAATTGATATAATTTTTTGCTATGTCGTAGGTACGAGATACTAAGTCGTACGAACGAGATACTAAGTTGTACGAACGACATACATATGTAATAAGTCGTAATTACGAGATAACAAGTCGTATAAACGACACATACTTAGTCGTACGTACGACATAATAAGTCGTTATAACGAGATATAAGTTGTAGTTACGGGATGATAAGTCGTACGAACGACATAATAAGTCGTAATAGCGAGATAATAAGTCGTAATAGCGAGATAATAAGTCGTAATAGCGAGATACATGTAATAACTTGTACGTTCGAGAAACACTAAGTCGTTCGAACGACATAATAAGTCGTTATTACGAGATACTAAGTCGTAATAACTCGATACTAAGTCGTAATAACGAGATACCAAGTCATAATAACGAGATACTAAATCACACGAACGAGATAATAAGTCATTATTAAGAGATAATAAGTCGTTATTACGACATAATTAAGCCGCATGAATGACATACTTTCACCAAACAACAAATATGGACGGCGTAGAAACAGTTGACAAGCTTGTGAAGTTTTATTTCAAGATAGGATCTAACCACAAAGAAATTTTGCAATCGCTAGCTTTTTATAATGGGATCGTGATTAGTATTAGAAGCTTGAGAGTCTTCTGGCAAATATGGGTTTGTTTCGCCGCAAGGGTTATTCGAATATTCTTGCTGTGGCTATGTTTATAATGGAACAAGTTGATAAATCAGGTCAGTTACAAGGATATAAACTGTTACACTTGAAGTATATCAAGAATGGCTTTGTTGTGAATCAGGAGAGTGTTCGATTGTTGCTTCAAGTTATTGATCCAGCGGGCGTTGAAATAAGACAGCGAAACAGATTTCAGAGGTGAAAATACTTATGCAGTGGACCAGATTTTGTAAATTGAAGCCATGCGGATTTTGCATAATACCACCTTCACACTCGCGGATTTTTCTTACGAGTCCTTACGGATCTCAGACTCGTAGTCAATCGCAAGCATTCGTAAATCACTCGTCGGTATCCGTTAATAACTCGTCACAACTCGCACACACTCGTAAGGATCCGTGAAAGTAGGGGCAAATTTTTTGACATGTCAAAAAAATTCACGATTGTCCACGGATTTCATTTCCCGTAAATAACCCGTAAATAACTTGTAACAATCCGTAAGACTTTATTATCGTAAACTGGTCGCAAGAACACGTAAACTGCTCGTAAGAATCCGTAAAACACTCGTAAAAAGTTTTTTTAACGAATCTTTGCGGCTAGTTTACGATATGTTACGGATAGTTTACGAGTTGTTTACGGATATTACGAATGCCTAAGTGATATTTACGATTGCATTCACGTCGGGTTACAATCGCTTTTACGCTTTTTCAGAGTCATTACGAACGCTTTACGTACAGACACGAGTACTTTACGAGTACATACTTAAACTTTACGATTAAGGAAAGGTATGAAAGACGAAAACTCTGATAGTTTCTTTCAGTTGTTATCAAGACATTAAAGAAGTTACACATTAATGTCAGGGCTGCGTTCAAGATCGTAGCGGGTAGCCTAGCTGCTAGGCTAGATATCTAGATCTATTAAACGCACTGTATGAATTAACGCTTGTTATTCCTACGTAGGACTAGAGGACCCAGATATCGTGGTTTATATAACTTAATATTTTATGATACGGTATAATGAAGATACTGCATGTCTGGTAAATTATGGAATTGTTCTTGAGAAGCAATCTATTTTTACTGTTCTCTGCACATTTTTCCTTTGACAGAAGTGTAACACTTCAGTTGAACAAATTATATTTCACTCAACCTACATGTATGAATGTTTTGTGCCAGGTTTGGTTGAAAGTTGGCCCTTCGGTTCTAAATAAGTTTAAAATCATAAAATTTACAGATGGACAGATAGATATAAATAAATGGACACCAGAAAACTTTTAGCTTCAAATGAGCTCAAAACTAATGAAGACCTAGTTCCTGTTCAGCAAGAAGCATTGCTCTAGTTTTCTTTGATCAACTCCCATGAGTACAATCTGTAATTTGAATTACATGACCTTGACCTAGACACCTTGAGATTCATAATACTCTGTCAGAACATAAACGTACTTTGTGTCAAGCATATTGTCACAGTTTCAGGAATATCTCTTGAGAAAGTTTTAAAATCTTGATAAAGACCCAGGTGCAAGATCACAAGCATACCAAGCATAAGTTTGATGTTTTCTGTCATTGTAAAAGTTTTCAATCTAAAATATGACTGTAATCAAATTCTAGGACCTTGACCTTGATAAGAATGAGAATTGGTAAATAGTTCATAGTAAATCATTAAGTATCATACAAGCTTTCATGAAAAGCAAGAGTTACTACTGCCTCTTGGTTATATGTCTATGCACGGTATAAAAATTCTAATGAACATACTCTCCATCAAAGTTTGGAGAAATTACAAAAGCTTTAAATTATAGTGTCAAAAGTATTCGGTTTTCCTTTGGAGACATAGGGAATGAAGGTCAGGACAATGCTAAATTCTTGCTCTGTACTGGTATAGTAAAAAACCCTACTCTTTGAATATGTAGCTTTTAGTAAATGTAAAAGACTAAAGTGTTCATGGGTGTATTTTTGATGCTTATTATCTCGCTAAGACCACATTTAAAATATCTCATCCGTACGACTCACTGTATATCATTTGTACGACTTATTATCTCGTTATAACGACTTAGTATCTCGGTATTACGACTTAGTATCTCGTTTGTACGACTTATTATCTCGTTATTACGACTTATTATGTCGTACGTACAACTTATTATCTCGTAATTACGACTTACCATCTCGTTCGTACGACTTATTATCTCGTCCGTACGACTTATTATCTATTTCGTATGATTTAGTATCTCGTTACTACGATTCATTATCCCGTTATTACGACTTAGTATCTCGTTATTACGATATAGTATCTCATTATTACGACATAGTATCTCGTTATAACGACTTATGTCGTTTGTACGACTTTCTGTTTCTCGTACGTACGAGTTATTATCTCGTTATTACGACTTATTATGTCGTTCGTACGACTCATCATCTCGAAACTACAACTTATTATCTCCTTATAACGTCTTATTATCTCGTAAATACAATTTATTATCTCGTAAATACAACTTATTATCTCGTTATGACGACTTATTATGTCGTACGTAAGACTTAGTATATGTCGTTTATACGACTTATTATCTCGCAATTACGACTTAGTATGTCGTTCGTACGACTTAGTATCTCGTACGTAAGATATATTATCTCGTAATAATGACTTATCTCGACTCGTACGTACGACTTGGTATCTTGTTCGTACGACTTAGTATCTCGTACGTACGACATAGCAATAAATGGATTAGAAAGCAATGGATAATAGTCTTACGTTACCACTTTGCACAATAACGTCGCATGACATTAACCGAAGCGCGGAGTTTGCGCCGAAGTAACTGATCGTGAAATATATAAAAGTGTATACTAAGCTTTTACAAGAATGCATTACACTGAAACTTTCCACACTTACAGAAAATATGTCTAATAAAAATTACAATAAAATTCATTGCAATCGAACAAGTACTTTTTGTTATATGTCATTAGTTCATGAACTTGATAACCACTCGTACATTCAGCGAACCGAGATCAATTCTATATGTACACACAGCGAACCGAGATCAATTCTCTATGTACATACAGCGAACCGAGATCAATTCTATATGTACATACAGCGAACCGAGATCAATTCTTTATGTACATACAGCGAACCGAGATCAATTCTCTATGTACATACAGCGAACCGAGATCAATTCTATATGTACATACAGCGAACCGAGATCAATTCTATATGTATATACAGCGAACCGAGATCAATTCTATATGTACACACAGCGAACCGAGATCAATTCTCTATGTACATACAGCGAACCGAGATCAATTCTATATGTACATACAGCGAACCGAGATCAATTCTCTATGTACATACAGCGAACCGAGATCAATTCTATATGTACATACAGCGAACCGAGATCAATTCTATATGTATATACAGCGAACCGAGATCAATTCTATATGTACATACAGCGAACCGAGATCAATTCTCTATGTACATACAGCGAACCGAGATCAATTCTCTATGTACATACAGCGAACGGAGATCAATTCTCTATGTACATACAGCGAACCGAGATCAATTCTCTATGTACATACAGCGAACCGAGATCAATTCTATATGTACATACAGCGAACCGAGATCAATTCTATATGTACATACAGCGAACCGAGATCAATTCTATATGTACATTTACCGAGAATTTTCTCCCCTCTTTTTTTTTTAAAGAAATCTGATTGTGTTCATACAGCTGCTGATAAAAGCGAGTCAAGATTTAACTAGTTTAAACCTATTTGTCCACGTATAGATATATACGCACTCCTTAAACTTTTTTTTAAATTGTCCTCAAACGCATTATTTTGTTCATTTAGTGAGAATGTTATTTTTTTCAAATAATTATAATAAATATGGTTTATATTGTTAAATGGTGTCGTATTTTATACTTTTGAGGTTGACTTTGCGTGGATTACTTTGTGATCAATCGAAACTTTACCTACACTGAGAGCACGGACTGAACGGACTACATGTACATAGACTGACGTCATACTTTCAAATGTAGTTGTAGTAACCTTTCATATATGGAAGAATTGGCTACCTTCTATATGATGTACTATTTTCTTGAAACGCCCGTTACCTTCATATCCGCATGAACCACCAAAAAAAAAAAGCATTTTTTGTTTAAATATACACCGTCAAGTGAAGGCTTTGATACATTTGTACACAAAGTCTACTGAGGTCAAACTGATCCTAACCTGCGCAATGGAATAAGCTCCGCAGATATTTCTACCAATATTTCCTTCGATTTTTTAAAAGAAATTTTACAATCATCCCAAGGCAGATTTGATAGGGGATTAAATCAAAGATCATAAACTAATACGGTACGTCGTTCTAGTTATCATGACATTTATTATTTAGGAATCATATACAATAGCTTTTAAATTGCAGTTTACCGATTTTGTGAAGTACTAATTATTTGTAAACGTATTTGATACTCTTGTCACCGTCTCGATCATCAGGCATGCTAGAGTTAAGACGTGTTTTAAGACGAACTTACAACATATCTTAGTCATAAGTGTGGCTAACAAAGCTATCCTAACTTTGGAGACTTCCTAATCTTCGTCATAATTTTAAAACAACAATGGGGTACATAGGATACACCTGTTAAAGTATCGATACTTGTAAATATATATGACTTACGTCCAATAACAAGAAAATCAAATTGCCAACCATGATTTTTCATGAACTGGGGCTCATAACATAAAGGGTACTTAAGTCTAAGACCGTGCTTATGTAGGACTTAAGTACATTCTTAGACTAGATGCATGCTAAGCTAGGACAATTCGAGCAAAAATTAAGTTTGTCTTCCATACTTTTTACACATGTTTAAAGATATAAATTAATGATTCCGGGATTAGCATTTTCTAGGGTACAAAAATAACAAGAGGTTCTGTGAGCAATGCTCACTAAGAATACCCCCCGCTTACCCCAATCTCCAAAAGGGTGTTGTTAATAGGTATAAATTACCACTTTCCTGAGTGTAAAAATATGGTATGCCTTTGTAGAAGAAAATGGAAGGTATAGTCCGAACACAAATACATGGTACAAACCTATAATTTTGAGCTCGAGATCAAAGGTCAAGGTCAGAAAGAGGTCATGAATGTACATGACACATCGTCTCATGGTGATACACCCATATCTTCTGGTATGACTATGTCAAAACCCTATAATCAATTTTGACCTCGAGGTCAAAGTTCAAGGTCATATAGAGGTCATGAAGGTACCCGACACATCGTCTCATGGTCATACACTCATGTGTCAAATATGGTATGCCTATGTCAAAGAACAAAGAAGTCATGGCCCTGACACAAATCCATTGTAAAAACCTTTAATTTTGACATTGAGGTCAAGGTCATATGGAGGTCATGAAGGTACATAACACATCGCCTCATGGTGATACACTCATGTATCAAATATGGTATGCCTATGTCAAAGAACAAAGAAGTCATGGCCCTGACACAAATCCATTGTAAAAACCTTTAATTTTGACCTTGAGGTCAAGGTCATATGGAGGTCATGAACGTACATGACACATCGTCTCATGGTGATACACTCATGTGTCAAATATGGTATGCCTATGTCAAAGAACAAAGAAGTTATGGCTCGGACATGAATCTGCACAGACAGACGGACGGACGGACGGACAGATAGTGATTCCTGTATACCCCCCTGAACTTCGATTGGGAGATATAAATATCAGTTTGTAATGTATAAGATAAATAGATTTAATATCTATTACTTCAAATAATGAATATAAGGATTATTTTTTAATGTTAACATTTAATCGAAAAATTCATTATGAAAGCAACTTTAAAAACTTTAATCGACAAGATAAGGTCTTTGTATAAACTGTGCATTTACGAAGATAAATTAACCTTTCTATGATAATTTATTATCATTACATGTTAGATATGTATTAAAATACAAAGGAGATAGCAAGAAATTTTTTAAACAATTTGATGTAGTTTTTTTGAAAATTCAGAGTCACAGGGTAACAGCAAACGTCCTTCACATACAGGATATTTTAAATTTTGTTGAGATTTGTTTGCTGGACATGACTTTTGGTGCTTCCATAAGTCTGTAGCTACAACAACGGCCAAACAGTGTGCACATGGCAGGTACTTTTCTTTTCATTTTTTCTCGGTCTATACTTTGGTACGACAATCCATGTTCCCTTTTCAATGAATGCTGCTGTCATAGGCGAGAAATGACTCCGTGACCTGGACTGGTAAATGTCCTAGTAAAAATAAACAAGTGAAATCAAGAGAACAACGATGTATATTTTTGTTATTATAAGAACCTGTGGCTTGAAATTTGGTATGCAAGTAGTTAAACATTAATCTATGCGAGTAAAATGACAAATTACACATAGCGTACCTAGTTTAAGATTTTTTTGGCATTTGGACCAAGTGGTTAGTTTTTTTTATCTGGGTCAGAGTTAGACCCCTCTCTATATTTATCATGGTATCACAGAGTTTGGGCCCAAAACGGGCTTAGCCCCTGTGTTTGAATCTGACAAAGCTCAGACAATAAAAATTGAACATAGTAACAATACCTAATGATAACAATAGGACATAATTAGCATATATCTATGATTTAAAACTTACTCAGTTTTTGGACTTGCAAGAGACATGCCCTAACTTCCTCATTCGTTCCATCTAGAATGATGATGGACTCACTGCTGATTGGTATCTCCTTGGACGGAATAGTAATCAAATCCTTAACCTCTGATGAAGAAATAATATGAAACAAATTTTAGCAATATTTGTTAAACGAAATGCTATAAAACATGATTTATTTTCAAACAATTGGAAATGGTACCCATAGCCATTCAAATGGAAAAGATAATGTAAAAACAGAAAGATATTGGGGATTTTATATCATATGAACAAATAGCATTTATTCTAATATTAACAACAATAGTCTAGACTCACAGTCTTATGTGACCATTCAAGAAGCTAAGAAGAAAAAAGTCACACAAGACAGGGAGTCCCTTTTAAACAGTCCAAAACTAGTCTCCAGGGCTTCCTCATTCCTGAAACTATACTAACTCCAGAAATGTTATCTATATCTAAAAACTAGTTTTTAATTAATGCACATGTGACTGATTTTTTAAATTTTATATGCTTTTATGCTGTAAAAAATTACTTACAAAATGGTATAAGGGGAGTTGATTCATCAACTATATTAATAAAATTCTTGAAACAAATGGGATATAAAAGTATGTTAATGTATTTTTGGCTGGCAGGTAATGCACATCTTGGTTATGTTATCTGTAACCATGCAATTTTTTGTACACTTTTACAAAGTGTTTCACAGGAAATTTCATCACTAATAAATCAAGATAATTCTGAACATTAACTGCATAAAAAAAATATTTCAAACAATGTTCCAGGTGTCCGACTTGCAATTTGCCATTTATATTTATTGACTAAGATACCTGGTTATCCCCCAATATATCCTTCAAACACAGATTGATTACATGATTTCTTTATATAAATACATAAATTGAAAAGTGCTTTTTCAAATGTCCAGATATTTATGCAAAAAAAATTGCTGTTTAGAGGTCAAATTAATTGCTGTATATACAGGGTTTAACAAAAGTCATTGTAAGGACATGGTACGAGTACTTGGATTGCCGAGTCATCAAACGCCTAGTTAAGGGATAAGTGATAATGACATTTATGAGAAAAAGAGTAAAGACTTCATATACATGTAATTAACAAAACAAAACAATATAATGTTTTAGTCAACTTGGGACACCATTTTTCAATTACGAACAATGGAGTAAACAAATAGGTTTGTCTCAAAGTCACTTAAAACAGTTTAGATGTCGTTTTGGTACTAAAAATCACAGTTGCTCATATCCTAAGGCAGAAGGTCACTTAATAGTGTTTTTATGTAGATGGGACTAAATATGATTACATAAGACAGAGTCATGTAATACAGAGAGCTATGGCAGTCTAGATTGTATTATTCCAGTTTATCCCTTAAATAAGTAACTAGTTATTAAGTCAATTCATACAATGTTTCATAGTTACAAACTTCTGGTGAATCTATGCTTACAGCTCAGTAAGTTTCATTCTGCCTAGTCTTGAAAAGCATTATAAACTCATGAGATATATAATAAATTCTGTTTATAACGAATTAAATAAATTGTTGTCCCTGACACTTCACTATTACTGTAGTCTGCTTATGGCGATTAAATTGGTTATTTTCAATCTCAAAATTTGGGGGAAGGGGGGGGATATCAATATGTTTGGTGTTGGGTATGGTACTAATTATGGGACCAGTTACACAATGTTATTGTAGTATCACTAGCTCATTAGTTATGGATGAATTACATCTGTTTTAAAATATGTCACCAATTGCAGAATAAATGATATTTTAGTTTATATGTAAATTTTTTATTTTAAGAATTACTGTCAATCAAAAAACTGCAAGAATTAAAGGAAAAATTGGGAGAAACATATTATACAAATCTTGACTGAAATTGAGGGCAACACTGATTAGGGGGCTCACATTATCAATGCCATCCACATTCTAAAATTATCCTTGTCACCCAAACAGACTCTGATAATACTCCTTCACCCACAGGAATTATATTACAGACATACTAGCTGGGTTTTTTACTCATCAATCATTTACAAATCCTTGTATCTGTTAATTCTGCGAGCAAATCGTTGCACTGTGCACTGTGCATCCATTGTTTATGTGTCTTGACTAATTACCTATTATGATGTCACATTGTTTTTGATTCGCGAAGGTTTATTTACGTCAGTCAACGAATCTATAAATTGGATGCAATACATTGAAATTATCAGAATATTATCTCCATATTATTCCTATCCGGTCAGTATTAAAAAATATATTGACTGGTCAATATCTTTTGGATGGGCTACCATTTCAATTGTTGACTATTCGTCAATACAGTGAGAATATATTACTGAATATAACAATACAAATTAACAACCTACCTAAGTTGAAGGAAATCCAACTAGTAGGAAGTTCATTCCTTCTAATAAACTGCCATTTCTTGCTAATCTGGATAATTTTGGCTCATTGTGCACAACTCCAGATAAATAGTCACTATTTATCTCATATTGGTCCTGAAAAATACAGCCTAAATTGCTTTTATTCAAATAAATACTGTGGAAACATTAGAATTTGTTGTACCTCAATTTTTGTGGAATTCATGGGTACCCCCACCAATGATTTTACATCCTAATCAAATCATATTTACATCCACTAAGTTTTTTCCTTCATTTCTTATGAAAATTGATAGGCTAATACAACAGTCTATGAACAAAATATCAAATCTAACCAGTTTGAATGACAAAGATTGGACAGGTAGTTTCAGAGAAGTTAAAAAAGAGCCTATGGGCCACATTGCTCACCTGAGTCACCTTGGCTCATATTTAAAGATTTTTCCTATATATTCGCATGTAAAACTTTGATCCCTATTGTGGCCCGAACCTACTCCCAGGGGCCATGATTTTTACAAACTTGAATCTGCACTATGTCAGGAAGCTTTCATGTAATTGTAATTTTTTCTGGCTGAGTGATTTTTCAGAAGAAGATTTTTAATGATTTTCCCTATACAATGTACATTTGTATGTAAAACTTTGATCCCCTACTGTGCTTACTCCCCGGGGGGGGGGGGGGGACCATGATTTTTACAAACTTGAATCTGCACTATGTCAGGAAGCTTTCGTGCAAATGTAAACTTCTTTCATCTAATGGTTCTTAAGGAAATTTAAAAAAAAGATTTTTATCTATTTATTAGTTATGTAAAACTTTGATCCCCTATTGTGGCCCCATCCTAGCCGCAGGGGGTCATGAGTTTAACAAACTTGAATCTGCACTATGTCAGGAAGCTTTCATGTAAATCATCGCTTTTCTGGCTCAGTGGTTCTTGAGAAGAAGATTTTTAAAGATTTTCCCTATATATTTGTATGTAAAACTTTGATCCCCTATAAAGGATGAGCGGAGCCCCCTCCCTCCAATTTGGGAGTACGAAGTTTGGACAAAAGAGACAATTTAGGTTCCTTTTCTGCTTGTCAACAATTGTAGAAGACAATTCTCCTCCGACTGTCCCTATACACTTTGAAAAACGATTCTGTGTGTTTGCTTACTATTCTAAATCTTTCCAAAATAATCACTCAGTGATACGAATTACATTGGTTTTGCAATTGGCAGCCGCCATATATAAATTATAAAATAACTGGTGGCCACCAGTTTATGTATATGGCGGCCGCCAGATAATAAGTGGCGGCCACCAGTTAATTTATATGGCGGCCGCCAGTTAATTTATATGGCGGCTGCCAGTTAAAGTGGCGGCCGCCAGATAATAAGTGGCAGCTGCCAGTTAAACTAAGTGGCGGCCGCCAGTTAAATAAATATTAATTCCATACCCTGGCACCTATCGGCTTCCGTACAAAATCGATTATTCCTTTTAAAAATGCATGAATTTCCAGGTACGTTGATGAAAAGTTACAGGATGGACAATATTGTTCAAATTTTGACCTTCGGGCCACAAAAAGGATTTCTTTGCAACATCAGTTTTTGTTACACAAAACAGAAATAACTTTTAGATATTCAATCAATGAACCCAAAAGAGTTTAGAAGTTAAACTGTAAAGAGTAGAATGCCTAATGATTATAACAAAACCTCAACCTTTGTTACTTTTACCCATCACTAGACCAACACAAATATATGCTACTAACCTTTTATTTTACATTAAAGCCTGCAAGTACCAAGACAACAGGGAGGCCATCTCTTTCCTGTAGAATTTCAAAACATATTAGATACAGAACTAGTAATAAATCTAAAAGCTAGGTAGATTTAGTCAAAACTTCTCTAAAATTAGAAATTTGGACATGACTCAGTTGATTTAGTTGCTATGCTAATCCCATGAATATTCAATCTGCCAAATATATGTAGGCTATGGTAAAAATTTGACATAACACTAAAGAAAGTACCCAATGTATTTATATTTTCTATATACATGGGGTTAAGGGTGCATCACATTGACCTATATAATTATTTCGCTAGAAAATAAAACAAGTTTGAATTTTTGTACCTTGTCATTTGGATCAACAGAATTAATTTCTATGTCGACATCATCAGCTGCATATACATCAACAGGTATCATCACCTGGGTCTCCTTCATGCTGCCACCTGCAAGTATATTTCAAGCTCCTTAAAGTCCAAAGGTATATCATAAGCACTGAGTGACATTTTAGATAAATAAGCAATAGCATTTACTAAAATAAAGTTGAACTTTGATATCTCGAATATCAATATCTCAAATACCATGATGTATGCATATATGGAAGTGAGTTGGAATATCAATCACTGTCTCTTTATGTATTTTAACCTCAATATCAATGTCTCGAATCCTCGCATTACCTTTGTATTTCCTCAGCCCCAATGAGTTTGAGATACCTAGGTTCCACTGTACTTAATGACATCTTTACATCATAATGAAGATTATAATTAATAATAATATATGTATATTAGCAAAACAAAAATTTCACAAGGCCATCCTTGAAAATATTGCCTTGCTGAAGTAACTGAACTCATCACTATTTTTCTTCAACAGGTACTAGGTATAGTTTTTACTCTACCATAGATCTGGGCTATATTGGATGAGAATTTTAACAACATAATTGAACTACCTGAAATTAATGAAATAAATTATTTTAAAAATTAAGAACTTAAAATTTTTGTTAAATATAGATTGAGACAAGTCTGAGTAACCAATAACCACATATATATCTTTTTAAGAATCCCCAAGTTCAAAATACTAGCTATGAATTGAAAAAAAAAAGCATACACAAATAAGCTATGAAAGGACAAGGTACGGTTTTAGCCAAAATCTGCCCTGTCAAGGAAATTCACCAAAATACTAAATCTGGTATTTGAGAATGTGCCATTTATGAAAATGACCATTGTTATTCTTTATCTACCATAGTAGCTGCAATATATTCAACGGAAAACTTTATATTAACCTGACGACGTCACCAAATTTGACGTTAATTTTGACGTAATATACGAGAGTTCTCCACAAGCGATGTTTTGAGTAGGAAAATAAAAACTGTATCACACTTAGAAATATTAATTCTTATAAATGCGAAATTATTGGTTTTTGTACTGATTTGAATGGGTATTAAATGGAAATTGAAACCACATCAGATATGCTGCACAGGGGCAAAAACTGCAGGTATATGTATTCGCGGAAAGCTTTTCTGGTGCAGAAATATAATGGTTTGAACACCAAACTAATTAAAGAAACATTTATATACTGGTAACAGTGATTTCTTATTTCTGTCTCCAACTTCCTTTATTGTGGCGAATTTTAAGATTTTTTTTAATATTTGTTAGAGTTTCGCGTGCATTCGAAAAAAAAAATGATGACATCAAACGCAGCTCAAATTCAAATCACTGAATTTTATGTGAAGTTTGAGTTATCACCAATGTAATTCTTCACGAATCGGAACACAATAGAATTCATCGGTATTTGTTTTTAATGTGGCATACGCAATATTCCATATAGGCCCTATGTATATTCTCAATATTATATTCGTGGTATTAAGTTGGAGCAAAATGTCATTTCATAGGTATTCTCAGGAAAAAACGCAGTGTTTCTGAGAAACACAACTTCAAAAAAAGGGAAGATAATTATGAAACGGTTACGGTTATCAGTGGTAGGGCATTCGCTTCATAACCGGGAGGTATGGTGTGTTCGAACCCCGCTCATGACATGCCACATCGAACCCGAGACGTAGACATACATGTGCTCTTCGACAAACGCTCGACAAAAGTGAGAATCACGGGTCTTTCAGATAGACACCTGATACCACCTCGACTGTGTCCAGGGGTCCGTGTTTGCCCTACTTTTTATTTTGTATTCTTTATAGAAATTACGCAAATTCGAATTCATCACTATTCGATATCTTCAGCTTTTCGTGACCTTAAAAAAGGAGGTCCTGTGTCACAACAGGTATTGGCACGTTAAAAAAAATCAATGCTATGGCCTTAAGTGCTAAGCATAGGTTTTATATGTGGTACTTCACATACAGCTGATGATATCTCAATTTGAGTGAAAAGTTCTCGAAAGGACGTAAAATAAACAAACAAAAACAAGAAAAACTTTTTAAGTCAAAATACCCCCCCCCCCCTCTCATGAATATAGCATGCCTCAAACAGACCGTCTCTCATTCACATATTCACACACACACTCTCACTCACCACTATTCAGGCTTCTCCACAAAAAAATCGTCAGTGTGTTCGGTGCTGTACAACTGAGCGATACATGTACAAAGCTGATACACCCCAACACTTGGTTTGTGCAATTTAGTGTCATTGTATCCACTTTTGCCCAAAGAAACTCTCTTAAAAGTTGTAAAATACAAAACTCATTCGATAGTTTATATAAGAGAAATAAAACTTAAGACTTGCTAACCAACCCCCGCCCCACGATAAAAGAAAACCATTCAAATATAAACTGCATTTTCTCATTATGCAAGTATATACATACATCGTATATTTATCTCGAATTGAGAAAAACAAAATTTTGGCGGAATGCTCAATACTGCGAATCTCAATAATATATTTGTATATATCCATATGTTGTGTATTCGTTTTGTGTAACCCCCTTCCCCGGACTGCATTTTATAGTAGTAGAGAAAGATAGATGAAATGTAATTGTAAGTGATACACTGGATACATGTAATCAACCCACTCCATTGACCAATGATACCAAAATCCCTATTTTTGTGTTTGTCAATATGTTTTCGAAAAGTCACACCCCCCCCTTTTTTTTGAAAAACGATCTATGCGCCTATAATCTATTTCAATTGCAATCATTGTAAATTAAAATACATATCGTAATACGAGTAACACATATGGAGCAAATTATCTTTCAGGCACCTCAATCATACCATTTAAAAATAATTTTAATGAGTAACATATATTCCTTTTAGGACTAATGCAAGTAAAAAGTGCCTTGCAAGAAATGTATATTAATCCCTATCTTAGCTACACACACTTTTTTTGTTTTATATTGTGTTTTCAAAAATGAAAGTGAATTAGTGTTCCCCAAACAACGAAATATTGTTGTAACCATTGCAGATATAGTAGAACACTGAAGACCCCCAGTGCCACCGGTCATCCGTTTTTAAGGTCATCTCCGAGGATCCGTGATATTCACACCTGATGCTGAGCGTTTGGCGATGGAACTGTCACTACCTGTTTTATCGACTTAGGTCTGTCGCGGCCGGGATTCGAACCCCGGGCCTTCCGCATACGGATCGAACGCTCTCACTGCTCGGCCACCTGTATATTTATAGATATTGTGCGTAAAATTTTATATTCGTGAATAACCATCGTAAACTTTCTGACAAATAAATTGTTGTCTTTGAAAAATATAAAATGTTACACTCGCACTAAATACGTCACTGATGTACGTACGTACCTAGGTGGATATCGTCGTCTGCTAATCTTCAAGGAGTATATTATTTATTAAAAGAATCGTCCATCGTTATATAAACTATTTAAATGTAGTTTGCCTGGTATGTAACATGAATTCTCACGAATCGTCAGTTGGTGCTATTTATACACCGTTCTGTTTACACTATATAGTCATAACAACTAAAAAGGCATCCGGTCTGTAAGATAGGCTTAAATTTATCCGGATTTTTATTATTATTATGATGATTTTAATAAATGTCAATGTGTTTAAATAAATAACTATAAGAGCATATATTATTTGAAAATATATTTACTACTCAAATGATTCTCATTTCCTCTTCAACCGCCACGATCAACGCAAATTGCGTCACGATGGCGAATTTGTTAGCATCTTTTAACCGATATTTTAACCCCTCTTCCATCGTCGCCCGGGATGAAACTAAGACGAATTGTAAGTTATTTAGTAAATTTTTAATCCATATAAAAATTATTCCGGGCGACGAGGGAAGAGGTGTTCAATTTCACAAGTTTATCAATATAAAAACCATGAAAACACCACAAATAGCCTGAAAGCCCTTACTTTATTTGATTATATACTACGCATGCGCGTAGATGAGTTATATTAATTGATTTCCATATGCTTTTGAGAGTTACTATAAGTTACTCTTTTAGGAATTTGACATGAAAACATCTGCAATGCAAAATAATTTTCCTCCATAAACACCGGACAGAATTTGGCCAAAACCGTACCTACTCCTTTAATCTTAAATTATAGCAGAAAATGACATAATGACCAAAAATAAAGCTTTTGGTCAATTTTGGACAGTTTTTGCCCTGCCCCTAGGGCCTCAGGGGTGCTGGAGTCCTGAAATTTACAATTTATGTCCCCCTTGTCCCATTTATGCTTCATTTCTGAGTTTACTCAGGTGACCTAAAAAAAAAAACCCGCTAAAACGCATCAAAGATGCATATAGCCAGGTTGCAGTTTGGAAAATTATTCACAAAGTAAAAACATGCACGTATTTAATATAGTTTATAAGTATGAAGCTTTGAATGGCCACATTAGGTATTTAGTGTGATAATGACCTTGACCTTTGGATTTCAAAAACAACATGAATCTTGAATGTCATCAGGATTTGAGGTCTGATAAACATGCACCAGCAAGTACATGTATAAAAGATAGAGGCAAGCTCAAATCTACAGTATATAGTGAAAAAGAGACCTTGACCTTTGGTCTTTTGACCTCAAAATAAATAGGAACCATCCTCTTTTGGATGTGATCAAAATATGCAAATCTGATAAAGATGCCCCTAGTAGTATGAAAGTTAGAGACCGGACAAGATCAAATCTATGGCATTTAGTGACAAAGTGATCTTGACCTTTGGACATCAAAATAAATAGGAACCTTCCTCTTTTGGATGTGATCATGTTATGTAAGTTTCACAAAGATGCCCCTAGTAGGATGAAAGTTAAAGACCGGACAAGCTCAAATCTATGGCATTTAGTGACAATGTGACCTTGACCTTTGGACATAAAAATAAATAGGAACCTTCCTCTTTTGGATGTGATCATGTTATGTAAGTCTCACAAAGATGCACCAAAAAGTATGAAAGTTAGAGACCGGACAAGCTAATTGTGGACGCCGACTGGACGCCCATCATTCGCCAATTTAAAAGCCGAGATTTGTTATGCAACTCGGCTAAAAAGTAAAAAGAAAAATGTAAGGTCTTCTGTAACAAAAGACCATCGTAATATAATAATTTAAACCAGACTTACTAGATTTGTTTTTATCCTGAATAAGTGTGCATTCAATGGATGATTCAAAATCTTAAAATTTGCACTTTAAAACAGCTCCCCACATTTGTGTGGAGGGCACATCTTTCTTTTTAAAAGTATACAATCCAAAAATGACTTTAAATGTAAATTATCAATGTACCTGAGAATTCCATGGATAAGACTTTAGTCTGTAATCATATAATAGTTCTTCTCCTTCATTAATGTCTCTGTTATGAATAAAATTAAAATTTGACAACAATAAAACAAAAGATTATTACTGATTAAGGTCAATTATATCATATTATACAGTTATTATATTATACAGTTATAGACTTGATATAAGGGAAACATGATTTGCTGGACCTTCAAAACAGAAATGTTGCCCAAATTCAAAGGCCGAGGCCGACATTTCTGTCTGAAGATCCAAAAAATAACTTTACTAAATCCTAGCCAATAACTGTTTTGTTATACCCTTCATTCAAATATGAGTATATTTTCGTGTAGTAAACAGCCATTTATGTCAAACTGCACTTCCGTCATTTCTGACTTCTGCTGAGATTGGATGAGTGGTAAAGACCCATTTCATGGCCATAAGTAGGCAGGACCTAAACAAAACAGTTGTTATTTAACTGGAGTGACAAGAATCTATCAAGGTGCTAAATTCTATTCACAGAGAAACATTGATTGATTGTATATTGTTTAACATCCCTCTCGAGAATATTTCACTCATATGGAGACTGCCAGTGAAGGGCTGCAAAATCTAGGCCTATCTTGGCGCTTATGGCCTTTGAGCAGGGAGGTATCTTTATCGTGCCACACCTGCTGTGATACGGTACCTCGTTTTTTTTGGTCTCATCTGAAGGACTGCCCCATTTCGTCGCTTCTTACAACAAGCAAGGGGGTACTGAGGACCTATTCTAACCCAGATCCCCACGGGATCATAGATGGAACGTAAAATAAATTGAAAATCTATCTAGCCATCGTTTTAGAAATTCAAATAAAAAAATTATTCATTGCATTGAATCGTTTATGATTATTTATCTTTATTGACTTCACTTATATATAATTAGTTTGAGGATGTTAGCAATTGGAAGATTATGAATTTCTCTAACCATATAATAGTATTTTACAACACTGCAGTTCATCTCTGGATATGGTCTCACTTTAAAAAAAATACTACGAAATTAACTTTGCAGTAGATGACATGGTAGATACTCTTACTATCAACACACTCAGTTTGGGATGCCCAGTTGACACGCTTGGCCGAATCTGTCAATCAGGGCCTGAGCAATTGTTTCTTCTTTGATTGACAATCGGTATGTTATTGATATCTGTGCAAGTAAATTTGAGGGAAGGTGGCTTAAAATTGGGTCTTTAATCAGTTGAGATGGTGTGGTCCAACAATTTTTACGTTTGACTAGCAGACTGGTTGGCATCTAAATTGTTAGTCCAGTCAAACAAAAATTCATTTTGTTGGATTTTTTGTTTGTAAAAAATATAAAGATGAATATTTATATAAGGGTGTAAAAGTATACTAGCTGCAATAATGTAGCCCTCTCCAATTTCTTTTGGGGGGAGAGAGCTACAACTCCTTAGGATCTCCGTAATGGTGCAAATGCGGGAGTGATCACTCCCGCAACATTTTCGATCATTCTCAACATTCGCTGACTTTCTTTACGTAAATAAAATGATATTCTATGTTTCTTAGTCAAGATATATATTTAGAACCTGCAACTTAAGATTTGTGAGGATCTACTCTACCGTTTTCAACAATTTCGATACATTCCAATTTCTCGATTCATATTTGTGCACCATGTTTGATGTACTGAAGTTTCTAATTCTGATTGTCAAGTTATTTGCATATGCCATATAAGGTAGTATTTACATCAATGGACAAGTACGGAGGAGAAAGCTATTTCGTCGGTATTAAAAAGGATTAGATTTAATATCAAGTTAAAAAGCGAACAGCAGAGTGTAAATTCTTTCTGCAACCATATGATTTTCCTTTCTTTGTCGGAGTGGCTCGAATAACTACATTTACGCGCAGATTTTCAATGTTTAGGTTTTTCAGTAGATCCACCTACGATATCTCGCAATAACAAGCATGGCGGAGCAGACAAAGAATTTTCCAAGCTGTATATGATGTTTACTGAAAAACACCTTTACTAGACATACCCAAGCACAAAGTATGTACTCCCTTTGGTGTAAACAACATTTTGGACTAATACATGGAGCTTATTATCGGTTATTCATAAAATTATTTTGCACCATTACGGAGATCCTATGGAATTGTAGCCCTATCCCGAAAACGTCAGAATAAAAAAAAAAATTGGATAGGGCTACATTATTGCAGCTAAACAGTATACATACATGTACATTAATTTACTGAGTTGGAGGGCAACACACATTGTTGGACCCGAGAACAAAACTATTGCCCAAGGCAGTTAGACTGAAGGCAACACTTTGGTTCAGCAAAATGCATTTTGCCCTTGAGTCCACTCAAAGAATAATTTGTTATATACCTTTTATCTTTCAATGTGACAAAATTTTGATGCCAGTTAACTACAATATGATATTATCTTGGATAGTTCTGTATGTAGTAACTGTCTAACATTTAAACAAACGTAAACTATTGCTGCTCTGTAAAAACATTGCATTTGGAAATGTTTGACATTGAATAGGAAAGATTCACATAGGAAACAAGCATTTTGAGAGCAATGTACAAGCAATACATGTTCCCTACCGGCACCCAAAATTCCATTAAGGGATATTACTTAATGTGCTAAATACGTTTCGAGAAAATTCGGACATAGATATGTTAATTTATTTTTCATGTAGAATTATTTTGAGAAATCATGCATATTATATCTTCAAGAATACTAAGAATAAACGCTTTGTTGGATAGAATGTTACAATTTGATCTGCAGCATTACTTACATTACCGTCTTCTCCTTTTTCCCCACCTCGATTTCAATATATTGGGGCACTAACCCGATCATAAATATGAGAGACATTTAAAAAATATTAACTTTAACACCTGTTGATAAAAAGTAATGAAAGTCGAATTTGATAAGTAATAATTGCTATGTTGGATCTGCAGGATAAATTCCCGTCTTCTGTTTTCTCACCTGAACACTGATCGAGCGTAGCACTAACCCGACCGAAGACAAGTCGCATAAATATATCTGTTGATCAAAAGTAACGAAAGTCAAACTTGATCTGTAGTTTCACGGAAAGACAGAGATAAAGACTATATCCCCCCTGGTTTCATCGGTAGGGGACTAATAAATTTTAAAGGTATAACAATCATATGTTATATTGAACTATTCAAGCTGCTCCCAGTAGTAGTCTAGCTTATACGGGCACATGATCACTGATGCAAACAAAATTCTAATTATAGAACATCTTAAATAATTCAAAATACATTAATTTTTGTAAGTAAAGTAACAATTGTAAATACCTGGTTGCAAAAAGACACACTGAAAAACATAAAACATTGTATCACCCCCTCCCCCCACAGATTAGGAATTTTGCGATTCGAGAATGAATTTATTTATCTATTTTTGCTAACTGTAAAAAAAAATTGAGTTGAATTATTTTTTGTCGGGGGTGGTGGGGTGAGGGTAAGTGTAATGCGCAGAGCCCCCCCCCCCCCCCCCACACACACACACGCGGATTAGGGTTTCGCCTCTGGGAATGTTTTAGGGTATTTCTTCTTTTTTTTTTTTTTTTTTTTTTTTTTTTGCTTGTTCAAATTGAAATTAAAATTTTGCAGGGGGTGGGTGGGTGAGTAAAGGTGCAACCCTTCATCCCTTCCCAGAAAAAAATCCTGGATCAACGCCTGGTATGAATGAATTAATTGCATGGCATGGTAGAAGAAAACCGGCAAATTTTGCTATGATGCTTCTCCTGTACGTCCCGTAGGGATCCGGGTTAAAATAGGTCCTCAGTACCCCCTTGCTTGTTGTAAGAGGCGACTAAATGGGGTGGTCCTTCGGATGAGAACGCAAAAACCGAGGTCCCGTGTCACAGCAGGAGTGGCACGATAAAGATCTCTCCCTGCTCAATGGCCATAATCGCCGAGTATCTATAGGCCTAAATTTTGCAGCCCTTCATCGGCAGTTGTGACGTCTCCATATGAGTGAAATATTCTCGAGAGGGACGTTAAACAATATTCAATCAATCAATCATCTGCATATGTACAAAGTAATTTTGTCAGTTTTAATGCTACACAACTTGAATGTTTAAAAGAGTCGGATGAAAAAAATTGAATAGTCCGTGATTTTATAAAATGGCCAGCCCTGTGATTTGGGTAAGCTCTAGCTGCAGTTTGATCAAATTTTATTTTATTTTACTGTATATGTTGTCTCCGGTATGACAGTGGGTATGGACATTTTTGGATTCCATGTTTACAGTGAAAATTCTTAAAACCTCATGCTATAAGCATGGTATATTGATTGTGCATTTCTAACCGATCGTTGGAAGAAAATTGACATAATTTAATAAAATTCAAATAGAAATGTCTTCAATCTAGAGTCTTCAATGCATGTTTCTGCCAACATGTCTTCGGTTGATCGTATGTATGGGAAATTTTTTCATTTGTACATCTACACGGATATTTCATTGACAAATCGCTGTGGAAATTTGCCTGCTATGTATCTGAAACATATCGTTTGAATGAGAAGGTCATCACACGACAAAATCAAGTGAAAATGCCTTTCAATTACTGTTCATGTTTTGTTGTCAATGTCCTCAGTTGATAGTATGTATGTGTTAATTTTGTGATTTCCATCGTTGCAGAGATAATTCATCGAAATGACGTACGTTCGAGTATGAAGGTTATCGTATGATGATGTACACATAAAAATGCCTTCAGTATTCTATTTTATTCTATTATTTATTTATTTTTTTGCTGTTACGTGTCTCTGTTGGTCATACTTGTATGAAAGTCTATGATGTTTACGTTTGTTTAGTAAAATTAATTGACTTCGTGCGTTGGATATAACATTTTATAGTATGTATGTAACATTATGTTTGTAAAAGAAGATACTGAATCTATGATATGTTGCCTAATAAGCAATAAAATGAAAAATAAATAACACATACCTTCATCTGTTTGGGTGACATTGATTGTCCTTGATCTGTATGTTTTGAAGCACTTTTATGACCAAGAAGGCATGTAAACTTCCGTTTTAACACGCGCATGCGTATTACGCCTCGTGGTGTGTATACGGCCATGCTGGCTGACTGGAAATTTTATACACACCACATACACAAAACTACAAAACACCTCCAACTGGTCCATGCATTAATTTTTATATATATGGTTTATGGCATGGTTTTGAGCATTTCTGAAGAGAAATTCAAGTGAGGACCGGATTTTGGTTCTCACTTCATTTTTGTGTCCTCAGTTGTTGCTGTGTAACCTGACGTCGGTTCTCAGTTGAGACCGTTTACACACACACACACACACACACACACACACACACACACACACACACACACATACATACACACACACACACACACACACACACTTTACATACCTTTCAATATTTCCTGTAATTTCAGTGAAGAGAAGGCAATTTCCCCCCTTTTCCCATCCAGTTGATGTTTACTGCTAGTTTTGTGGTGATCATGTGGGAAAGTAGTCTCCTTACTGAACTTTTCGTGTTTTCACCACCAATAGTTGATAATGATCTCACCTGCACATTGTAAATATTGATAGAGAGTCAAGTGTACATACCATTTCATGTATTGATAATTCAAAATACAATATCTTAAGATGAACATAATTTTGCAGGTTTTTTTTTTAAATAAAAAAAATACATGTATATGTTTCAATAAAACAAAATGATCAGTAACCTACCAAAGTTTTACACGTGTTTTTACTCTGCAAGAGGTCCTCCAGCTTCTGTATATCTTGTTTTCCCAGAGGAAAACATACATCTAACTGCAGTGTAGTGTCGGGCTCCTCTGCACCAGGAGCAGGACGGCTTTCAAGTCTATCGATCTTTGTGATTGTGGCCTGCAGAAGCTGCGTATTTAGGTGGGTCTGTACTTTTATTTCCTCCACGTTTGTCATAAGTTTCACCAAACAGTTTAGGATTTTCTTTTCTGTTACTGAAAGAAATCCACGCCAGAGTTTAAGACAGACATGCAATTAGTCCAAAATGTATGTATGGTTTTGATATCATTTATTTTAAAAAATGGAATCAGCACAGAATATCATATAAGTACCTGAGCTAGTGGGGCTTTTGTCAAATAGTGAAACTGTAGAACTTGATGTTGCTTTGTTGAACACGTCTTCTAATTGACCATTATGACGTCCCTTTACCCCTTGAGTACTTGTTCATTTTCTGTGAAAAGAGATAGTCAGCAAAATAGATTTTAAAAAAAACCAATATGAATAATTTAGAAAGTGTCTTTGAAAAATTTGAATATGCAGTGGCGTGGGGGGAAAAAACCAAAACGGAAAGATTGACCTGCGATGAACACTTTCTAAGCCTTTTTTGTACACTGTTTTATAATACATGTGCAATTAAGACAATAAAAATATTCAAAAATGATTTTTTTTTAAATCAAAGCACTTTGTTACTCTGGTTTTAAAAAATCTCAAACGTTTATTTTTAAACATAGCGCAAACCGTGTACACGAGTTTGAAATAAGGCTTAGCCTTATATACATTATTACTTTAAATAAATACAGCATGACAGCCAAATAATTTTCCAGCCCCCCCCCCCTCGCATGCACAAGATAAATGCATTCAAAAATTGAAGATTTCACATATGTGAGGAAAAAAAATCAACATCGGTCATTACTAAATCATGTGACCGGCAAATCACGTGATATCTTAAAAGGTGAGGCGGAAAAAGACGAAAGTAGTAAAATTGGAAAATTGGAAAATTCTTAATCATTTACTTTGGAAAACAGTATAAGTAAAGTATAATTCATTCTTTGGAATTGTACATCATATTAAAAAAATTATGTAAATACGTTCCTTTGAATGTAAGCCTGACATTATGTAATATATATATATATATATATATATATATATATATATATATATATATATATACTGTAGATACAGCCCGGAACGTGTATTTCAGTAAAAAAAAAAGTTAGAAAAATCACACATTGAATAACAAGATGTACTTACATATTGTCTTGCGAAGTAGTATATCCAAATTTCTTTAATCCAACAAAAATTTCCGTGTGCACCAATTAAGCACCTCAAATGCGAAATTTGTGAAATGGATACACGTGCTGACCATCTCGATATATTAGATTTCGCAGTTACCAAGGAAACTGGCCAGTCTCCTGCTGTGAGAAGCACTGATGATGTTGACCTAATTTCTTAAACAGAGAAACTTTCTCTTATCTCAGAATGTGCCCCCTAAAATCGGCACTTTAGCAAAATTATGTAATCAATGTTTCTAAGATTTTACAGGTCTATTAACAGATTAAGTGTTTGGCGTCTTTTCATTTCTTTAATTTTAAGCCAACCCCAACCCCCACTTATTTCATGTTCTAGCATATTTATAAAAGATATCAAATCATTGTGATATCACATATATATGTATTTAAAAAATTATTTACGTGTTAATTTATCGTAACTATTATATGCGATTTTTAAAATAAATGTATGCCGATATCCTGTTTAATGTCAGTTATCAAGTACATTTCCAGCGTTGGGCCAACGTTGGCCCAACACAACTATTCCAACGTAAAAAAAATACTCTAGGGCGCACATTGCTAACATAGCGCCGTTGTTGGACCAACATTGTCTTCCCGACTTAAGTGTGACGAAAATTAAAAAGCAGCATGTTAGCATTGGGCCAACGTTGTGTCAACGTTGTATGCCCAACGCCAACCATCGGCCAACAATATAACCATTTACCAACGTTGGCCCAACATAGTCATGTTATCTGGGCTAGTATAAAACTGGTTTTCCTACTGTAACGACTTTCCCTTAGCTCTAACCTCTATTCTGTTATAAAAGTACTGGTATCATGTATATATATATATATATATATATATATATATATATATATATATATACACACTTACTCTTATGTGTGGAGGTACAAAGAGGCTGGACTCTTGTTTTCGGGTCTTTTCGGGTATTTGTTTTGTCTGCTCCTTAATTTCTTTAACTTCCTTTGCCAGATCATCAATTGGTTTTTTTTCAATCAGCATAAATATTGTATGATTTCATTGTATAAAAAAATAGATGCAATCTTAGTGAAACACTTTCATAAATATATAAATTGCTGTATGATACTGGTAACCATTTTGTATTTGCAAATGAAGGACAGCATATGAAGAGAAACATTTGTCACATTAAAGTTCTCTCGAATTTCACAAAAATTTGTTGCGAAAGAATATTAGTTGGTTTGTCTTACCCTTGATTATAAAACTAAATGTGAAGTATCAAATCAATCGAATCAGTCCTATTGATATTTTTTCCCCTCTCACAATAAATATTGTGGGGGATAATAAAGGAGACTCGTGATGCAGTGCTATGTACAGCTGGTGATACATACAATATTAAAATAAATGGCAGTCTTCTAGTTTATAGACGCATTGTGTTGAAGTATATTGGAGAGGATCATTAAATTGCAAGGACTTATACGTATCCAATCTATTTGTATGTAGCTCTATTATACAATAGAATAGGTTCAAATCAAAATAAATGGAAAGAAGTAATTTACGAATTATCTGTGTCCATTGGTTCATTTTCGAGTCACATGCATGCCTATTTACTATAAATAAGCTGTCTCGAATACTTAGGGTACATGTACAAGCTTTCCAGTCTGATTGACTTGGCAGTTGGCACAGGCACTACCCTTGGTACCCCCTGTGTTCGGGACATTTTATACTGTTTCAATTTACTTCCCATATATGGCATACTTGTTGTGCAGTGCATTTGCCATCGGTATTATTATGAGCAATGTCCAGACCAATGTCAATATAGAAATCCTTATAAGATCATATGCATAAAGAATATACATTTGTATGGTATCATGTAGTTATAATGTTTAATTGTTAGAATTGTTTATCCTCCCTGTAGACCAGATTAATAAATAAATATACCTCTTGACCTATATGACACTTTTGGACCATCTGCATTTATTACTGTACAGAGAATCAACTGTAAATATATTTGTGCAGATGGAAGGGTTCAGAATAAAGATGTTTCTTACATTTGTCCCAATATCAAAGGTGTGAATATATGATGTTCTAAAGCAATATTTCATAATGTACATGAAGTGTGTTCATTTCAGTAACGTATACTTGTTTAGCAAGTACTTGAAAGATTTTTAAAGTTAGTTTTGTCATTTTGTGGTAATTGACAATGTAATGTTTGAAGATGTTCATGTATAGTCATCCGCCGGTTAACTAATATCTCTGGAAGGATGTTTCGTCCTGCACCAGATGATAAATATCTCTCGGAAGGATGTTTCATCCTGTGTCGGTTGACAAATGTCTCTCGGAAGGATGTTTCGTCCTACGCCGGTTGACAAATGTCTATCTGGAAGGATGATTCGTTCTACGGCGGTTGAGTAATTAATGTCTCTCGAAAGGATGTTTCGGCATGCGCCAGTTGACTAATTAGTGTCTCTCGTAAGGATGTTTCGTCCTTTGCCAGTTGAATGGAAGGATGTATTCTGGGAATTTTTCATATCAATACAAAACTTTTCAAATGATCTAATTTGAACATTTACACTTGTGATTATTAACGATTAGTAATTTATACTTATGATATATATACTTTTAAAAACTATTGAAATGTGCAATAAACCATTGTTTATACTTGTTGTGATGTGATTATTACTAACAGGGTGAACAATTTTGAGGAATATGAACGCTAATGCTGAACCCATTGCTAAAGCATATGGTGCATGAAAAAGTGAATGTAATGAACAGTGATTATTCTCATAAATCCACAAAGAGTACTAAGAGTAGGGCAAACGTGTACCTCTGGACACAACAGAGGTAAGGGCGGGTGCTTATTGAATCAGGAGCACGTATATCCTCTTGATCGGTTGCACGGAGGAATAACACACATTGCAAATAAACACTGAAACCAAGGCCTGTTCATTGTGTAATTGATATAGAAAATCTGTACTTGGATTCTTGCTAGAATTATAAACTGACAACAGGGAATGAATACTCGTTTATATTGTGTATAGTCCATATATACATTCTGTAGTATTTAATATCTTAAATTCTTGTATTTATCAAGCGGGGGTACATGTAACTTATGCGCAACATTTGCGTAGTGCAGGTCGGACTGCCTGGACAGTAGAATATGAATATTGTACAAGCAGTGCACGTGTGTAAGATCTACTTGAAATCATACATATTTGATAGAAACGTATACATTTGTGTCATATGGGATAAAATTTACAATGGTTATTAAATTCATATTATATATGAAATTTACTAACATTAAATCTGCATTATACATGGAATAAAATTGGAAATTAAATTTCATTTTACGGACACGTATAAAATTACTGTAAACTCGAATTAAATCTGAAACTTCACGAATAATATAAGTTTAATGAAATATAATATCTGTAAACGCCAAATTTCATGCAGTGTATAAAGAGTTGGGCAAACACGAGTCAAAACCAGTGTGCCAAGAACGGTCTAACAATCGGTATGAAACACGTCAGTCAGCATTTGGAGCAATATAAATCCTGTGGCATACAGTTGCTACAAATGCTACAAGTTTGTTGCAACTAGTTGCGGCATATTTGCCGGAACTATAAATTCTGTATGCATTTTTTTCTCTGGCACACAATTGTGGCACACTCATGCTGCACACGTCTGGCACATAGCTTGCTGCATCTTTGCAACACAACTTGCTGTACACTTCCGGCACAGTTGGCCGTAACTTTGCGAAACACAATTGCTGCACAGATCTAACAGTCTGTTAGAAATCAAGAGATTCTACATAAATCGTACATTGTGTGCCGCGCTGTGTGCCGCTAATCTCACATTGTGTACCGCTAATCTCACATTGTGTGCTGCTAATCTCACATTGTGTGCCGCTAATCTCACATTGCGTGTCACTTATCGCACACTGTGTGCCGTTAATCTCACATTGCATGCTGCTAATCGCACATTGTGTGCCGCTAAACACACACGGTGTGCCGCTAATCTCACATTATGTGCCGCTAATCTCACATTGCGTGGCGCTAATCGCATATTGTGTGCCGTTAATCGCACATTGTGTGCTGCTAATATCACACTATGTACTGCTAATCTCACATTGTGTGCTGCTAATCTCACATTGTGTGCTGCTAATCTCACATTGTGTGCTGCTAATCTCACATTGCGTGCCACTTATCGCACATTATGTGCCGCTAATTGCACACTGTGTGCCGCTAATCTCACATTGTGTGCCGCTAATCTCACATTGTGTGCCGCTAATCTCACATTATGTACTACCAATCTCACACTGTGTGCTGCTAATCTCACATTGCGTGCCGCTAATCGCACATTGTGTGCCGCTAATCGCACATTGTGTGCCGCTAATCTCACATTGTGTGCCGCTAATCTCACATTGTGTGCCGCTAATCGCACATTGTGTGCTGCTAATCTCACATTGTGTGCCGCTAATCTCACATTGTGTGCCGCTAATCGCACATTGTGTGCTGCTAATCTCACATTGTGTGCCGCTAATCGCACATTGTGTGCTGCTAATCTCACATTGTGTGCCGCTAATCTCACATTGTGTGCCGCTAATCGCACATTGTGTGCTGCTAATCGCACATTGTGTGCCGCTAATCGCACATTGTGTGCTGCTAATCTCACATTGTGTGCCGCTAATCTCACATTGTGTGCCGCTAATCGCACATTGTGTGCTGCTAATCTCACATTGTGTGCCGCTAATCGCACATTGTGTGCTGCTAATCTCACATTGTGTGCCGCTAATCGCACATTGTGTGCTGCTAATCGCACATTGTGTACCGCTAGCTGCATCGGCTGCACACCTCTGCCACACAGGTCTGGCCCACAGATTTGTATGACGCAAAACGGCACACTTGCAACAAACTTTACATTTTTGTAAAGGCTTAATCTTTCCCTACAGAAATATTAAGAAAATTTTATTTCTTTATCCATTGATCAAATAGCCCTACTTTATTTTACGTCATCATGGACCTTATTACAGCAGTCTTATCATTTTATATTATTAAAAAAAACAAAAAAACAACAACAACCAGAAAACTATCAAACAGTAAAAGTATGATAGAAATAACGATCGATACACACAATCTAGAATTATTAGAGAAAATTCGGTCTACTTTATAACTTATTGACTTTACCAATGTTTATGAGTTCTGCTCTACAAAAGACAGAAATACGTTCATACTGTTGATAGGGTGCACGTTGGAAAGTAGGACCAGATTTATGATAAATCACTAGTGTATACAATTTATATCAACTTAAATGAATATTCCAGGGACCTTTGGCATGAAAAGATTGTAACTTTAAACTAATCTTAACACAAATAACTAGAATTTCGTGTATGTGAAAAGAATGTATACTTTCATAATTGTTTTTTTGGTGGCAATAATTTCTCTGAAATGTATGAATTCCCAGTCTATCCCATCCCTCTTTCGATTCATGTAATCGTTTCACGCTTTTTGTAAGCTTTAGAGATTGGCCTTCTACCGGTATAATAAGATACACGCGTATTTTATTATACCGGTAAAAGGCCAATCTCTAAAGCTTACAAAAAGCGTGAAACGATTACATGAATCGAAAGAGGGATGAGATTAATAGAGGGCGAAGCCCTCTCACGGCCCAAAGGGCCGTGAGAGCGGAGCTCTCCCTATAGGTAACACGTTTAAAAGGGAAATATAGGAAAATAATGAAAAATCAAACCATACCTATGGAACTTGAAAAGTTTGGTACCAATGGCGTCGATTCGAATATTAGCTCGTGGACATGTATTCCTCCATTTTGAATCTCGTCTACCCTAGTTCACGTCGTTCTGAGATGTTACATAAAATCCGTAAAAGCATGTAAATCTTATTTTCTTAATCACATATAATCACTCCACGATTAACGCCATGTTTTTTGTTGTGGTTCAAACGCTATGTTTGTAAATTTGCTAAATAACGACGCTGAATATGACATCACAATATACTGTTTACATCAATTGCGTTATATTTCCCGCGTTCAATATATAGGCGGATCAAATGTCCAAAATTAGGATGCTTTGATACAGCTCCGTCCGCGTGCTAACTTCGGGTTGTTTTTGTCCTGTTTTGGATATAGATACTAATGCCAAAACTTTTTTGCTTCGCCCTCAAACACGGTCACGCCGTAAAACATATTAGAATCCTTCATTAGTACGAGTGTGGGATAGGGAAATCCCACCGAGGGGGACAAGATTCGCAGTCTAGGACGAGGCTGTGCCGAGTCCTAGACGGCAAATCTTGTTCCAGAGGTGGAATTTCCCTATCCCACACAAGTAAATAATGAAGGATTATTTTTCTCACATTTTACCTACAGTTTAGTGCATAGATTTATGAGCTATGAGAAAATTTATCCTCATTTGAACTTCAATGCAAAAACTAATTAGATAGGCAGAAAGATCATACCCGAAAATGGTTTACACTGTAAGTGTAAACTAAAAAACTCAAGGTTGTCCATCAGAAAGTATACTACATTAAAATTTAAAGAAAACAATGCAAAATATTTTACTTCACCGTGTAACGTAAATCTTCACCGTGTAACGTAAATCATAGAAAATATATGACGTCACAATCAAATGACGTCGCAGCAGTGTGAGACAGAAAATTCTCACATGGCTGTCTCGCATGGGTAAAGTCGATCTCACACTGGTGATAATGTGAGAAAGACTGGGAATTCATACATTTCAGAGAAATTATTGCCACCAAAAAAAATTATGAAAAAGGGGGGGGGGGGTAGTAATAGCCATACATCAGGTGCCTGTGTTTAGAGTAGCATTACATATATCATATGATAGGTGCCTTAATTTTGTTTTCTTTTTTAACTTGGGAGGTCAACAACCAGTAGAAACCCAGTCAAAACACTTCTCCATATTTCTTATTATACTTTCGCCTTCTAAAGAAAGTTCGGGTATGTTCTGGCTTCCCTGGTCCGTCTGTCTGTCGCGCTTTTTTCTTCTTCCTCAAACTCGTCTTTTATTCTAAGCAGTAACCAATTAATCTTTTTTGAGTATTACAGATGGTGTTTTGTAGATGTGTAATTAGGTTTCGGAAGTTTCAATTGTACTTTGATAGGGGAATAGGGGTAACAAAAAGTCATATTTTTTTTTTTTTTTTTTTTTACTAAAGGAAAGAATCTGATTCCCAGGACTCCTCATACACTTTACGCAGTAGCAAACTCATCTTCTGGAAGATGATTAATAATGGCGGCGTCCTGTAGATGTGCAATAAGATTTACGGAATTTTCATTTTCCCCCTGTGGCCAGATGGTGATTAAAAACGATGTTCTTCTACAAAAACGTCCGTCCGATAAGTTTTCAATTTTGAAATATAAGAGAAAAGATTCAGTGAATGCAAATATTGAGGAATGAATGGAAAAAATCTTCTAATAGGTTAACATAGTAGAAGTATCATGAATGGAGAAAGATTTGAACTATTAAGTTATGAGTTTATTCTTCATTAAATTATGACTTGATTGTGATTATGAAATATTATAAGATGCCAGGTTGCATTAAAGTGCCACTATATTTTCAAAATTACCGCCTCGTGCTCATTACATCTAAATACTCTACAGTATCGCTACTGTCAGCCAGGACCTTATGTACGTGCATGTCTAATGCAGAACACATGGAATCGAGTTCTGGCAATATAGCGGTATAACGTATTCCTCTCAGGGGCCCAGAGGTCATGTTCTCACCTGTGCATTATATGCTAAATTTGATCGTGTGTATTCAGGTAAATTATAGAATTAATACTGTGGCTCCTTTGCTAGTAACACAATTACGACGGGGAGTGTACCTAATAGCAGATGACATCACTGTCTTTTGACTAAATCTAGTCTACTGAACCTTAGATATTATCGCGCTAATTAGCCCGCACGTGGATAGACTTCCTTCGTGCATAAAAGTTAAATTGATGGATTTCTACCGATCCACACGGAAACACAAAGGACAATGGGAATAAGCGTAATGGATTTATCGCAGGGCAACATTGTTTCCCATAATATCTTATTGTTTATGTGAAAAAGAATCATTTGTATTGACATTTTCTCTGTCAGATTCACGAAAATCATCACTTCACATATGTTGCACCTACTCTCAATAAATGTGCGACTTACTGCCGCCGGAGTCTGGCATATTGATTATTCATAATGTTTGGTACAATATCAGTTTTTCTGGAAAGGGTAAATACGTCTTCAATAGAAATCAAAATATATCAACCAATTGATGTGTAACTGAGTATAGTGAAGTCTCTGTTACATTACACAAAAAGGATACGTACGTTACTGACGCCAGAGCAGGTATTTTATAGTTCAGTGTCAGCGATATAGAATTAACAATTAACAGCACTATGTTCGTCTTTTAAGTAAAGTGGAATAGCATGAATGAGACAAAAATAATAGGTTTATCGTGGTGTTTTTATTTTTGGTAAATGATTTTCTGTATTCATATCGCCGATCCACAAGTTTCAGCATTTTAGATAGTGACCTTTCTTTTTCCGCATAGAGATATTAATTTTATAGAAAATACTCGAGTTGGATAATAATCATATCCAACCACAAACCACGTGAGATTCTTTTTATCATATATTTTGTCCTAACAGATCATTGAATTTGCATTTTCCAAAATATTCTGTTTTGTTTACCTCAACCCGAACTACACGTACAAGTGGACATCAGAGTTACCATTACACCACTACAAATAATTCGTTAGGAAATATTGATGAAAAGGAATATTGACTGTCACAATGTTGAATTTATTAAATATCATTTTTAGATGAGAAAAAACATAGGACGTATTACATTGAAATTGTGTGATTAATAATGATAATGTCAGTCATCCGAATTTGTGACATAGATGACGCGTGGTCTTTTTGTGTGGATGTGTCACATAGTCTCATATTTGAATGTTGACGATTAATTTTGTGTGTGCAGTTGAATGTGGCGTATCCCGGGTTCATTTGGTGCAAGGAGTTGAAAGGTTGATATCCGCTAGATAAATGGATAAATATGTGATAAAAAGTCTTCGTGTGTTCGCTTCCTAATAACGTATTCGAACACCCAGAACATTTTCCACAGTACATCGTTCTGACAACGGGGGGGGGGGGGGGGGGGGGGGGGGGGGGGGGGGGGGGGCAGTAGAACGATTTTCAGTTTCAAGAAAAACGATTGGAGGTCAGGTCATGTCACCTAATGTTGTTTGGGTTTTTTTCTTTGAATATAATTTTGTTTCCTTAATTATTGAGAAAATTTACGACCGATACAAAACATGATCAAGGGTTGTATGCATTACCGAGCTGGATGCTGTTTCATTTCTTAGAGACGATGACTAGGCTAGATAATGAATATGGCAGGTTTGTTCCCTCATTCGAAACTAATTACTTCACATATAAATACATTGAAAAAAAAATATCAACACCCGTGTCACTTCCATTAATTTTTATTATTTTGGGGGATTTCTGTCGCCCTGGGCCGAGTTTTACTAAACATCGTATACTCCAACGTAGACGTACACGTAAACGTAGGCTTTGCGATTGATTTTACGTGCGTGTAGATTGTGTTTTACAAAGCGCCGTATCTGTATCCATAAACGTAGATATTTACGTAGGCTTTCTCATTACTTACGACTGGAACTCTTCAAAAAAAAGAAGGTAGAAATGTTTTCATAGTAACGAAAGTTACGCATGCGTATTGCTTACTTTTCTTTTGCTTGATCTCGTCTGCTCGTCGAAAATGAACGACAAAAAGCTAAGAAAGCCCAACTGGTCGGATGCCGAGATGGACGTGTTCCTATGCACATTACGTCACGCGGCGTAGGAACACCTATCATGGGATAAGAACAATATCGTATGAGTGATATCCACTGGATAAAAGGGGTAAATATGTGATAAAAGTATATATGTGATACTGTAGATTCTGAAATATGCGCAAGCAATTTATCGCGTGATTTTGCCAGAGGCATCACTCACGAAATAAAATCATTTGCTTAAATTATTTTTATGTTGCTAGATAACATGTAAGAATTTTTTATTAACAGATTACACGCGAATTCTTGTTCACTCGATTTGACGTAAACGAGTCATTTCGCCACATTCATTAATCGCGTAAAATAAGGAATCGACAATTGTACTTGTTATGAACAATACATTGGTCGAACCGTACGTGACCGGAACGTACGTCATCAAATCATACGAAACTGTGGTTAAATACTTGTCTAACTTGGCATCAAGTATATATGACTACGGCGGTTTAAAGGATTTGAAGGAAAACGGACACAACGCAATGAATCTGTAAGGTGAAGTAAGTGTGACGAGTTCATTAATTTTGAAATCTTGCGATGTAAACACATACACGTACAGGAAGAGTTTATAATGCAAATAAATTCTAGAAATAAGAGTGTACTTTTTCCATTTCTGTACTTGTAAATGATGCTCTAGATTTATAACTATCCCATTCTGCGGTGAAAGGTGTACGTGATCAAGATATAGGGCTCACGGTGGGTATGACCGGTCGACAGGAGATGCTTACTCCTCCTAGGTACCTGATCCAACCTCTGGTGTATCCAGGGGTCCGTGTTTGTCCAAGTCTCTATTTTGTATTCCTTATGGGAGTTATCAGATTGATAACTGCTCGTTATCTTCACCTTTCATTGTAACGTACATTTTATTTTTATGTTTGTATACTACTCGATATTTGACTCAAGCTTTAGATAAATGAACATGAAAGAAAAACTACAATATATTTAGTGCTTACCTAAGAATTAAGGTAGCTCACTACACTAAAGCTTATACTCTTTATGACAGTACGTCACAAGATAGCGATTGAAATGTTTTGTGAAATTATTTGTATCCATCGATTTGTTTGTCTATCATCGTAGTTCAGTGGTTAAAGCATTAGGCTGGTGAACTGCAGATCTTTTGTTTATGTGTTACAATAGTTTTTTGAAAATCATGTTTTTATTCAAATGTGCATATTTTCTGCCTTTTTGGCATATACAGTGGAGCCTCGGTAATCCGGACGCCATTAATCCGGACGCTTCACCTTCCGGACGATTTTTCTAGGGAACGGAATTTTTATACGTTATTTTGCATCATTAATCCGGAAATTCGCGTTCCGGATCCGGACGGTCACTTTTTACTACAAAACGTTATAATGCATTGAAAATTGTACCGTTAATCCGGATGGTAATTTTGTTTAGGGAAGGTCTGTGTCGGACTATTTTAACAAGGCGTAAATTATAAAGAAAACAAGCCAAACTGTCTAATTGAAGCGATTACCTGTACCCTGTCAACACCTCCCTCCAATTAGGTGGTGTGTGATGATAAGTCCGTTAGATAGCACGTGCCGATCGAGACATTGTATTGCCAATTTTCGCACATAAGATCTTTATTGCGTGTAGTGTTGAATTTTGTAAATAAATCTGTAGCATATTATTTTGTAGTCTTGATCAATACCCTAATAGTATTAATGAATTAAACATCATGCCGTAATGATAATATTTTAACTGCTACACATATCAGTTGTACTGATTCGTAAATTGATATCGGCTTATTCACATCCAAAGAGTGTAGATTATACTTTTAGATTCTGGATTTTATACTGTTGATTGGCGTGAAATATACATGCATGTTCATGCACATGTATTATGTAGTATAAGTTTTTAACGTTTAGAATGTCACGCATTGTAGAATGTACCTGTGTACGATTGATTCTTGTTACAATGTTGTAGAGCTTTATTGCTTTCGAATTTTTAAACTCTGGGTAGAAGTGAGAAAATTACCATTTTAAGGGAAATGACAATTAAATTCTGTATGTACCTGTAATGTTAGTTTCACCCGAGTTTTGTTCCGTTATTATCGCATCATGAAAATAATAGGTGCGCGTGACTAGATCAAAGCAGTAGTAGGTCTTTATATTACGAGCTTAAATGATTTTGTTCTCCCGATATTGTCTTGGATAATTATAGATTAAGAAATATAAACTCTGGCAGATTGAATTTTGGTTAAAGAATGTTGTCAATTGACATGATAATCACGAAATTTTTACACAACTTTGGACGATGAAGATTGTTTTAACAGACCGCCGAACCTGTGAATCGTGACAAATGGAAATTACCGGCCTCTTTAAGAAATAAAAGTGTGATGAAATGTTTGAAGTGTAAATGATTATGTTAGTTACTAATGATTTATTTACTTATAGTTACATAAAGTGATTCATTATTTGTTTTAGTGCAGACGGTACACAGTTTTGTATATTTATTTGTAGGAATCATATGTATGTACAATGTAAGCACAGGCAAATACACTGAACACATACATTAAATTTTAGTGCTTTGAAATACATGTAAATGTTAACATTATATTAATTTATTTACTAATGCAAATGGTTAAATCCAATGATAGAATGTGTTTAATTCATTATGCATCAATAAAGTAGACACTTACTGGTTACTTATGCAAAGCTAGAAAATATGCGATTCAATTATCCGGACGCTTCATTTATCCGGACGATTTTTGCTGGGAACCAAAGTGTCCGGATTAACGAGGCTCCACTGTACATATACTTTTTATATATCATCATATCTTTTATGTTTAAATCAATTCGTACTGATTTGAGAAACTATTTCAGGATGTAGTGAACCACCTTAAAACATGTCCTAAATGACTCGTGTTCAACATTGTATTACTTGAAGTAGACAACTACAGTCACCCAGGATCATGAGGATCCTCGCGACTCTTAATTTGAAACAAAACACATGAAACAGGTTATCATGCATGCCTTAACATGTTTTCGACTGAAATATTTTACGAACTATAATATCATATTCAGCAATCATGTATGGCATTTTCCATTCAATGTGTGGCAGATTCGGTTTCACTTTCACTTTATTTAATGTACACATGTAAAACTTATACGGTACCAATTTTGCTGCACCAGATGCGCATTTCGTCAAGTACATGTGTAATGTCTTCAGTGATGTTCAGGCCGATGTACTCCAAACTCAATTATGATAACTACAGTAATACTACATGTATTTGCCAATGGCTATTCTATATTTCATCCCGTAACTTTAATGACAGCTCCTGATGTCCCTGATACTATAAAAAGCCGTGCAGCGAATTTCTTGGTGAAGGGACTCTTCTCCGTCCATTATTTCCTATACCGGACCCCTGTCTGTCTGTCTGTCTGTAGTGATCCCTTATATCAACTGTCCCATTATTTACTGGTGCTATCTAATTCTATTGAGTTTGTTTGGACTGTATATTTTCAGTTAAGCCTAGGTCGTATAATGTAGGCTCTAATGTATTTACTATCATCATTGTTGTCATGGTAATGAATTCGTACATGCAATATGTTGTTAGTCTTATCAAGTTTTCATTTCTTTTTAATTCATGATTATTCTGTGGTTTGGTCACATACTAACCACCTCACAAATAGACAGAGACACACAACACAGAGAACCGACTTCTAAGATCGCGGGACATGCTACGTGTACACAATCTAGGAGAAATAGTGAAGCCCTATGGTCAAATAACGATGTTGTTTAAGAGCGCTAGCAGGGAAATCCCTTCTCATTATTTTGATACAATTCAAATGCATTGCAACCTTATTTTATGTTCCATATTTTTTGTTAAGACTTGCATTCATAACTTTTATAATATCCTATTTCATCATTATATTCAAAATATGCACATACGTTATATACAATGCATGTGTGCTGTTAGGATTAATAACCGTATACAGACATCTGTATACACAATTTATCAAAATGAAAAGACTACATTTATATTGAGTGTACGTTTTAAACTTTCTCATTTGTAGGAAATGAACAGAGCATTATTCCATTTTCTGAAAACTTCGTTAGCTTTGGGTCTAGGACTGGCTACAATCTTTCTAATCCTCAACTGGAGTAGATCGGATGATGCTGTCATTCAAACAAAATCTATCGGATATCAACAAACATCTCCATCGGCCACGTATGTTCCCACAACTAGCCCCAAAATAAAGAGAAAACCGACAAAATGCGGTGAAACAGATAGCGATTTCAACCTCTCTGGAATCGAGACCGTCAAACCGTTGATAGACCGAGTATCACCAAAATTCAGAAGCAAGGACCTGTCCTGCCAAGAAAAGAATTTTCCAAAACCATACGCTCAATTGACAGCAGAGGAAAATCAACGAAAACAGGAGTGTATAAAAAATTGGAATAAAGACTACAATGCTGGATTTGGGTCGTTTTGGACGGGAACCACGCAGTATATACGTCACACCCACCACACATATTTAAACGCAGATAGCACCATATTCGATATCGGTGGAAACAAGGGTGAAGACGCAGATGCCATGATAAAAAGATACCGTCCTAACAATTACCTTATATTGGAGCCAATTAAGACGCTGTATTCCAATCTTGTTAAGAAGTTTAAAAATGACAGTAAAGTGGAATTGTATAACTTTGGCCTCGCTAGGAAAAATGACAAATTCTATGTCAATGTCTGGGGCAATGGTGGAGACGCGACTTCTGTTTTTGCGGGAAATGATGATGGCGGAAGTTGTTTACTGCGTGTTGTAAACACAACACGCTTTCTTCTGCAGGCTGGTGTTCCGTGTTACGAAATCGATCTAATTACAGTGAATTGCGAAGGGTGTGAGTTTGAAATAATGGAGGAACTTATAGGTAGCGGCATGATGAATCAATTTCGACACGTGCAATTTGCCACTCATCCTACTTTGAAACACCTTCTAAAGCCCGCAGAAAGATACTGCGAAATCCAGGAAAAACTAAAACGAACCCATACGATGTCCTACCAGTACAAATGGTGCTGGGAAAGTTGGAAGAGGAAAGATCTAGTATAAAACAATAACTTGCAGCGGTGTGCATTTTTCCCCCATAATTAGCGTTGTTCATTTTACTTCAAACCATTGCATATTATCAGTACAACAGATGTAGTGATAACATTTAAAGTTATATAGGTACATATTCTCTAATTTCAATGTTAGAGTCCTTTAAAGGGACTAGTTCACGCTCTTTTGATTTTTGTTTTCATTTTTGATGTTATACATTCAAAATATAACTCATTTAATGTTAACAGCCAAAATGTTAACCTTCTGAATGCAAGAAAAAAGCAATATTTTAGTCTTAAATCTGTGTTATGTAAACAAAGACTCGAGTCTTGTTTACAAACAAACCAATGAAATATAGCTTTTGTAATATAAATCATCTTAAATTTGCATAGTCACAAATTTTAACTTTTATATAGCATATTTTACCCAAAGAATGTTTGAAATGTGAAATATATAATAAACTTAGATTGATATCTATTTCTTTTGAAAATGTTGTAAACAATAAAATACCGCAGTACCTGTTTACACAACAGTCAACTCCCCAAACTGAACCACTGTGATACGGTACCTGTATAACCTGAATTTCTTGTGAAATCCTTTTAGCACATTTGGCAGTAGATTTTCATCAGTAAAAGTGAAAAACAAAATTCTTGGGGAAATCGTGAATCAGTCCCTTTAGCAAAGATAAAATATACGGTATTCTATGAATGAAAGGTGAAGGTAATGAACAGTAATCAATCTTATAACTTCTATAAGCTATACAAGTTAGATAGTTGGGCAAACACGGGTCCCTGGACACACCAGAGGTGGGATCAGGTGCCTAAGAGGAGTAAGCATCCCCTGTCGACCGGTCACACTCGCCGTTAGCCCTATATCCTGATCAGGTAAACAAAGTTATCCGTAGTCAAAATCAGTGTGTCAAGAACGATCTAACAATCGGTATGAAACACGTCAGTCAGCATTTGACCCAATGAATACAATGAAGCAAACGCTCTATTGGTTATACATCCAAAATCTACGGTTGTGTAGATATAAAAGGAATCACAACATTTTTGTTATGTAATCTTTTGTGTTTTTTGTACATTAATTAGTATAATGGAATTTGATATTTACAAACAGTACATTAAGTCACCTGTAACCGTACGTTAAGTTGATAAAATTGTCGATTTAGAACTTAATGATTTAGTGTACTATTACAGGTAACATAATGTATGGGTTTTAAATGTTGAAAGCAAGAAAACTACATCAAGCGCAAAAAATTGTTCTGGACTTCAACAGTAATGAAAAAGAGCAAATATATTATTTGATGCACATTTACGCATAACTAGATATCAAACATTTGTATATGAGGTTTTCAATCATACTCGTATCCAATGCGAAATGACATACTTTGAAGATAGTCGGTCTTTCTACATGCCTACTTTCCGAACGAGTGCTGACCACGCTACTGGATGAAAGGTGAAGATAACGAACAGTGATCAATCTCATAACCCCCTATAAGCAATACGAAATATAGAGTTGGTCAAACACGGACCGCTGGATATACCAGAGGTGAGATCAGGTGCCTAGGATGAGTAAGCATCCCCTGTTGACCGGTTACATCTACCGTGAGCCCTATATATCTTGATCAGGTAGCACAACACGTGTTGTGTTTTTTAATCTGTGCATATGTTACTACTCTTTAAGGTTTTACACATAATCTAGCAGTTTCTTTTATCCTTTTGTGTTTCGTAAATTAGGAGTGATTAAAGAATTAGATCGGATACATAAGGACTATATATATTGGCCCAAGTTGACAAAGATTGTAAGAATAATATCTTTGTATGTAAGACTCATTATTACCCCTCTACATGTACCTGATAATTCGGAAGGGACTTTGCACTCTGTCCGTCCGTTCGTCTGTCAGTCCAAGAAATAAATTGTCCGCACGTTTTTGTCATGCTTGCAAGTACTTAATATTTAATATTTGGTACATTGATATCCCGTGACAGGTTACATTGATTTTGTGATTAGTCATGGACGTTGGACATAAAAAATATGGAATATGGCATTTATTTTATGAGACCTGGTTATACATATTTGCATGTTTGGTTATTCATTCAGAAAATTGCGCAGACGAGTTGACTTGGGGTCGGTGAGGAACATTTAATTTTATGAAATACTTTCTGAATGGTTGTTACAACCATTTCAAACGAACTGGGCTTTACTTTCACATCAGAAATGTATTTGCCCGAAGTTCCCTTTCAAAAGACGAAATTCTTCTAAATCATGCTTCTGTATTAAACCCTTTTAATATCCCAGTCAATAGGACAAATAATCACGAGTTATCATACCTATACTACATTCCAAACCATTACAAAAACCCCTAAAGATACATTCCAGAATCCAGTAAATGTCCTACCAAATCCACATTTTTGCTCCTCAACGAAATATTAACTGCTTTGAAGGAGAAACGTTAGACATATTGTACCACACCATATGCATAAAGTGGTGTAAATGAAATGTGGATTCTATTTTTTTTTTTTTACTTATATGTAATAAAACAACATTTCAACAACATCAAACCGTATGACTTTTAAATACTTCATATACATCCAATTCTCACGATAAATTGAAATCTATACTTTTTAATATCACACACAGCTGGGTTTTTTTTTTTCAATAACACACGGAAATGTATCTTGTATTCAGTCGTTCAAAATCTACTTTATTAAACGACTTTGATGTTACGCACATTTACTCTAAAGTTAATATTTAAGGATGGAGACTTCTCAGTGTTTTTTAACGTAAGTAAGTCTCCATAGTTTGAGTGACGTAAAATTTATGTTGTTAGTTTTCGGAGAATAAACAATTAATAAATGATTATATTGGAACGGAAATAGCAATTTTGTATCATTTATTAGCAGAATTCATTGAATTTTCAATGCTTCGATAAACGCACGAAAAAACTTACGACAACCATCTTAGTTCTTGCGAACGTAAACAACATGGAAAAATCAAGGTGGCGAGGGCAGTTTGTGAAGTCTGTTACCACAAATAGATAGAACATTGTCGCCAAAGTCCAGTGAAAAAGATGGGAGAAAAGCATTGTTCTTTTACAGCATGATTATGCAATTTCCTCCGATATAGACAACAACACCTGGCACTGACAGACGACAAATGACAATAATACTGTTGCACACGAAGAAAATGTAAATGAAATGTACACCATCTGTTCTTTTGGGAATAGTAAATCTTTAATTATTATCTTCCGTAAGGTCAATACAACTATTCTATAAAATCGTAGGCCTGCAAAATATTTGTGTACACATGTACATGTATGTAGCTTGTACGTCATGACTCTTTACTAGTCAGTGCAGTCACAGGAGTTTGAAATTTTATTAATAAAGTTAATAAAATGTACTTGCTTGGTCAATCAAGTACATTTTATTAACTTTATTGATAAAATTTCAAACTCCTGTGGTGCAGTACTGTGTACATACACGTACATTCACATGAATTTTTAATACTCGGGTAAACTGACATACTTATGTACCAACCAACTTTAACATTGTCAATGAAACAATGATAATTACGTGCATTAAAGATGCAAATTTTCTCAAAACCCCATTCCAGTGCTTTTGTGTTTATAATTAGAGAGAAAAAGTGTGGTGTCCCTGTCAGGTCTAAAATTAGTAAATCATAATGTATGATGTGGATTTCCAAAAAAAAAAAAAAGGTCTTAATTGCTCTTATTGAATGGAATGGGGTTGATCAGGAACAAATTACAGAATTCTTTTTTATTTTATTTTATTTTAAAATAAGTGATTGTTTTGAGAATCAATTATTTTTAACTATTATAAATATTTTTTGAGATGTGAAGATGCATTCATGAAATATCGTAATGAAGGGATAGAATGCTTTTCATTTTATATTGAAATAACACTTATCTCTATGGTGAACTGATCAGATGTGTCCAATGTCACTTAGATGCCTACTGTTTTAGATGGGCTAAATTACTGTAGAAAGGACAATAAGCATTTAGCTGCTCATAAGTATTCAATGTTTTATTACATTGAAATTGCAAAGAAAAAATAACTGAAAACATTCTATGCATGTTTAAATTATTGAACTAATTTTTTCACAAGGTATATGAAAACTCTAAGGTAAATTCACCGTGGAGAACTGGCAGAAGAGTTAATTTCCAAAAAAAAAAAAAAAAAAAAAAAAAACCCATTGATATATTTCTTTTGTTGAAAATGTAGACTTCTCATCACAACATTTCATTAAATCTAGATAATGATGATTATCAAAATTTTAGGAAGCAATCAAGAGTTGTGATGGAGATGAGAGAAGGAGAAAATTTCAAGTGTGAGATTATATTTGATGAGACTGATATGACAATGGTACATGTACCAGAGCCAACTGTCAAACAGCACTCCAGCCAGCAACATTTTTCTCTTGTATTCTTTGACTTGGAATCAAAAGGATTAGGTTTGCTACTGTTTACTACCTGCCCAATATTTAAATTGATTGTTCAGTTGAGAAAAGAGGTTCTTAAATGAATAGATGTATTATATTTTGGTGTTAATTCATTTTCCAGCTAGAGATTCTCATATTACAGTTAACTGTCGTGTGTGGTGAAGAAAAGTGTTCCACCTATACCTTTCCAAAAATATTTATAACAGCAAAACACTCAGGAATAACAGGAATCGAAAATGTTAATGGAAATATGTTTAGCAAAAATGAAAATGTCAATCCTTGGAAAATGGATGCTTCTCTTAATTTTGTTTCAAAATTTCAAACTAAAGTAATTCTGCATTTACAATAGCAATGATGAACGTCAAGAAATATGAATGTTTATTGTATACTATACTCAATTTAACATGTTCTGTTGATGATATATATATATATATATATATATATATATAGAGAGAGAGAGAGAGAGAGAGAGAGAGAGAGTAACTGCAAAAATTATGTGCAAATGGCATTAGTATTGATGTACATGGTAAAATGGAATGATAATATTGACATTAGAACCTGAAACCTAAGTCAAGGACAAGATAGTCTTTAAATATAAGATATTGAAAACACCCATTTTTGCATAAGGTAGTTAGAGCATGTAGCCATATGCATAAGAATCGACTTTACAACTCTGAACTTTGATTACGTTTGAAAATTTAGTCTGTTTTTCAAAATGTTAAATTCTTAATTCAGTACAAGCCATTTAAATCCGAGTGGATATTGTCTATTTTCTTGTTATTTACCATGATAAGAATGGCGTGCACACACTATTTCTGTCACAGCAGCTGTATGAAGTATTCCGTTATCCCAGTCAACTTTATTCCTCGTACATGTACATGTATGTGACAATCATTAACGCTAATTAGATTGTGACTCTGAACATTAACCCTTCTAAACATTCCAATCCCTTGCGTATAATTGAAAATCCTAATATCCCAACAGTTATATAGACATGGAATGGAATGGGTTTAGATAAGGCCCAAAATATGTGTTTACTGTAACCTGCTGATATGAAATAGGGTCGGTAGGTCTGGTTTATTTGTCTTTTTAATTAGTGTATTTGCGTATAATTCATTATCATTTGATAACTTGTATATGTTGACAGTTTTAAACAACCCCAATATCTGTTAGGAATGGCATAATTTCCCCGCAACTCTACATCCATTGTTCCTTAATTGGTTGCTTGCATTTTGTTTAACGTCCCACCCAAAATTTTTGTCTTTATATGGAGGCATCACCAGTGCCGGTGAAGGGCTGTAAACTTTAGGCCTATGATCGGCGCTTACGGCCTTTGATTGATTGATTGTTTTGCGTCCTGTCGAAATTGAGATGTCACCAGCTGTAGGTAAATTATTACACATTTAGACCTATGCTTAGCACTCAGGTCTGTAGCCGTGAGGGTTCTTTATCGTGCCAACGCCTGCCGCGAAGCGGGACCTATGCTTTTGAGGTAATATCTAAACAACCTGTGATTCTCACTTGTGAATGCCGAGCGTTTGGCGAAGGAGCAATCACTACATATTTTAAAGTTTCTGAAAAACAAAGGTCCATCCCTTTAATAGATTTGATTTTATCTGCATATTGTCCACTTTTATTTAGCTTGTTTGATAACAATTGAATACATGTATATCTTACTTAATAACGCTAAAATTCTGTGTTCACTTTGCACCGTTGTAGACAAAAGATAACAGTAATTAATATATTTTGACAAATATTATAGGTGTGGTTCTAAATCTCTCCCTATCTGGATCTGTATATGACCTACATCTAATATTATAGGTGTGGTTCTAAATCTCTCCCTATCTGGATCTGTATATGACCTACATCTAACTGGTTAATGATGAAATATCCATGGTATACAAAAAACTCAGAATTGACGATTTGCCTCATAATTGGATTCTTTAGTATAATAGTCATATAGTGTACAGAGACGATACTTAACATCCAACCATATATACAAAACATTACTGTGTCTGGGGGTGATTTATATACATTCTACCTTTCATCCAATCATTATCAATAATTTTGATGAAATGTTATTAAGTATATTATTGCTGTCTATTACTTTTTCGACATCTCCAAAGATTCATAAAATGTCGTAGGTTGTCGATACACATCCTCTTCGTATACTACGAACCACACAATCTTCATATACTGTTATAGGCCGTCTTTTTTCCTCCTCTTCGAATAATAAAAAACACACCATCCTAAAACAAGAGAAACAATAATAGAACACACTTCATGGTTTCGATTTTTCTCCTATTGGTTGTGGTAGCTTGGTGGTGAGGAATCTCGCTTCGTAACCGGGAAGCTCGGGTTTGATTCGCAATTCCAGAACCGCGTTGTGACCGCTTGAGAGGGGATGCCTACTCATCCTACATGTAGGTACCTGATCCAACCTCAGGTGTGTCCAGGGTTCCGTGTGTGCCCAACTCTCTATATTGTATTGCTTATAGGAGCAATGAGATTGATCACTGTTCGTTATCTTCACTTTTCATAGGTAGTGACCGTCCCTTCGCTGAACGCCTGACATGAGAAGTAAGAGTTGGAGGTCTATCGCATATGACTTTATTTGACCTTTAATAAGGTCAGTGTTAGCATGATAAATGATCCTCAATGTCTACACGTGCCATGCAAAGGCGATTTGCGGATTTACCTAAATTATGGTGACATATCTGCGTGAGTGATGCAGGGAAAACAACGAACCGTGATCAATTTCATAAATCCTATAACGAATACAAAATTAAAAGTAGGGCAAACACGGAACTCTGGTCATATCAGCGGTGGGATTAGGTGCTAGGAGGAGGTAAGCAGCACCTGTTGACCGGTTATAGGCGACAGATTAATCCGTAGTTAAAATGAGTAAATAAAAACGGCTTAACGATTGATATGAAACAAAACAGACAGCATATGCATTCTACTTTTTGACACGTTATAATCGCATTAGTCTTTTGCTGTTATAAATATTTTTGGAAAGGTATAGGTGGAAACCTTTTCTTCACCACACACGACAGTTAACTGTGTAATATGAAAATATCTAGCTGGAAAATGAATTAACACCAAAATATAATACATCTATTCATTTAAGAACCTCTTTTCTCAACTGAACAATCAATTTAAATATTGGGCAGGTAGTATTTATCGTTATAACGATCATATGATTTGCAAAATGAGTTTACACGAAAATGATGAAACCCTGGTAACATATACTCCTTTGTTGGTAGCTTGCCTCGAATTGATCATAGCAGATCATGCTTTCACGTATCGAATGCGTTGGGAGACAAACATCACATGCAGAAGATAATTGATGATTGCTACATAAATATGGGAAACTTACGATGGTGAAGATGAAACCATCCCGTTTTTCATAAAGCTGAGGTGTGAGGTTTACCTTTGAATATCTATTTTACGAGAATGATCACTGTTCGTTATCTTGAACTTCCTTGAATATCTATGTTCAATTAAGTATCTAAGTGTGAAGCATGTGTCTTATGTCGAGTTCTGGGGAATATCAATTTGATGTCTTCAACAAAATTAGATAACGAAAATATTTATATTTAGTGATCAATCATTCAAAAAATTACTTTGTCAAACACCTCTCTGATTCCACGTACAAATACTCTGAATTTGAAATAAAAAGTATGCTGCAATTCTTAATTCACCATATCTTCATAGTCTTTGGTAATCAGGTCTTTCAACAGTCTGTTTTAATTTCCATGAGCACGAATTGTGCTCCTTTGATAGCTCAACCGTTTGTATATTCCTATGAAGCAGAATTTGTTCAAAACCTTTTACGTAATATTGAATGATTGAGAATATTTTACTCATATGGAGACGTCACTACTGCTGGTGAAGGGCTGCAAAATTTAGGTTTATGCTCGGCGCCTATGGCCATTGAGCAGGGAGGGACCTTTACCGTGCCACACCTGCTGTGACACGGGACATCGGTTTTTTGCGGTCTCGTCCAATGGACCACCCCATTTAATCGCCTCTTATGATAAGCAAGGGGTACTGAAGACCTATTCTAACCCGGATCCCGAAGGGCTTTTACGTAAGAAGAAAAGATATATAGCAGTGGCGTTCAATTCGACATTTAGATATATCGACGATGTATTATCTATTAATAATAATGATTTTCATTCATACGTCGATTCGATATATCCATGTGAACTCGAAATAACAAAACCACCACAAAGTTGTCCAGTTCCATTTCATTCTTAAAGGCATTTTATCAACTCAACTTTAAGATAAACAGGATGATTTCAGCTTCGCCATCGTCAACTTCCAATATTTATGTAGCAATATTCCATTATCACCTGCATATGGTGTGTTTATCTCCCAACTGATTCGGTAAGAGCTTGATCTGCGTACGGTCAGGCTACCGACAATCAGGTTCATAGTGCAGGTGTTTCAACAGTCTCGTTTAAAGTAAGCATTTCGCAAATTCTGTGGTTGTTATAAGAATCAAGGTTGGTAATACAACCTATCATTGGATCAAATGCTGTTTGACGTGTTTCATGCCAATTATTAAGCCGTTCTTGGCTTAATGGTTTGGACTACGGATAACTCCGTTTGTCATAACAATCTAGTTTGGCAATACAAACAATCATTGCGTCAACTGTTGTCTGACGTGTTTCATACTGATTGTTAGGCCGTTCTTGGTACAATGATTTTAACTACAGATAACTCCGTTTACCTGATCAAGATTTAGGGCTCACGGGGGTTTGACTGGTCGACAGGGGATGTTTACGTATCCTATGCACCTGATCCCACCTCCGGTGTGTCCAGGGATCAGTGTTTGCCCAACTCTATTTTGTATTGTTTGTAGGAGTTCTGAGATGGATCACTGTTCGTTATTTTCACCTTTCATGAATGAAAATAATTGTATTTTTTCTCATGTAGACGCTTTTGAATACATTCAGCCTTATAAGTACACATACTTGATTTCATTCCATATAAACACAAGGATTGTTGGTTGTATATTGTTTAACGTCCCTCTCGAGAATATTTCGCTGATATTAATATGGTAGGGCTAAATAACAAATATATGATATTTTTCGGTTATTAATATATCTATAGGTACTGGATTCGTAGCCACACAGACATAACATTTTGATTTTAAAAGGTGAATGACCAACTTTATTACAAGAACGTATCCTGTAATAGTAACTGATCATTGTTCTAGAACTTGAGTATTGTATGAGTTTCGGAATATAAACATCTTACGAATATATAGGTCTTCAGTACCCCCTTGCTTGTCGCAAGAGGCGAATAAATGGGGCGGTCCTTTGGATAGACCACAAATGCCGAAGTCCAGTGTCACAGGATTTGTGCAAAAAAGGACTCACCCCCCCCCCAGCTCAAAGGCTGTAACGCCAAGCACAGTAAAAAATTTGGCAGCCCTTAACTCGCAATGGTGACGTCTCTACTCTATATGTAACAAAATTTTCTCGAGGGACGTTAAACAATATGCAATCAATCAATTGATCTTCTTAATGCCTTGAATAGTTGATCTGTGGATTACTGACTACGTTGTTTTTACAGACTGGATATTTTAGCAATGACTGAAACCTAGTTGGACTCAAGTGTAAGACAGGATGCTGAAACATGAGTTATTACCAGCAAGCTATGCCTCTTTGTATCTCAAAAGAGCGAACCGACAAAGTGGTGCTATTGCCTTATCGTTCCGGAGAGGAATTGACAAGAAATTGAAGATAACGAAAAGTTCTCAATCTCATAAATCCCATAGAAAATATATAACTAAGGGTAAGAATACTGACCTCTGGACACAGCAGAGGTGGGGCCGAGTGATTATAATAATCCGGAATAGGGATTTGAAAATACCAGTTTTTCAGATTGAAAACATGAACTTTTCTCTATGTCCGGATAGAACATGCATTATATTTTGTGCCATCTGTAGGCTCCCCCATCAAAAATGAATTAATTATGAAATAACTTATTCTTTGACCTATGGAATTCCTATTTCGATCAAATTATTAACATCGCATATGAAGCCATCATTACCAGTGATTTTACATCTTCGTATGGACTCTATGAAGATTCTACACACTTACGGGATTATAACTTGATACCACATATTTCCACATTTAACAATATCTCTCCATAACAATATCTGAATCAACTTTGCTTAAGATCAAACCCTTTGTACACCATCTCAACTTATTTGATGCAGATAGAAACTCGTTCTTTGATCAATATCCCATTCAAGCTGTATTATCGCGTGCAAAAACAAAACTTATTGAGGAAACGTTAACTCCGGATTACTGTTGATTTTGGGGAGTTAGTAAAGGATAGCAATGCATACTGCATTACATCTGTGAGGCATTGCAACTTTAAACTTGCAAACTTTGTAGAAAAACATGCGCCCATAGTGAAACATGTGCTACAGGTGTACTACCACCCAACAACCTGCGATATTGTTTCATGTAATCTGAGACATTCCGTGTGGCACCCAAGTGTACATGATAATAAGGCCCCGATAGAGTTGGAAGGTCTGGTTCATGTAAAATGTAGGTCTCTGGATGTCAAATAATCTTCTGAAACCCAATCAGTACAACACAATTCCAATCCAAACAATGTATCAATCGCACACATCAAAGTCGAAGATGGTATCATCAGTATGACATCCGTTCGTGGTCTTGACGACTATTTCGACAAGTGTATCACCATAGAAAAACAAGTTGCGTCCATCATAAAATCGTGTAATTGCCATTAGTACAACACGGCGAATGAGAAGTTTCATCTTAAAAGACGCTTGAGGACTTTTTTACAGAAATTGTTTGCTTCTTGGTATTAACAAACGTTCTTCGGATAGATTACAGAGGATACAAAAACAACAACTGCAACCCGATTGGTTGCCAACACAAGACAAAGAGATCAACCCAAGTTTCACTTAATTATATCGATTTCCAGTTGAATTCTACCAAACGTATAAAATGCTAGTATACACGTGCTCCGTGCATGGATCTGCTCCGGAGTGTGTATGTCCAGGAACTTATTACACTCCATAAAACAAACCAAACTCTACGATCCGATGGGAGATCGCTACTTAATTTGCTTAGGGTGAGAACCAACACGTATGGTGTAAATGTAAAACCCACACGGCACCAATCACGATGCACCAGACGCGCACCTCGACAAATAACGTCCCCCAGCGATGCCCAACGGAACGTTTGAAACCCGAAGTAACAATGGAATTGTAGAGTTATTATAAGGAAAAACAGTGTGCCAAAAAAGTGGAGTCAAATTCGTCCAAGGATAAGAGCTATGCGTGAGGGAGATAATCCTTAATTTTGAAAAGAATTTCTAAATTTTATAACAGCATTTAAATATGCATCCGTATTTTCAAGCTAGTAACGAGGTACTTAGCTACTGGGCTGTAGAGACCCTCGGGGACTAACAGTCCACCAGCAGAGGCCTCGACCCTGGGTTCATAATGTAAAACCCACACGGCACCAATCCTGATGCACCGGACTCGCACCTCGACAAACAACGTGAAAGGTAATTACATGGTGTAATATAGCAATGCTACAATGCATTGATGGAACAGTCTCCTGGTGTTCGTTCCTTATTCCAAATACTTTTAGTGTTTTAAAAACCAGTTGAAAATCTAATATTTAAGATTAGTTTTTAAGATTCTTCAATCCTGTGAATTTTTACTAATGTTCTATTATCTTACTTTTTATAAACTTGTTTTAAATTTTTCATTTCAAGCTATTCATTCTATTTTTAGAATTATCCACTATATGTTTTATGTCCGGTTGATTCAGAATTCATGCATTTGTAAAGCACTTTCGGGGGTATTTACGTCATACAAGGCACTATATAGATTATTTATCATCAATATTATTATTAGATTGGAAATATACTTTCAAGAGAAACATCATTACTATACTGTACACAAATGAAGATCAAGACGCTTGGACTCTTAACACAGAACTCATCATTCAGATTCATATCATCCAAGTATCTTTCCCACTCAACACAATCAAATATTTCATTTTGCCTCCTAAAATATCTGATAGCATATAACAGAATGTATTGCTAAAATTTTCTGCAAACATTTAAAAAAAATGATGCAATAAAAATCATACAATTTTGGATGAAATCTGTGGTGTTGATCGTTGAATACATATAATTGTACATACCTTGATAAGCTGAGGAAGTCCAGTCCAGAAACTGTGGTTGGGTATTACTTTCACGCCACTGCTTTTCCTAATGAAGATTTGGAACAATACTCCTCCAATCAGATAAACAGAGACCAGGCAAACAAATCTAGTAATGAAAAACATCAACGGAACGTTGAACAATGGATGTATCCCTATACAGATATTTACATCACAGTTATATTCCTAGTATAGATCTACAGAGGAAATCAAATTATAGTACAAGAAATCATTAGCCACTAATTCAGAAATAAAATGTAATCCATGATAAATTCAGGTAGAAGACCTCAGCAGCATCAAATTCATGCATAAGAACTCATTAACCACAGATTAAGGTATATAAACCAATTAATAACAAATTCAGGCGTAAGAACTTATCAATTTCAAATACTTCATGTTATAAGAACTCATAAACCACAGTTTCAAGTACAAGAACACATCTACCACAAATTCTGGTGTCAAAATGCATCAACCTAAAACTGGGCTATAAAAACTAATCAATCACAAATTAGGCTTGCAATTTATCAGAAACTAATTTGGTTATAGAAACTTATCAACCCCAAGATCAGACATAAGAATGCATCAACTCCAAATTTAGTCACGAAAGCTCATCCACATATTGAGGAATAAGAAAGGTGAAGATAATGAACATTGATCAATCTCATAGCTCTTATAAGGAATTCAAAATAAAGAGTTTGGAAAACAAGGACCCCTGGACATACCAGAGGTGGGATCAGGTGCTTAGGAGGAATAAACATCCACTGTGAACTGGTCACACCCACCGTGAGCCCTATATCCTGATCAGGTAAACGGAGTTATCCATAGTCAAAATCAGTGTGCCAAGAACGTCTGTACAATCAGTATGAAAGAAATCAGACTGTATTAGACCAATAGTAGGTTGTATCATTAAAACGACCTTAGCATTTGCGAAATGCTGACTTTATACGAGACTGTTGAAGCCCATGTGACATCACCTTGTTTGTCAGTAACTTGCCTCGATTAAAATACCTAATCATACGTAGAACACGCGTTTACGTATCGAATGAGTTGAGAGATATAAACACAATGTGCAGGTGATAATGGATTATTGCTAAATAAATATAGGGAGTTGACGATCGAGAAGCTGAAATCATCCAGTTTGTCATAAAGTTAAGGCGTTATTTTGCTGTTGATAGTTATTTTCAAGAAAATATTTAGGTACAAAGGAGATAAACACCCTTCACACATTCTGCTATAAGATGCATGTACCATCAACAATATGGTACATGAACAACCACCAACCCGTGGGGATCCAGATCAAATTAAGTCCTCAGTACCCCTTGCTTGTCGTAGTATGCGATTAAATGGGGCGGTCCTTCTGATCAGATAGCAAAACCCAAGGTTCAGTTTCACAGCAGATGTGACACGATAAAGATTCACTCCTGCTCAAAGGCCGTAAGTGATGAGCATAGGCCTAAATTTCCAGCCCTCCATCAGCAATGGGTACGCCTGCATATGAGTTAAAATACTTTATCGGGACGTTAAACAATATATATCTATAATCAATCAATATCAACCACAAATTCAGGTATACTAAAAGGTGAAGATAATGAACAGTCACCAATCTCATAACTTCCATAAGGAATAGAAAATAAAGAATTGGGCAAAGACTGACCCCTGGACATCAGGTTGGATCAGACGTCTAGGAGGAATAAACATCCCCTGTCAACCTGTCTCACTCTCCGTCAGCCTTATATCTTAATCAGGGAACTTATCAACTACAGATTCATGTATATGAATACATAGTCCCCGAGGGTCTCTACAGCCCAGTAGCTAAGTACTTCGTTACTAGCTTGAAAATACGGATGTATATTTAATTGCTGTTATAAAATTTAGAAGTTCATTTCAAAATTAAGGATTATTTCCCTCATGCATAGCTCTTATCCTTGGACGAATTTGGCTCCACTTGTTTGGCACGCTGTTTTTAGCTATATTTAGATCTAAAACTTCATAGTTATTTCGGATTTCAAACATTTCGGTTGAGCATCACTGAAGAGACATTATAAGTTTTACATGTACATCATCCACAAATCCAGATATATGAACTTATCAACCTCAAATTCAGTAGGAACTCAATAACCACTAATTCAAGTCTCAAAAGGCCTCTATAGGCTCTGTTCAAATTATCTAAAGAACAAGGAACGATTATATACATAAAATAACCCAAAATTATCTGTTTTAAATGTGTTGAATTGTTGAATTAAGTTTAATCTGTGTTTTAAGTAAGTTGGATATATGCGAAGTATACTATATCACTTAAATCAAAATTATTGCTTATTTCATAGCAATACCACGTCATGAATAATATCCCCCCCCCCCCGCCTTTTTTCAAAAAGAGCTTGAAACTGTCAAAGTTCATCTACATTATTGCTTAGGAAAATGTGTGAGCATATGTCGAGCAAAATGAAATTTATACATATTGTGTATTAATACGAGACGAAAATGTATTTTAATTTTACTATATCACCTAAATCAAATTATTGCTTATTTCATGAATAAGACTAAAACAACAATTCTGTAGGTCGTAATATTTTGGAAGCTGTAAACATGTTTTGGCGCCATTCTTATAATTACTACGAACATGTCGGATATGACATAGTACTCACATGATTATTAGAATGGTCCCTCCAGACAATCCACTATCGTCATCTCTTGGGCATGCGTATTTGCCTTTGAAAACCAACACCTGTAGAACGAAATATGAAAGTTAACGAACAGTGATCAATCTCATAACTCCTATCAGCAATGCAAAATAGGCACCTGATCCCACCTCTGGTGTGTCCAGGGGTCGGTGTTTGCCCAACTCTCTATTTTGTATTGCTTACAGGAGTTATGAGAATGATCACTGCTCGGTATCTTCACATTCAATATGTCTAAATTTGTGTTGCTTCATTCGGAGCTGGTGAGGTCTCAAAATGAGGTTTTTTCAACAGGACACATATGTAAATAAACAAACAAAAGATTCTTAAATGAACAGATGCATATACATACATAATTTCCTGGACTTGTTTCTACTACTGGTTGGAAAACATCTGGACCTTGGTCACAATCCAGAAGGAGCATTGTCGTTCTGAAAGGAACAGAGATGCAAGACTCGTGATGAGCATGGTACACAAAGACATGTAAGCAGAATATGAAGTTTAATACAGGTTATGATAACGTTCACTCGATTCACAAATATGTGTAGTGCTATAGTTTGAATCAAGAAGAACCATTATGTAAGGGGTGATCGTCTTTTGCGGCTTTTTCTAGTTTTTCTAAGCTAATCTATCTGCACTGAAGACCAGTGATATATAAAGTATATTCAATTTGTTGTTGGATATAAAATTCATATTACGCAGTGTGACACAGGAATGAGAATATATAAAAAAAAATAATCCTTTCTCACTAGTGAAATGAATCATACATCGAAGAAGAAAATATTGAATTTTCTGTTTATTACAATTTTTCATTTTTTCCCCTTAAAGTAATTCCAACTTCCTGTGATGTCATCAGATTTTGCAAAATGAATGATTTATTTAGATTTATGCATAAATTTTGTTGGAGCCTTTTCAGATAGCCATTATAAAAAATCTTGTTAAAATAAACGATATAAAAAGTCTAAATTATAGATGAATAATCAACAATACGTTTCAAAATATTGAATCCAAGGGCAACAACTCTGTTTTCATTGATTTCTTTATCAAGTTTATTATGCGATAGATTTCCTTTATTTTTTACAGACATTTTGTATATTTTTGTGAAGAAACATTTTCATGAAATTGTTACGAATGTTATTTCGGTACAAAACAGTATACATGTTATTTATAGAACACACTGTTTACAAGTCATGTAGCAATGAGATGAAAATGTAGAAGACGATGATATAGTCGTGATGTTTATAACAATATGAAAAATATGGGGTTATTTCGAAGATAATAATAATAATAATGATTGGTTTTGTATAGCGCTTTTCCCAGCTTATGCTGCTCAAAGCGCTTTACAATGCATCATTACCCTGGCAGACCTTATATCAATCTAGAACTGTCTCAGCCTCCTAGGAAGCATACAGTGCAAGCTGACATTACAAGCGCTAGACCATAATATAATGCACTGTATATAGCCAGATATCCCTTTTACACTTGGATAGAGTGAGGAAATTCATGTAAAGTGCCTTTCCCAAGGACACAACATCGGCCCTGTCGCGGCCAGGACTCGAACCCACGACCTTTTGGTCGAAAGTCTGTCGGCCTAACAACTAGGCTACTGACGCCATACTTTGGCGTGGAAAACGCTTGAATCTGCATTGATCACGTATTGAAACCATTGGGTCTCTTTCAAAGTTCCATTGAATGACGGTTGGTCCAGTATTGAACACGTGTCGGAATCTATGGGAATCTTCTAAAATTGTCTTGTACCGCGTTTGACTCATAGACGTTAGGGTCATGGTTAATGTAAATCAAAATTATGAAGCTATCGAGGAAAGTAACGATCATTGTATTATTGATGTTTCTGGTCAGTGTTTGACATTAATGTTTGTCCATTGACCTGAGATGGACCAATAATTGGGAGGGTAGTTAAATTTCATATTCTGTTAAATTATAATCATGTTTGGTTCATGGATAATTTGAACTGTCATTTTTTCCCCCGATCCATGATGTGGACTTTTACTTTTTTGTAATCTATTTTACTTAATACATATATATTAATATGCTATAAAAATAATTTCATAAACGTTCGAAAATTCACTTCATCCACGGTATAATAAAACGAAGAAATGCTTAAACTACCTTATTCCCTTCCGTGCCCCACGAGAAGTAAATCACGAAGAAGCAGACACATATAGCGACCTAGTTTGCCAATACAACCTATCATTAGGTCAAATGCTGCCTGATGTGTTTTATACCGATTGTTATGCCGTTTTTGGCACACTGATTTTGACTACGGATAACTCCAATTTCCTGATCAAGATATAGGGCTCACGGTGGGTATGACCGGTCGATAGGGGGTGCTTACTCCTCCTAGACACCTGATCCCACCTCTGGTATTTCCAGGGTCCGTGTTGGCCCAACTCTCCAATCTATATTGCTTATAGGAGTTATGAAATTGATCACTGTTCATTATCTTCACCTTTTATAGATCGCTATAAACGATCATATAATTTGCAAAATGCTGACTTTAAAACAAGAATGTTGTTAGAACCCCTGCACCATCACCGTGTTTATCAGTACCCTGTTTTGATTTGAAAACTGATCATACGCAAAACAAGCTCAGTTTAGAGTTATAAACAACATATGCAGGTGATAATGGGATATTGCTACATAAATATGGGAAGTTGACGATGGAGAAACTGAAATCATCCCGTTTGTCATAAACTTGAGTTGTTATTTTGCCGTCAATATCTATTTTCATTAGAATATCTAAGTATGAGGCAGAAGTGGACGACTCTGCGGAGCCCTTTATTTCGAGTTCACTGGAGTATATTGAATCGACATATGAATGAAAATTGTTATGAATATTGTTAATAGATAACACATCGTTGATATATCTAAATGTCGAATTGAAGGCCACAGCAATAGTTTTTAAATAGATTCTGCTTCATAAGAATATAAAAACAGGTCAGCTAACAACGGATCACAATTCGTGCTCATGGGGATTCGAACACACTGTTGCAAGACCTGATCACCAAAGACCACGAAGATATTGTCAATGAGGAATTCCAGCATATTTTGTATTTCATATTCATAGTACTTTAACGTGGAACCGAGTGGTGTTTGACAAAGTGATGTTTTTGGATGACTGATCGCTAGATATGAATATTTGTTGTTTTGTACACAGAGCCGACTCTAAATAGAATCTACTTACTTTACTTACATAGTTGTTCAAAATTCGCCCTACCAATCACGGAAGTTATGAAAGGCGAACATAACGAACAGTCATCAGTCGCATAACTCCTATACGCAATACAAAACATATTTGAATTGATATAGGCCGATCCGGATTGATCAGAGAATTCCAAATGAAGCGCGGTCTATCGAAATGCAAGAGAATATCGAATTCGTGTCTAGTAATTATAGCGGTCATTTTCATCTATGAACAATGAAAATATCGTTCCATTGTCAAAATGGTAAATAATCATTATTTTCAATATGAAATAATGCAGAAAATTTTAGAGTATGAGATTCATGGCCCATATACATGTAGATCACAAAGAAATACTTCAAATCAATGAAATATGAGAAACGAAGATTATTACAATTTCATTTGAAATTTGTATATTTATATATGCTGTATTTCACAGGGCTCGTCCTCTATTACCAACGTTTATTTTCTGTTCTTTGCATGTGCAAATAACAATATTTAGATAATGGTATATCGACGACGTATATTATCATTAACAATAATACGTTTCATTCATAATTATGTCGATTCGATATATCATTGCGAATTCAAAATAAAAGACACCACAGAGTCGTCCACTTTTTCGCTTGTCGAGAATTTTAGACATAATTTTGTGAGGTGATCGTCTCTTCTCCCCTCCCCCATTTTGAAAAACGATGCTATGTGGGGATGAAACCATAATTTATAGCACAACAGTGACAACGCTCTGATAGTTTCAAGCGCATTCGGTATCCTTTGGCATTTCGATAGGCCGCGCTTCACTCGGCACTCTGATTAGTTCGGGACAGTCAATATCGTTTCAGATATACCGGTATTTAAACTTCTGTGATTGGGAGAGCGGATTTTGAGCATCTGAGTGGCAAATATAGGTAGTAGATCTCTACAGCCCAGTAGCTAAGTACTTCGTTACGAGCTTGAAAATACGGATGCTTATTTAATTGCTGGGATAACATTCAGAAATTAAGGATTATCTCCCCCATGCATAGCTCTTATCCTTGGATGAATTTTGCTGCAGTTTTTTTTGGCACTCTAGTTTTCCTTTTAGCTCTTATAAGTTTATTGTTATTTCGATTTTCCAAAATTCTGGGTTTATCATCACTGAAGAGACATTATTTGTCGAAATGCGCATCTGGTGCATCAAAATTGGTACCGTATACGTTTTACATGTTTATGAATGGTTTTATTTGATGTTTTATTTGGACACTCCTCATTTGTCGATGGATAAGCAGTGAATTTTGTTGCTTTTTGGTGATTCACTTCTGGTGGGGTACGGAGGACTATGTACATATAGTTGCCAGCCTTGTTTCATTTAGTATACGATTAGTGAAGTCAATTTTCAATGTTTATAGCACACCAGTATGTATACTAGCGGAAAAAAGAAATTGCGCATTATAAAATGTAGTATTTTTCTATATTTATAAAATCTAAATAATCGATAAAGGTGATGTTTTCGAACATTATCGGATAGTACCCAACTCAGATGCACGGAGTTTGTCATGGTTACTGAACACATGTTGTTATTGAAGTGTTCGTACCCACGAGTTTTACAGACCAATAATGTTTGGAGTAAGAAGTGTAATAGGTTTGTTTGGACACTATTCGTTAAGGAAAACACTTTAGTTTTGACAAAATTTACCCTTCTGTCATGCCATGACTCAGCGAAAACCAACGTAATCGTACTGTTGGGATGCTTCAAGCTGGAATGGCACAAAATATCGTAGCAAGACACTTTGGAGTTCATCGCAACACCATCCAGTCATTATGGATACGTTTTCAACAATCTGGTAACACTCGGGATCGACCACGTCCTGGGAGTCCTCATGTGACGTTGTGTCGACAGGACAACTACATTAGACTTGTGCACCTGAGAAACCGTCCCCAGACAGCAAGGTTGACTGCCCGTAGCATTTCTGGACTTCGACCAATCAGTCCAAGAACTGTGCATAATCGTCTGCGCAATAACATCAGACCAAGACATCCAGCGGTGCGCCCAATACTGCTTCAACGTCATTGTATCGCTAGACTAGCGTGGTGTAGACGACATCTGCGATTCAGACTGGGCCAATATTCTGTTCACTGATGAATCCAGATTTCACGGCCGTTATAGAGTGTATCGTTGCGTTGCGGAGCGGTACCAGGATGCTTGTGTTGTGCAACGCCGACAATTCAGTGGAGGTAGCGTTATGGTGTGGGGTGGAATAACAGCACGTGGAAGGACCCTCTACAAATTGTCACAATGGAAATCTCACCGGCGTACGCTATCGAGACGAAATTATTCAGCGCCATGTGATACCCTTCATACAGAGACAGCAAAATCACATCACTCTGCAGCAAGACAACACAAGGCCACATGTTGCACGTGTAGTCAGGGACTTTATTGTTAAACAGAATGTCGATGTCTTGCCTTGGCCAGCTGTTTCCCCAATTTATCGCCGATCGAGCACGTCTGGGATGAAATAGAACGACGTCTACGCCATTTACCAAATCAGCCAGTGACCTTGACTGATACCTGGCTATAGACACAGTGAAAGATATTGTTAGAACGTTAGTGCTCTAGCGCTTGTAATGACAGTTTGCACTGTATGCTTCCTAGGAGGCTGAGAAAGTTCTAGATTGATATAAGATTTGCCGGGGTAATAATGTACATTGACTATTGTAAAACGCTTTGAGCAGCATACGCTGGAAAAGGCGTTATATAAAACCAATTATTATTATTATTATTAGGTAGTCTCTGCTTTTTTATAGTATAAAACCATTATTGGTATATAACACTTACACGACCTACATGTACATGTATATGTCACTTCATATTCATAAAGCACCGGGACCTCCGGGGCCGAGTGGTTAGATCATCGCGCTCAAAATCGCACGGCCTCTCACCTCTGTCGGCTCGGGTTCGAATCCCGCTCGCGCCGGTAAGTGAGAAAGTTTCCCAGTTTACTTTCGAAAGGTCGGTGATCTCTTCCTAGATACATTGTATTTGGGTTCTCTCTTTCACCAATGAAAACTGGGCGCCACCAGATAACTGAAAAATTGTTGAGTGTGGCGGAAAACATCAAATCAAATCAAATCATAAAGCACCTTTTGGGAATGTTACATCGGTGGAGTAAATTGAAAAATAAATAAATGAATAAAATACTTCAAATTCAAATATAAACGTTACGTAATATTTGTTAGGAATAGGGAGAAAAAATTCTGCCAAACAAAGAAAACCAAAAAGATAAGTCCGCATATGTATGGAGCACTTTTTCCGTGATCCGGATCGCGGCCGCGGGGTTTTCTGAAAGTGTGCACGGGCAACACACGTGTTTCCGTTTCAACGAAAACAACACAGCGAACGCTTGTAGAACTTATATATACATCTTGAAAACGACCTGATGTCAGATGAAAAAGATGCCATGGATCCCCTGTTGCAGGATGACCCAAAGGATCATGCATTCAGTATAAACATGTAAGTTGATGTAGCCACTTACACATGTAGATGGACAAAGGGAAAACACGTTTGCGGTTCTGTCATGTTATGAAAACTTCACGATTAATTAACCGCGATTTGATGCCATAATTCGTCGTTTCATGAAAGAAAATATTTATATTTTATGATATCTAAACCAAGTGTATAACACCCAATTGTTTATCAAAAGGTGAACATATTTTACATCAATTAATCTGTCCCGGTCAGGCATTAATCAGTGTTTTTCTTTCTCCTTACCTGACGCGCAAGTATAAGAAGGGGATGGATATTTAGTGTACAATGAGAAGGGGGTGAGTGGATTTATTCAGACTGGGCATTCATGGCCGGTGGTGCGGATACTATTTTCCAAGATGTTTATTTATAAAAAAAAAATGAAAAGAAAACAATCTGTTAGGAAAACACATTAATATATTACCGTAATAAGGCTAATGAAAAATCAAACAAATTTCTCTTTTATCTTAATGCATATATTTTATATACACTTAGTAGCTTATGACCATAAGTTACATGTGATCCATCTATGCTGGTACAGGTATGTTATGAGCTGATGGGCATGTGCCCCCTTCTTCCCTAGAATTTCTCCAATTTCGACTAAATCCACACCCCATCAAAGTACCATGCAAGGAGATTTAGACACTGTGTACAAATTATAAAGTACCAATTCAATTCTACTTTAAATCTGGGACCATTCACCTTTCCTCAGAGTTATAGTATTTTTGTTGGAACTTGTAAGTTCTAACCTGAATATCTTCAGTATTTGCCCCTATGTATATGCTAGGCATGATATTGACACCTACATGATGCATATCGTTTTATTACGCACTCTCGTACCCTCTCAATGTATTATAAATATTTCTTTCATTTTTAACACATGTATAAAATCCCTTACCAAATGTCACTTCAAATATAGGACATATATATCTTTAAAAAACTTGGACCAGTCCTTTTGTGCGAAACTGTCCCTTGCTACGATGAAACATATTTTGCTTTAAAACATAAACCAATGATTCTTAATTGAATTTTTTCATCTTTAAAAAGGTTATTGACATTCCAATCTTTAGTGAGAAGTTATCAGGTATCTTTCGCTAGTGGCAGTCTGCTGGTACATTTAGACATGTATTGGAAGGATGTTGATATGGAGGACATGGGGACACCTGATCCAAGACATTCGGAGCGACAGACTGACATTCAGTTGGTATGACTGTTTGAGGTTGAATATCGTGTTAAATTCATATACCTTTGGTTAACATTGAAGTAAATTCGGATAATACATTCACAAATGGAATCATGGTGTTATGGTACACTGATATGCGTGTACCATTTTACTGTTTATCGGTGCATTACTATAGGTATTACATACATACAAAAAGAGACAAAACACGGAAAATCATTATTCTGTTTCTAATTATAAGGTATGGCAGTGTTCTAAAGCTGACAAATAAGGTATGATGGCCAATACTAATTCTATTTGCAATTTCCTTTCAGATATAAGACCCGATTTTTCAGAGAATTGCAGATTTCATGAAGCTGTTTTGACAGAAAATTAGGTTTTCTCCATCTGTGTCGCCATCAACCATTATACTGAGATGGTCATTTCTAGGGGGAAGGATTGCGATATGCTTCCCAAGGAAGTTCACAGCCTCCCACTGAAGAGGAACTGTACAGGTATTACTAGTTTTAAAGCATCGTTATTGTGACAGTGATTTCCAGTTTAAAACAAATAATAAAATGCATTATAATAAGATTACCTTTACCAAAATTAATCTGGCTGTGCATCTTACACGTTCATGAAATGTGTACTACAATAACATATACCTCTGATAAAATTTTATTGCATTACATTCAGAGGGCCTTGATTAAGAAAACATTTACAGAGCCAATTGAGGATTCAAAAGCTCTGACAATACATTTATTGAGTAGTTAGGGCTAAGTATTCAAAAATATTTTCCAGAATTTTTTGGCATTATCTTATTCATGTCTGCTGTAAAGTTCCAGTCGATAGACAGATATGGTCAATACCATGGAACAACCCAGTAACAAGAATTATGTTTTAAAATATGTTTTAAGAGGTTGAATATAAGAAGAACGTTGTTGTTAAATATGATGCAAGTACATTTAAATTTAGTGATTGAAAGTAAGTACTTGAACATTCGTATACATTGAACTTGGGGAGGAAAACGGGTATTACTTTTTGATAACATTTGATATGGGGTTGTTGCTTAGGAACCAAATATATTTGAATACACAAAATTGAATTAGTTTAGATTAACAGTAAAGATTTTTATTTTAATGTTGCAATATGTATTCATAATATAATGGAAAAACATCATATTATTAGAAAATGATGTATATGTTCAAGGCTTGGATCGAATTACAGAACACTTGTACTGAGTCTTACGTTACTGCAGATTCACCTTTGTTTTACAACCCTATGATCCATATTAGTAAGAAAATGTATTTTAATAAACATTTAATCGACAATAATATCAGACACATTAATGATATTATTGAGGAAGATGGTACTTTCTGTTAGCTATGAAAGTTTCAGTGATACTTATCCAAATGTAAAAATTAACTTCTTGGAATATGCAAGTACAGTGTATTATCCATGCTATAAAAACTTGGATTAAATAGTCAGGTACAGACACTAACTTTAAAGGGTTACCAAATCCTTTTATTTGAAGAACAATTTACAATGTACTAAAGTGTAAAAAATCAACAACAAAAAATTATGAATTTTTAAACAAAAACTCTTCGGTGACTGCAGCTGGAATAAGATGGAGTCAGCGTTTGGATATTGATGACAGAGAATGGAGAATGTTGAATATACTACCTTTCAAAATAACTAAAAATGGCAAACTCCGATGGTTTCAATATAGAATAATTAACCGAATTTTAGCAACAAATTCGTTTTTATTCAAAATTAAAAAAGTAAATTGTAAGATGTGTATGTTTTGTCACAGAGAGAAAGAGATTGATTGATGTTTTCCGCCACACTTAACAATTTTTCAGTTATCTGGTGGCGCCCAGTTTTTATTAGTGGAAGAGAGAACCCAGATACAATGTACCTGGGAAGAGATCATCGACCTTCCGAAAGTAAATTGGGAAACTTTCTCACTTACTGGCGCGAGCGGGATTCGAACCCGCGCTGACAGAGGTGAGAGTCTGTGTGATTTTGAGCGCGATGCTCTAATCACAGGGCCACGAAGGCCCCCTCAGAGAGGAAGAAACAATAGAACATATACTTTGGGAATGTGATTGTGTTCAAGCATTCCTAGATGAATTTCAACTTTATATAGAAGATAAAACAAACTTTCAAATAGTTTTTACCAAAAAATGTTTCATTTTAAGTATTCCTGGTAAAAAGTTTTGTATGCAAAATACTCTTATCCTTTGGTTGAAATACTGTATTTCTACAGCAAGATGTACTGAGGAATCATTGAACATTCGTTTTGCAATATGCTACTTAAAACTCTTTTATGAAACTCAAAAATTCCTATTTTACAAAAATGGTGACAACAAAAAGTTTGATATCCATTGGAACAGATGGAGCCTGATCTAAAACACCTGTCTGTATTCCTACATGATCCTTGGTATGTATATATTGAACATGTACATTGTATTATGATATATACAGATTGTTTACAAAAATAAGAAAAAAAAAATGATGGACATGTATATAAAGTACGAAATTTTCATTTTATGACCTTTGGCCGTAATTCTCTTCATCATATTTTTTGCTAAAAACTTTTAAAATGATTAAGATCTATTTAACGATTATATTTTTTAATTAATATGACATTTACAAATTATCATGCAATGTGATTATGTTTGAATTGTGTTGAATGGATGCAGAGAGGCAAATTAAGGTCAAAATTGTACTATGAGTGTTGTTACTTAGCAACCAAAAATATTTGTTTGTTAATAAATTGATTACTTTACTTGTGATGTTGTTGTAGTATACGTGTATTAAAAGACAAACCACCTCGTACATTAAGAAATTTCTATTTTGACTCTTATCTAGTAAGAGGTGTCGTAATATATATATTTCAGAGAAAAAAGATTGCAAAAATGTGCACTTATATGACCTTTGACCCCATAGATCTCTTTGAGGTTATGGAATACCATGACACATTTTATAAATATTTGTTCCCTATCCAATACCTAACAAACTTATGCCATATGCCTACCCGAAGTCGTGATACATGCAGAATTAAATCGATTTAAAAACATTGTCATTTAGTCTTTAAAACCCCTTATAACGTGCCAGTAGAGAAAAGATTAAGCAATATAGATTACAATAAACTTATATAAAGTCTATATCATTGAGTGGGAGGAAAATGCCAAGATGGCAGTTCGAATTTCCTCTATGATTTACAGTAATCATGACCTGAGTGTCTGTGCTTTGACTCTGTACTGACCAAGCATGAGAATAAAAGATAAATGGTGAGTTCGGTACAGCATCCTCAGTAGTGAATATTACGGATGTATACAAGCAGGCAAGGACCTACTTTTACGTATCAAAAGATCTAAACATTACCTCAAGTCATTTGTATAAGTGTCTGCCTGGTATGTTATGATGTACATTTGGCTTGAGCTGTCGTAACTAAAAACAGCACTGTCTTGAGAACCACAATTGTACTGCTGACCTGCGTGGGTTTGGCACACCTATATATATATATATATATATATATATATATATATATATATATATATACATATATATATATATATATATATTTCATCATGAACTAGAACAAAAGGTAAGTTGGTGTAAATCAACATTTATTAAGAATATTGATTGGACTCGATTCTTCATTTAGTTAATAGAATCTGATCTAATGGGAACCTACGGATCTTATATAATTTCAATGATTAAAAATACAGTTATATGACTATATTACAGATATTTCTGCGATTATGTTCATATAAAAACTTAATCACAATTTACCGCTGCATTGGTACATGATCCTTCAGAGAACGGCTCGCATGGATTCCAAGAATAGAGATCCACTCCCCCACTGTCGAGGACGTCAAGATATCTAAAACAGGCATCATACAATTAATAATGCAGTTGTCCAAGAAGACATGCACATTATTTTCACTCTTGCTTTTCCTGTATGTAATCGACTTAAAGATTTATATCAATAAAGATTTATATCAATAAAGATTTGATCAATGGACGGTTTCATTCAGTCATGTCTATCGAAGAATTTGTGATAATGAATGATATGTTCACTTAAAATGTTGTGTTTTTCATTAGATATTTCAATGATTATCTAGTCACAAAGAATGAGGTATGGAATGCCAGAGTTTTTTGACCGTATATGGATTTTTCGATTTTCAAAATTGCGGAATATAAATTGATATTTGATGCATCGGGCGGATCATCCTCTTTTAGAACTGGGAGCAGTATACTTTTACAAGTACGGGCCAAAAACAGAGCAGATATGGACCTCGCAAGTTCGGTTTTTTTTATGAAAAGTGAAGATAACGAACAGGGATCAAAATAAAGAGTTGTGCAAACACGGACTCCTGGACATACCAAAGATGGGATCAGGTGCCTGTCGACCGGTCACACCCGCCGTGAGCTCTTTGTCTTGATCTAGTAAACGGATCAATCCGTAGTCATAATCAGTGTGATATCTTCAGCCTGTTTTTTTTTTTGGCCTGAGCCATTGATGCATTGCAGCTACTGTACTACAATTGTTATGGGAGCCTTACCCTAGCTCTTTATGGTGTTTTATGTATGTTGAAATATGTTTTACACTAAGACGAAAGTTACATTAACGCCGTCTTTCTATGAGGTTAGATAACAATTTCCACTCACGTGGTTCCGCGTCAATGTACGTATAGCGATTTCACAAACATCATCTGAATAGGCTTAAACCTTTTACTTTTACTTTCCACTTACAAACTATTCTTTGTGATAAGTAATGTTAAAAAATCAATTTTGCGCTAGAAGTGATGACAGATGTACCTTTTTCTTTGTATCATAGCTTGGCGTGCTTTCTTTTGTTAAAAGTGTGGGTTATCTGTACATTGCCCACACTTTTCTTCAAATCCCGCCCACGTTCTCAAAAAAAAAACAACAATATCACTGTCCACTGTATGAAGTTCCCCCAGATCAAAATTGCAGATATCAAACACGGATAACTGACGCAGACTAAGTTCTCCGAAAAAATATTCGCACTGAATCTCACTTGAAGCTTGAGACACGATAATATCGTCAATGGTTTCGTCCCAAAGACTTTCTATTTCCATATTCTCCTCAAGTCGAGAAACACGTGTACGTAGAAATACGGTTATCGTTTATAAAGAGTTTTATAAAAGACCCAGTCTCGTGATAAGAACGCATTTGAGAGATAAACTTGTTTTGCAGAGTGAACAGCGGCGGCTAATCAGGCTTGTGTTTCTTTTATGGTTTCGCACCTTACAATTCTTTTTTTTAATCTATTGTATATACATGTAAATGTTTTTCAGCCAATATAGGCTAAATATGTATTACAATGAAGGATATCAAATAGGATTTTTAAAAGAATAATCACCATTATCAATTAGATATTGCTGAATTGTTAAACAGAAAAATGCACAAATATGGGTTCTTAGAATTTTAATTGTATTTAATTTCAATTCTTGGAAGCAAATACCGGTACTAGAAGTCGGAGAATGAGTAAATATGAAATAAAAATATCAAAACCAACAGTCCAAACATTTATATGCATTTCAAAAACTGCTTTTAAAAACAATTGATGTTCATACATTTTTCGGTGATATAAAGTCCTTTTAATAGAAATATATGGTGTAAAAAGTGTGATGTAAAGACCAAAAAATTTCATCATATTGTAAACAGGCGACCACGTTTCCGAAAGCTATAATGAATAATAGTAAACTATGGTACAAGTCATTTACCCCATATAATATTGTTGATTATGTTCAGATACCCGATGGGCGTGGTCATAATGACACTCGGGAGCTACGCTCTCTCGTGTCAATATGACCAAACCCATCGGGTATCTGCACATAACCAACAATATTATATGGGGTAACTATTACTTAAACCATTCCAATGATATGCCACTTGATATCTGATTTTAAACCTTGATACAGTTTACTCAATGCCATGTCTGAACGCCCACTCGCACTGCTGTGGTAACCATTCCACATTCGCGATTTTTATATCTCTCTTGTAAAAATTACACATGATAAAGATGGATATTTCAAAACATTGTTGTCCAACTTTCCATTTTGTATTCCTTATAAGAGTTATGAGATTAATAACTGTTATCTACATCCTTCATTTAATGAAACAAATAGCAAATAATTACAGAAATTTGATGGAGACCCCTTTGATTATATAACTGGGTACCCTGTATTACTTAGAGACGTTTAGGAAGTAAGAAAAAAGTATGATTTGAAGATATTTAATTCATTTTTAGTACACTATCCATCCTGAACTTCAGCTTGACGATTGCGCTGATAGAGGGATACTGGTGATAATCTTATCCCTGTACAATCAAACCACATTGGTGTGCACTCATCTGACCTTTTGATGTTATTATCAATATATAACCTACCAAAATCATCAAATGTTAATCGAAAACATTAAATCGCCTTAGCGCGACTGCAACATCACAGAATGAAGACTTATTCCTTGTGTTTGGTATAACATATTGTTAATGATTTCTCTCTGAAAATTAGCATCAACTTCGCGATATATACTACCAACGGATGTACTATCGTGACGATAATTACTGCTTAAAGAGAAAATAAATCTTTAGGGATGCCTGCAGAAAGTGCCGTCACGCGACCTTCTGTGGTGCACGCATACAATTCAGAAGCGACATTTAAAATCGTACTTGCCTAACATCTAATCTACGCATTCTACATGTTATAAAAATTGAAAATTTCAAATATGATGCTAACAAAACTCAAACTTTCACTCTATTATGGATTTTTTTTATCAGCCATTAGGGGAACTACTTTTCCCAATGATAGATGCGTATTCACGTTTACACGGGTTCGTTTTCTCGATAGTATCATTGCAATTTATGGTATATGTATTTTTTCCTTAAAAATATGTATTTTGTAGATAATATATGTGCATTCACAGGCATGATGAGAGCGTATAGATATTATGTTCCCTCCCGTTCTCAATGACGAAAATGAATACTAGTATACAACCTATAAATTCTCCAAAATGATCGATTTCCTCGCCGACCACTTTAGTAAGTCGTTCTGAATCGTCAGTTTCTACTTTCTGTTGAGATAACCACTTTTAAAAATTAATATATGCAAATGTTTACAAACAATTAATGTTACTGTAAAGAAAGGGGGCGCTACCCTCAATTATTTCGTCAGACTAATGTTGTTCTTTCATCCAAATCACATGCCACCCCGACATCACGTAAGGTTCGAATCCCGCAACGGTTTTATTTGTTCTCGTATTACTTTCTACTAAAATTCATTTTTTGTAGTGAAGATATTTTGAAGCTTTCTATTTCGACATACCATTACACATGACACATGTACATAGTATTTGCCTTCCAACGATAACATTTTTCTCTGATGAGGCATACATCCTTACACTTACAATTTTGCTGTCTTTTGAAATACATGTATTCTAAATATTTCATAAATTATTGATCTATGTATTTTCAACCGTGAACTTTGATTAATAACTTTCAGTTGTGTAGTTGTCAAGAAAATCATTATTAGTACATATTAACGTCCATATTTACTACTTACTTATGAACACATGGTCACAAAATTAAAGATACGCTCAAACTATACAGATGTCTATTATAACGAACCACAGTCATCACACATGATTCATCACGTGAATGGGTGAAGTAATGATACTTACGCGGGTCCATTGGATTTCGCCAACGGTTTTAAGTCAATCACTTTACCGTCGTCCAGTTTACATTTACATGAATTCACCTTTTTACACGTGTTTTGTGCAGTTATGCAAAAGAATAACGTAAATAAAGACAATAAAATCACCCCGGATTTCATGGCCGTAATGGATATGTCAATCTCGCTCAGTGATAATACCGTAAACCCTAGTAGGTATCTCTGATTAAACAATGACCATTGGTATTGTTTATCGTAAAATAGATAGGCGGATCTACAGACCTAGTAACAGTTAACTTTCACGAGTACAGATATCTGATCAAATATATAATTATTCAAATAACTATTTGTAAGTCTCATGTATGACACTATATGGATGAAATATGTTAAATTTATACTTCTTCCTTTAGTATCACAATATAACTGTCGTTTTCGGTACACATACAATTGCGGAATGCTATTACTATATTCCTCCGGCGTCAGTGCATATTCAGTTAATAAATTTGCATTTAAATGAGTTTTTATTTAAAAATGTATGTTAGTGTTAAAAGAGAATATTAAAGTTTTTATCATCTTTATTATTCAGAGGAAATGCTATAGCAAATGTTATGGATTGATTCATCTTTAATACTATAGATTGTTTAAAAAAATAAAGAGATATACATTTTTGTAAAAGATAAATCACGTTTCCTTAAATGCATGATTTTTTAATTCGACTGCTACGTAAGTCTGTGTAAGACTACTCTGAATGTCTAAATGGGACAAAGTGCACTCCAAGTCAGTTGAAACAATTTTTAAAAAAAATGAAATACATCGTCTGTTTCAATATGTAAATGTAGGAAATAAAAAATATTATTGAAAAAAAAATCCTGTATTCTCAGAAGAAATAAATACAATATCAGATTTGCAAGTTATATCCTCCATGCAAGGTAAAGATAATGAACAATGATCAATACAAGGTGAAGATAACGAACAGTGATCAATCTCATCAATCCTATAAACAACACAAAATAAAGAGTTGAGTTAACACGGACCCCTGGATACACCAGAGGTGGGATTGGGTGCCTAGGAGGAGTAAGCATCCCCTGTTGACCGGTCACACCCGCCGTAAGCCCTATATCTTGATCAGGTAAACATAGTTACATGTATTTGTAGTCAAAATCAGTTATGTACAAGACGATACGGTACTTGTTGCTGAATAACAAAAATGAATTACAAACATATCTTGATACTTTTTTATGAAACTAAAATCATATTTTTTAAAGATGTCGCTTTGTTAATGAAAACTTATGTTGAAGGAAGGAACGTTGAAATTGTGAACTACTTTGAATATTTGGTAATATTTTTTTCAAGAACTGGCTCCTTTATAGAAATGAAAACAAAATACGTGTTAAATAGAGCTATTAAGGCAATGTATTCAATATTAAGCAAAGGTCGTGATCTTGATTTTTCAATAGTAGATAAACACTTATATGACAAAATTGTTGTTCCTCTCCTTCTATATGGATGTGAAATGTGGGGTTTTGGAAACAATGAAATTATTGAAAAGATATACTTAAAGTTTTTAAAATTATTATTAAATGTCAAGTCATCCACTCCAAATTATATGATTTATGGTGAGCTATGGTAGATTTATGGTAGGTCAACCATCATTACATTTACATATAAAATCTAGTTTTATGGTGTCGGATGATGCTTTTGGGAAAATGAAGAAAATATTGTTATATGTTATATAAATTTCTAGTACATACAGTCAATTTCCCAAAGGATGGAAACCAAAATGGTGTTTGAATTTAACGAAAAAAATAGATGACTGTCTTAATGTATTGTATAATGTTGACAAAATGAATACTAACTGGATTGTTAAACACAGATTGAAAGATCAGTTTATTCAAGACTGGGTATCTAAATGTAACGAATCGTCTAAAGGTGTAACTCACAGACTCTTTACAAATCTTACTTTTCGATGTCAAGAATATATATTGTCAAATATTTTAAAACATAAATAACGTATATCATCCAGGTTTAGAACCACAAATCATAAATTACCCATAAAAAGGGGAAGGTGGTTAAATGAAGATCGAAATAAAATAATGTAATATTTGCAGTTTTGATATTGGAGATGAAATACATTATATCCTTATATGCCCTGCTTTAAATGATATTAGGCGACATTATATACGAGATAAATATAATATTTCATACCAGACCTAATGTTATAAAATTTCATAATCTAACTGCAACCAAAAATGAACATATACTTTTAAAATTGTGTAAATGAATGGTGAAGATAACGAACAGTAATCAATCTCTTTACTCCGACAGGCAATACAAAATAGATAGTTGGGCAAACACGGACCCTGAACACACCAGAGGTGGGATCAGGTGGCTAGGAGAAGTAAGCATCCCCTGTCGACCGGTCACATCCGCCGTGAGCCCTATATCATGATCAGGTAAACGGAGTCATCCGCAGTCAAAATCAGTATGCCAAGAACAGCTTAACAATCGGTATGATAAATGGTAAATACATACAATTAATTACTGAGAGAGTAAAACCTTAAAATGTATATAGAGTCTATCATTGTACTTATTTATTATCAAGATTGTGATATATATTTAGATGAATTACTTGTGCGTGCGTGAATATTGTTTTTGAATGCTTGTTTAATATGTTCTGTATGTTGTGTGAACAGCGAATGAGAAAAATAAAACTTAGTTGGCCAGGAACGGCATGACAATCGGAATGAAACAAGTCAGAGAGCATTTGGCCCAAAGATAGGTTGTAATGGTAATCTAGATTGTTATAACGACCATAGAGGTTGTGAAATGCCTATTTTAAACTAGACTGTTGATATGTAAGAATAATATGATAAGAATTTCATGAATTTATAAACTCCTTGGATATATCTATTACTTGCTAGATTTGTGTATCAATATAATTCAGTTGATGAAAACTTATTGTGAACATCGTATGTTTGAAAATGTATACCAAACCGGAAATAACGCATTCGCTTGTAACAATCAACATATCAAAGTGTTTACCATGGCAAATCAGTGTATCAAGGATTTACTGTAGTAAATGAATGTATGAAAGTTTTTACCATAGTGAATTATAATCCATACATCAAATATTTTACCATCGTTAAATAATTTATCAAATTACCATTATAGTAGATCAATATAGAAAGGGTTTTAACCAAAGTAAACTATTGTATTCAGAATATTACCATAGTAAAGTAATGCATCAGTATTCCTTAATCTACCTTTAAAATGCAAAAAAAAAAGTAATCCCGCATGTGATAAAAACTCTTTGAAAAATTATACAATTTATTTTATGAAAGGTGAAGATAACAAACAGTGATCAATCTCAGAATTCCTATACTTTACAAAATTAGATCTCGGATTCCGTATCAAATAAAAAAAATCACAAACACCACACCGTTCATTTTCCGGAAATATACAGTGCTTCGGAGTGAGTGAAGAAGTTGGAGGAGCTAGATATATTTGTCTTCTTTTTCTTCATGCATCGTTGTTATTAGATTTGATTTTAATTCTAGTTGCTCCAAAACGTTATCCTTCAACTCTAACATGAATCCATGACCTTCATCTGCTGTAACAGCGACCCGTTCACTAACAGCAATGTGTAGAATCCAAAAGGACAAAGTTACAAACCAATATTCTAAGTCTATTTCTCAATAACCCCATGAATGTTTTCAAATGAGTTCAACAGAATTCTCATCTGATAAACTGTTAGAAATGTGTCTCATCATTTCATCTCAATCAAATCTAATGGTATTTCTCGACAATCTCAAGAATGTTCTCAAATAATTAAAAGCAGATCTAAACATTTGATAAATTCTCAAACATATGCCTCATAGCATTCCAATGTTCTCAAATCATTCCAAAGTTTTGCTCGGATCCAAAATTTATCAAACAGATGAACCACCCTTGAATATCACGAGTGCGTATTAATTTTGGAATCCTTATAACATTTAATACATCAACTGAAAAGGCCCTATTTCACTCCTAGTTTACTCCATTTTTCCAAATCTTTCATCAAAAGTGCAACATGACTATGTATGTACATCATTATAAAACTGTATGTCTTTGGTATAAGGGATGTGTAATGGTATGTATTTTTGTTAAACTAGCAGAAGACACATTTTCAAAGCAGTTAACTTTAGAAAACTATAGAACACATGCATTGACCACACACAACCTAATACATGTGATTAATCTTATTATATAGCGCAAAATATCTGATTGGGTGACGATAGTGGGAAATATTTACATGAAAGGCGAATATAACGAACAGTGATGCATCTCATAACACCTACAAGCAAAACAAAATAAAGAGTGGGGACAACACGGCCCATTGGACATACCAGAGGTGGGGTCAGATGGATAGGGTATGTAAGCGTACCCTGACGACTAGTCACACTTCCTGTGAGCCCTATATATTCACCATATAAACGGAGTTATCCGTAGTCAAAATCAGCGTGACAAGAACGGCCTAACAATCGATATGAAACATGTCAGACAGCGTTTGACCCAATGATAAGTATGTATAGGAATGTGGACAACCCCGGTAATTCGCTATCCTGATCAGGTAAACGGAGTTATCCGTAGTCAAAATCAGCGTACGAAGAAATGTCTTACAATCTGTATGAAATACGTCAGAGAGCATTTAACCATACGATGCATGCATAAATAGAAAAATAGCAATTTTCATTTATTTTAAATAGGTTGCCTAAACAGTTGCTGTTTCTGAAAAATAAACACTCTTTCCTTCAATACATTTGGAATTGACATGCATATCTCAGACTGTTATTTAGCTTATTTGATGACGGTTCGGTATATCTTCGTTGATAATGCTTAAGTCCTACCTTCATCTTGGAACAATATAGACAAAACATAATTGATATATTTTGACAAATATTATAGATATGGTTCTAAATCTCCCTATGCGGATCTGCACATGACGTAACTAGTTAAACATAAAATATCCATGGCATACAAATCTCAAAATTTACGATATGTGTCATATTTAGATGTTTTAATATAAGACACATATAGTATGAAAAGTGAAGAGTATAAAGTATAGATATACTACATTTAACATCCTACCCTATATACACAACATTGCTCTTCCTTGGGATGATTTTGTTTTTACATTGCACCTTTCATCCAATCCTTTTCATTTATTTTGATGAAATATTGTCAAATACATGTTGCCGTCTATCACTTTTAGGACATCTCCAAATATTCAAATAGTGTTTTAAGTTGTCGATCCCATCCTCTTCGAATACTAAAAACCACACCATCCTCATATACTGTTATATGTTGTCTTTTTCCCTCCTCTTCGTATGATAAAGAACACACCATCCTAAAAACAATTATATAGATTCAACTGTATCATACATATGAACTTAACATTTTCGCTTTTCATCTTAGCTGTTGTGGTAGCTTAGTAGTAAGGGCTTTTGCTTCGCAACCGCTAGACCTATATTCGATTCGCAATTACAGTACCACGTTGAACTTAAGACGTTTGATAAAGGTAGTAACCTCCCCTTTGCCGAACGCCCGGCATGAGAAGTAAGAGTCGGAAGAAACGGCAAAGTGTGATAATGATCTTCATTACTACGTCTACACATGTCATGTATACATTATTTACGGTTTGACGTAAAACCTGGTAACATATCTATTTGTACGTGATTGAACAAGCAAAGATAACGAACGGTGATCAATTTTATAAACCCTATAAAGAATACAAAGTTAAGAGTTGGGCAAACACGGACCACACGACATACCAAAGGTGGAATCAGGTGCCAGGGGAATTGGGCATCTCCTGTTGACCGGTCACAGACGCTGTGAGTCCTATATCTTGATCAGGTATCAGGTAAACGGAGTAATTCGTAATCAAACCAGTATGTGCAGATGTTTGATATGAAACATATCAGACAACATTCGACTTTTTTATACGTTGCATTTATAAATTACTATTCATCATTATAACGATCATAGAATTTGCGATATGCTGACCTTACACGAGACTGATGAAACCCCTGAACTTAGGTTCGAAACGCATGAAGTCTTAATACAGAATTCTTATTGAGATTATCATCCATTTATCTTTCTCACTCAGCACAATCGAATGCTTGTAGTAAAAAAAAATCACATGCATTAATATTTGTCTTTCAAAATACAATGTATCTGATAACATCTGAAAAAAATATATTGCTGAAATCCTTTGTAAACATTAAACAAAAATAATGCAATGAATCCGACAATTTTGGAAGAAATTTTGGATAGCTGAATACGTATAAATTGTACACACACTACAATACCTTGATAATTATTGGAAGTCCAGTCCAGAAACTGTGGTTGGGTATTACTTTCACGCCACTGTTTTTCCTAATGAAGACTTGGAACAATATTCCTCCAATCAGATAAACAGCGAACAGGCAAAAACAGCTGAAAATGCAAACAATAAGTTGTACAATGCATACATGTTTTGAAATATAGTTTAATTGCAGTTATATCCTTAGAATAGATATATAGAAGACATCAAATTCGGGTATAACAACTCATGAACCACTAATTCAGGTAAATTAAGGCATAATATTTTAACAACAACAGATTCAGGCATAATAACGCATTAACCACAAATTCAGGAATAAAAACTATTCAGCAAAACTAAATCATGAACCAAAAATTTCGTGAATCACAAAATTAGGCATAAGAACACACCAACCTTAAATTCAGGCGTAAGAACTAATCAATCATCAATTCATGTTATAAGCACACATTAACCACCGATTCGGTTATATAAACACACCTGCCACAAATTCAAATATCGAAATGCATCAGCCTAAAATTGAGGTATAAAAACCATCAATCACAAATTAGGCATAAAACTTATTAAAACCTAATTTGGTTATAGAATCATACCAACCCCATGATCAGAAATAGATATTCATCAACTCCAAACTTAATTACAAAATTCCGTCCACATATTCAGATAAAAGAACTCACTCATCACTCAGTCTGTTATTAGACACGGTCACCCACAAATCAGATATATGAAATTATCAATCACATATTCAGTTATATGAAAATGTAAAGATAAAGGACAATGAGCAATTCATAACTCCCACAAGGAATACAAAATTACGAGTCGGGCAAACACGGATCCCTGGACATATCAGATGTGGGACAAGGTGCGCAGGAGAAGTAAGCATCCCCTGTCGACCGGTCACACCCGACGTCAGCCCTATATCTTGATCAGGGGACTTATCAAATACAGATTCGTGAGTCAGAACCAACAGTCACAAAACCAAGCCTCAACGGGTATTTGGACTTTGTTCAATTCACGGGAATTTGATTTGAAAATAATACATTACTGCATAAAGTACGCAAAATACGTAGAACAGACGAATGTCACTTGTGAAAGGTGAGGATAACCAACAGTGGTCAATCTCATAACTCCTATAAAGGTGAAGATAACGAACAGTGATCAATTTCATAACTCTTATAAGCAATACAAATTAGAGAGTTGGGAAAACACGGACCCCTGGATATACCAGAGGTGGGATCAGGTGCCAAGGAGGAGTAAACATCCCCTGTCGACCGTTCACACCCTCCGTGAGCCCTATATCTTGGTCAGGTAAACGGAGTTATCCGTAGTTAAAACCAGTGTGCGAAGAACTATCTAATGATTGGTATGAAACACGTCGGATAGCATTTGACACAATGATAAGTTGTACTGGCAATCTAGATCGTAATAACGAGCATATAATTTGCGAAATGCTGTCTTTAAACGAGACTGTTGATACCCTTGCGCCATCAACTTGTTTGTCAGTAGCCTGTCTCGATTAAAAAACTAACCATACACAGAACAAGCTCTTGCTAATCGAATCAGTTGAGAGATATAAAAACCGTATGTAGTTGATAATGGAATAATGCTCCATAAATATAGGAAGTTGACGATGGAGAAGCTGAAATCATCTCGCTTTTCATAAAGTTTGCCGTTAGCATCTACTTTCAATAAAATATATGAAGCAGAAGTGACATATGAATGAAAATTATTAATGTTGATAGATAAAACGTCGTTGATATATCTAAATGTCGAATTGAAGGCCTCAGCAAGATATTTTTTTTTTGGTTTCACGTAGACGTTTTTTAATAAATTCTGCTTCATAGGAATATAGAAACAGGTCAGCTAACAAAGGAGCACAATTCGTGCCCATTGGAATCCCCGCAGATTGTTGGAAGACCTGATCACCAAAGACGACGAATATATTGTCAATAAGGAAGTCCAGCATATTCACAATTATCAGTGTTGAAGGTCTTAATATTTAGAACACTGTTTTAGTAATTTGACTATTAGGCTCATCCTTCTAATTACTACTAACACGTTGAATATGACAGGGTACTCACATTATTACTAGAATGGTTCCTGCAGACAATCCACTAGTACTACCAGTAGATGAATCATCCCTTGGGCATGCGTATTTGCCTCTGAAAATCAACGCCTGCAGAAAAAATATATGCTATAAACCGGTGTATAAGCTCAGATGCTCAAGTTCAACAGAGATTGTCATTATTTCTTAACTGAATTATATATTCATGCTATCTCAAAAATGTTGGAAATTCAGAAATGTTTACAGACATTGGTTTTGCATGTCACATTCCACTATCATAAAAGTTGTAATACGAAATATATGAGCGGAGCAATATCTGACGTAGTATAGGGTACTTTAAGATACATGTAAGACCTTAAAATTTGTGGTTGTGTGTCTCGCACATTTAAAGTCTCCCATTAAATTCGTCCAAGTTCGTATCTTCTACATTAGACTTTGGGGGTGAAATATTGTCCCGGGACTTTAAATGAATTAATGATAACGGCACAATGAGAAGCAATGATATTGGGCTTTTCTTCGAACCATAAGTGACAAATATATCGTAGTTTTGTCGTGTTAAATGACGGATTCATTGATGGCTAAACTTGTGACCGGTCACCTGTAGAGTCTTATCGCAGGGGCTAAATTTTAAAATGTTCGAATCTCAAAAATATCATTATACATAAAATAAATTTTCACTTAGGACATTCTTCGAAGGTGTAATATACATCCTGAAATGAAATTCATTCTTAACTGTCCCTCATTGTTACGGACCCTCAGCGCTAAGCATCGTTCTAAATCTGTGGTACTTCGCCTACCGATGATGATATCTCACTATAAGTGACATATTATCGACAGGATGTAAAACAAACAAAGAAAAGACTCTTAAAAGAACAACTATATAAGTGTACAGTCTTAGATGGAGTATCAATATACATACAAAAGTTCCTTGAATTGCTTCTCCGATTGGTTGGAAGACATCTGGGCCTTGATCGCAATACAGATAGAGCACTGTCGTTCTGAAATGATATGAGATGCATGACTTCTGATGAGCATGGTTCACAATGACATGTAAGCAGAATATGAAGTTCCAAGCAAGTTATAAGAACGTTCACTCGACTCACAAATAATCGTGGTGCTTTAGCTTAAATCAAGAAGAATCATTATGTATGGGTGGGTGTCATTTACAACTGATTGGTCTAACTTTTCTACGCTAATTTATCTACACCAAAGACTAGAGATTTATAATGTCCCTATATGCAAAGTCGCCCGAATTCCAAACTCTACGAAGCTTTGTTTATGATATTATGTGTATCATCTAAAATGCGCTATATGCTGACCATACCAATATCTATGTGTCCATAATAACTTGAAATTCCACTGAATACCAATTAAATCAAATACTTATATCTATCTCGTTATTGTTTTTTGAAAATGAGTCAACGACTGTTAACACCATGAAGCAATATCTTTGTATATCGTTTGATTATGAAAATGTCTTAATCTCTATATCCAAAATGCCATCCCGCTACCTCCGTAATACAAAATTCGCTTTGTGATCTAGAGGTATCGTGTTTGAGCTCGGCAGTGACAAAGCAAAAACCCCACAGTAAATCTTATAGCCCACTGTAAGTCGTATACCCACTGTAAGTCGTATAGTCCACTGTAAATCATATATCCCCTATTCCTCCACAAACCCTCGGCAGCAGAAGTGAAAATCAGAGATAGACATGCATAAAGAGATAATGCAAATCTAGAACCCATATCATAATATAGCAGGCATTGGCAAATTAGCGATTACTAACTGTGAAATTATTCAAAGCACTTACCATAATTGTAATTTTGTCGCGTTTTAATCAAAGTCCGCTATAACCTGATATGATTGATAAGTTCTCGAAGATACCAGAAACTCCAGACAGTAAACAATCCTAGACCATCAGAGTCTGTGTAAGACGTACACACACATATAGTGACACGAAAGTGTTGAATGTTCATACAAAACATTGTTTATATTATCCATAGAAATTGTTTTCCCTGCGTGGAAGCCATAAAAAGATGGGAGACTGCAATTTTTTAAGGTACCTAGGACCTTGGTATATTGACTGATAGGTCTCTCCGAGAGGTACCTTGGACCACGTTTGACTATGTACATGAGAGTAAAAGATATATGACGAGCTTAATACGGCACCCTAAATAGTGAATGTTACAAATGCATACAAGCAGGCAACGACAAACTTTTGCTTGCTGATATATCAATATCCGTCATGCATAACTCTTATCCTTCGACGAATTTGGCTCCACTTTTTGGCACTCTGTTTTCCCCTAAATTAGCTCTAACAAATATGTTGTTATTTCGGATTTCAAAAAGTTCGGTTGAGCATCACTGAAGATACATTATTTGTCGAAATGCGCATCTGTTACATCAAAATTGGTACCGTACAAGTTTTACATTATGACCCCTGGGTCGAGGCCTCTGCTGATAGACTGTTAGTCCCCGAGGGTCTCTACAGCCCAGTCTAAGTACTTCGTTACTAGCTTGAAAATACGGATGTATATTTAATTCCTGTGATAAAATATAGAAATTCGTTTCAAAATTAAGGATTATCTCCCTCATACATAGCTCTTATCCTTCGACGAATTTGACTCCACTTTTTGGCACTCTGTTTTCCCCTAAATTAGCTCTAACAAGTATGTTGTTATTTCGGATTTCAAACATTTCGGTTGAGCATCACTGAAGAGACATTATTTGTCGAAATGCGCATCTGGTGCATCAAAATTGGTACCGTACAAGTTTTACATCAAATCATTACCTCAAAGTATTTGTGTATGTATCTGCCTGGTATGTTATTGTGTATGCTTGGTTTGTGCTGTCGTACTCAAACGCAGCACTGTCTTGAGAACCACAATTGTACTCCTGTCCTGCATGGGTTTGGCATACCTATTATATGGTAACATATAATGCTAGAATACATTTTGAACAGTCTCATACATAGCCATATCATATCGAAAAATTAAACAAAAGATACTAGTTTTCTTCCCCTGATTAACTTTACATGCATCTACAGTATTACATTTAGTATGTGTTGTATTGGAGTGAAATGCTAAGTGCGTGGAATGCAAGGTGAAGGTAACGAACAGAGATCAATGTCATAACTCCTATAAGCAATACAAAATAGATAGTTAGGCAAACACGGACCCCTGGACACACCAGAGGTGGGATCAGGTGCCTAGGAGGAGTAAGCACCCCCCGTTGACCGGTCACATCCGCCGTGAGCCCTATATCATGATCAGGTAAACGGAGTTATCCGCAGTCAAAATCAGTGTGCCAAGAACGGCTTAACAATCGGTATGAAACACGTCAGACAGCATTTGACTCAATGATAGGTTGTATTGACGAACTTCTTGTCAGTTTGCCGTTAATGTCAGAATAGCAGTGTGTGTGTTCATATCACATAAGTAGACATTTATCATTACAAAATATAAATATACATTTATCGCAACATGTAATTTATATAACATGTAGACATTTATCGTTACATGTAATGTACGATCCCTGGGTCGAGGCCTCTGCTGGTGGACTGTTAGTCCCCAAGGGTCTCTACAGCCCAGTAGCTAAGTAATTCGTTACTAGCTTTATATTACGGATGTATATTTAATTGCTGTTATAACATTTAGAAATTCATTTCAAAATTAAGGATTATCTCTCTTATGCATAGCTCTTATCCTTAGACGAATTTGACTCCACTTTTTTGGTACGCTGTTTTTCCCTATAATAGCTCTACAACTTCAGTGTTACTTCGGAATTCAAACATTTCGGTTGAGCATCACTGAAGAGACATTATTTGTCGAAATGCGCATCTGGTGCATCAAAATTGGTACCGTATAAGTTTTACATATAGTATGTAAACATTTATCGTTACATGTAATTTATATAGTATGTAAACATGTATCGCTATATGTAGTTAATTTAATACGTATACATTTATCGTAACATGTAATTTTGATAATATGTAGACATTTTTTGTTAAATGTAATTTATATATGTAGACATTTATCGTTACATTTAATTTATATAAAGTCTGGCACGCCCAAATTTCATTTTATTTGAAAAATTACCCTGTACTGACTTTGACACAAAAATCAAGAATGGTTATATACATTTTTGTTAATATTCTAGAAAAACGAAGTTAAGAAGGTACTTGCATAAATTGATGTTTAGTATGAAAGGCGAAGATAACGAACAGTGATCAATCTCATAACTCATATAACCCATACAAAATAGAGAGTTGAGTAAACACAGATCCCTGGATATACCAGAGGTGGGATCAAATGCCTAGGAGGAGTAAGCATCCCCTGTCAACCTGTCACAGCCACCGTGGGCCCTTTATCTTGATCAGGTAAATGGAGTTATCCGTAGTCAAAATCAGTGTGCCAAGAACGGCCTAACAAATCCTGAAATGGTACAATTCTTCAATAGAAGCGTAAGGATAAGACATAATTTTCAATGAGTAAAAATACAGTTATATGACTACATTACAGGTATTTTTGCAATTATGCTCAAATGAAAAATGTATCACAATTTACCGCTGCATTGGTACACAACCCTTCAGAGAACGGTTCGCATGGATTCCAAGAATAGAGATCCGCTCCCCCACTGTCGAGGACGTCAAGATATCTAAAACAGGCATCATGCACGTATCAATTAATAATGCAGTTGTCGAAGAATACACATACATCATTTTTAACTCGTGATTTCCCAGTTTGTAATCGACTTATAAATCATATTAATTTAGATCTAATCAATAGACGGTCTCACACACCTCTATCTAAAGATTTATAAAAGCTATATGGATTCATGAATTTAATAACGATATGTAACTTTAAATATGAATATTAATATTTAATCCACCCTCACAAGGCAGGGTTTTGTGATTACGCACCCTCCACACAAACCCTTGACAAATGTAGCTATTTAAATATCGGACTCAGGAATCCGCATTTAATTGGGTCCAAATCATGCATTGAGGCCACTCAAAAAGCGGTTCTTATTCTAAACACATGGTAAACTTAAGTAATGATGGTTTTGAACAAATGATGGAAAGTTCTTCAAATTTTTCAACTTTCTGTCGCATATGCAATGATATCAACTTAAAAAACAAAAAGGGCAACAGCCTTAACAGTCACCGTAGATAGTAAAATGATGAACTCTTATCTATATCTGATTCAACGTACGGATCCTCCTCTTCTACAACTGGGAGCAGTACAATTTTACTATTATGTACCAAGACACATTGGAAATATGGACCTCGCAAGCTCGATCTTTATGCATGTCATTTATGTATCTTCAGTGGAATTCGCTTGACATGAATCTTTATATAACCATAAAATATTTGATTGTACTGCATTGTAGAACCATACATAATTATGAAAGTAGTTTTCTTAGCTATTTATGGTGAATTATGAGTTCACACGGTGACGTGATATACATTAACGCCATCTTTGTATGATGTTAGAACTAGATAACATCTACACTCACGTGGTTCCACGTCAATGTACATTTTTTTTGTACGTATACCGATTTCACGAATATCATCTGACTTGGCTCAGATCTTTTACTTTCTACTTACAAACTATTCTTTGTAATAAATGATGATAACAGAATTCAATTTTGCGTTTGAAGCGACAAAAACAACAAAAACAAAAACAAAAACTATTCTTTAAAGGTGCATGGACACAACATCAGCTGAAAATTTTCAAATTTTATTTTCCCATTTTGAATAATTACAATTCTTAACGAAGTTGGTTTGAAGAGTCAGCGAAACTTTGAATGTGAGTTGTCGAATTACAAGAACTCACAATTCTTTGTTATCTAAACAAGGCTAGAGTGTTGTGAATGGTTTACGTACACTAGTAAAAGTTCTGTTTAAAGCATATATTTCAAATTACAAGCGAATTCTAAATATGATTAAACAATATCTAGTGTTTGTCACTTCTCGTTTTGTTTTCAACATATTCCCTATTAAGGAATATATATATAAACCAAGACATTGTTTACATAATAAAGAATTCAAATATGAATTAAAAATGCGTAGCTGTAATCTGGAATAAAAGCAAGGAGGATGACGAATGCGGCGATTGACGGATATTGATGAGTTTTATCCTTGTACAATCTAGGCCTAGTGATTGACTCATCTGACATTTTGATGATATCAATATATAATCTATTGAAGTCATCAATTGTAAATCCAAAGCATTAGATCGCCTCAGGACGACTGTAACATCACAAAATGAAGACCTATTGCTCGTGTTTGGTATAAAATATTGTTAACGGTTTTATCATAAAGAGGATAAAAAAGTAGTCATTAAATCTTTTTCAGCATCTTAAAAAGTATATTAAATTGACAACATCTTAGCGATCTATACTACCAAGGGATGTAATATCGTGTCGATAATTACTGGTTAAAGAGAGACAAAAAATGATGTTTAGGGAAGCCTGCAGAAAGTGCCGTCATCCGACCTTCTGTGGTGCACACATAGAGTTCAGAAGCGACATTTAACATTATACTTGTCTGACACTTACTCTACGCATTCTACCTGTTACAAGAATTGCAAATTTTAGATGTGATGTTAATAAAAATCGAAGTTTCAATCTATTATAGAAAAGTTTATCAGCCATTAGAAGAATTACTTTTCCCAATGATAACGGCGTGTTCACTTCTACATTGGTTCGTTTTCTCAGTAATATCATTGAATTTCATAATATATGTATTTTTTTTTAAATCATATGTTTTGTAGATAATACGTGTGCAGTCACATGCACGGATAGCGCGTATGTTTCTTATTTCTCTTTCCCTTTCCCCGCCTCCCTCCCTCCTCCGTTACCCAATGAAAAAATAAATACTAGTATACAAACTATAATTTCTCCAAAATAGGTGATATCCCCGCGGACCACTTTGATAAGTCGTTCTGAATAGTTAGTTTCTACTTTCTGTAAGTTGAAATGAACACTTTTGAAAACAAATACAATTATGCTAAAGTTCGCTAACAATTACTGTTACTGTAAAGAATGAGGGGCTACCCTCAGTTATCTTATCTAATGTAGTACCTTCCCCAGCACCATGTAAGGTTCTAATCCAGCAACGGTTTTATTTTTTCCCAGATTACTTTCTATATAAGTGATATTTTAGAAATGACATTTTGAAGATCTCTATTTCTAAACATCTTTGCACATGTACGTAGATGTACATACCCTTTGCATTCCTATGATAACATTTTCTCTGATGCGGTATATATCCTAACCGTTATATTTTTACTGTCGTTTGAAATATTTTAATTATTTTTATGGATTATTTTTCTATGCATTTTACCCGTGAACTGCAATTATTCACTTCCAACTGTCTAGTTGCCAGCTATATTATTCTTATATATCAACGTCAATCTTTACTACTTACATGAACACATGATCAAAAAATTTAAGACATACTCATAAAAATACACATGTCTATCATAACAAAACACAGTCATCACATACATGGCACATGATTCGTCACATGATTAGGTTATGTAATGATACTTACGCGGGTCCATTGGATTTTGTCAACGGTTTTAAGTCAATCACTTTACCGTCGTCCAGTTTACATTTACATGAATTCACCTTTTTACACGTGTTTTGTGCAGTTATGCAAAAGAATAACGTAAATAAAGATAATAAAATCACCCCGGATTTCATGGCGGTAATGCATATGTCAATCTCGCTCAGTGATACTACCGTAAACCTAGTGGGTATCTCTGATTAAACAATGACCATTGATATTGTTTACCGTAGAATAGATTGGCGGATCTACAGACCTAGCGGTACATTCGTTTATCAAATCAAATGGGTACAGTTAACTTTCATTTTAACAATCACGTGTACAAATAACTGCAATTATAACTAATCGAATATTATTTGTAAGAACCATGCATAACACACAAGGCACGTTGTGGATGAAATATGTTGTAATTGTTCTCCTGGTATCAGGAAACTCGCCCCCAAGAAAGTTCGCACTCAAGATAACTCGCCCTCTCTTTGGGACTACTCGCCCCCTCTTCGGGACAACTTGTCCCTCTCTTGCGATATAACTCGTCCCTTCATATTATACATGTTTACAATTATTATTTTTGGTCTAAATCCAAGAGGTGTATTAGCAAAAATTAATAACTTTCTAATCGATAGCATATACATCACAGACAAAAAGATATGTTCACAAAAACACCGAACTTTGTGTCTTTTTATGCAAGACAAAGGATTTTATTGAAAATCCAGTGTTTGGGTTTAGTACATTCATCATCACTTGTGTATGCATGTAAAATATATAATTTCAGCGGAAACAAGTTAGCGTTTGGTATAGGGAGAGTATTAGCTTGGTCTACAGCTGACATAGTATAATTATCAATAATCTGCGTCTGTTAAATCTAATTGTTTGATTTTCCCCAAGATGTTTTACATTTACTTCAAAGGTTCAGAGTATTTTTCCCTTTACGCACTAAAAGATAATTACATGTATCAGAATATTCATGCTTCACATTTATACTTATGTAGTATACATATTGTATCGATGAAACACACACACACCTCCCCCCAAAAACCCCACAATTTTCTCAGTATTGGGCCCGGGGACATTTAATCAATTACCTGAAGATCAGTAAATATAATTTTCCTAGCCAATTGAATTATGAAAAATATCAATTTTTTCTGAAATGCACCAATTAAATCTGTATAATTCTATTAGAATTTACCATTCGTGTTAAAGTATGAAATAAAAGGACGTATCTTTATAGGGTTAAAAATGTAATTTGTCATACAATTACACAAACATACACACACAATAAAAATAAAATGTGATAATATATTTACATATGATATTGAGGGCGAGTTGTCTCAAGAGAAGGGGCGACTTGTCCTGAGAGAGGGTGAGTTTTCCTGAGAAGGGACGAGTTGTCTTGGGGGCGAGTTGTCCAGTATTCGTTCTCCTTACTTCAGTAACGCAAATATATCCATGTATTCACGGGGTGCTATCATAATGTTCCCCCTGCTCCAGCGCGTATTCGGCGGATAAATCTGCATTTATGCGTGCTAGTGTAAAAATGAGAATAACAAAGTTTCTATCCCTTTTATCCCTAAGAGAAAATTATTTAGCAAATATCATTGATCGGTGCAACTTAGATACCATATACAAATGATATTTTTTTTAAAAATGAAGACATCTATGTTTTCTAAAAAGAGAAATCACGTTTCTTTCAATGCATTGTTCCCGTTTCTTCCGCGTTATGTTTGAATTTCTTAACATTTAGTGGTAATTTTACATCAACGTATGGCTTGTCGGACTCACGGAAGTTGTGACCAGTTGGCAGGGGATGTTTACTCCTCATAGGTACCTCATTCCACCTCTGGTATGTCCAGGGGGTCGATCCGTGCTTGCCCTACTCTTTATTTTGTATCCCTTATAGAAGTAATGAGATTGACCACTGTTCGCTATAAAACAATAAAAAAGGAAATATGGTGTATGTTTAGAGATCTAAATGGAAGATATATATAATGCTATTGAAAGAAATGTTTTTCTAAATGAAAATATAAATACAATGCCATATTTGTAAGTGATATCCTTGATATGATATTTAAGAATAACGAAATAACTTAACGTGTACGGATAACTACGAATACCTCCGTTTACCTGATCAGGATATGGGGCTCAAGGCGGGTGTAACCGGTCGACAGGGGATGCTTACTCCTCCTAGACACCTGATCCCACCTCTGGTGTGTCCAGGGGTCCATGTGTGCCCAACTATCTATTTTGTATTGCTAGTGGGAGTTATGAGTTTGGGCACTGTTCGTTGTTTTCGCCTTTCATGTTAAGAAATTGAATGGATTTATTTACTCCCTGAATATACTGATTCTTACTTGGTTTGTGTATCAATCGAATTCAGGTGGTGGGAATTTACTGTGTACATATAAGTGCAAAAATGCATATCAATCTAGAAATTACGTATTTGCTGGTAACAATCAATATATTAAGGTATCTACTGTAGTAAATCAATGTATCAAGGTATCTACTGTACTAAATCAACGTATCAAGATATCTACTGTAGTAAATCAATGTATCAAGATATCTACTGTAGTAAATCAATGTATCAAGGTATCTACTGTAGTAAATCAACGTATCAAGGTATCTACTGTAGTAAATCAACGTATCAAGATATCTACTGTAGTAAATCAACGTATCAAGATATCTACTGTAGTAAATCAATGTATCAAGGTATCTACTGTGGTAAATCAACGTATCAATATATCTACTGTAGTAAATCAATGTAAATCAATGTATCAAGGTATCTACTGTAGTAAATCAACGTATCAAGATATCTACTGTAGTAAATCAACGTATCAAGATATCTAATGTAGTAAATCAATGTATCAAGATATCTATTGTATTATATCAATGTATCAAGATATCTACTGTAGTAAATCAATGTATCAAGATATCTACTGTAGTAAATCAATGTATCAAGGTATCTACGGTAGTAAATCAATGTATCAATATATCTACCGTAGTAAATCAATGTATCAAGGTATCTACTGTAGTAAATCAATGTATATCAATGTATCAAGGTATCTACTGTAGTAAATCAATGTTTCAAAGTATCTGCTGTAGTAAATCAACGTATCAAGGTATCTACTGTAGTAAATCAATGTATCAAGGTATCTACTGTAGTAAATCAACGTATCAAGATATCTACTGTAGTAAATCAACGTGTCAAGGTATCTACTGTAGTAAATCAATGTATCAAGATATCTACTGTACTAAATCAATGTATCAGTATATCTAGTGTAGTAAATCAATGTATCAAGATATTTACTGTAGTAAATCAATGTATCAAGATATCTACTGTAGTAAATCAACGTATCAAGGTATCTACTGTAGTAAATCAATGTATCAGTATATCTACTGTAGTAAATCAACGTATCAAGGTATCTACTGTAGTAAATTAATGTATCAAGGTATCTACTGTAGTAAATCAACGTATCAAGGTATCTACTGTAGAAAATCAATGTAAAAAGGTATCTCCTGTAGTAAATCAACGTATCAAGGTATCTACTGTAGTAAATCAATGTATCAGTATATCTACTGTGGTAAATCAATATATCAAGGTATCTACTGTAGTAAATCAACGTATCAAGTTATCTACTGTAGTAAATCAATGTATCAGTATATCTACTGTAGTAAATCAATGTATCAAGGTATCTACTGTAGTAAATCAATGTATCAAGATATCTACTGTAGTAAATCAATGTATCAGTATATCTACTGTGGTAAATTAATGTATCAGTATATCTACTGTGGTAAATCAATGTATCAAGATATCTACTGTAGTAAATCAATGTAAAAAGGTATCTACTGTAGTAAATCAATGTATCAAGGTATCTACTGTAGTAAATCAATGTATCAAGATATCTACTGTAGTAAATCAATGTATCAAGGTATCTACTGTAATAAATCAATGTATCAAGGTATCTACTGTAGTAAATCAATGTATCAGTATATCTTCTGTAGTAAATCAATGTATCAATATATCTACTGTAGTAAATCAATGTATCAAGGTATTTAATGTAGTAAATCAACGTATCAAGGTATCTACTGTAGTAAATCAATGTATTAGTATATCTACTGTACTAAATCAATGTATCAGTATATCTACTGTAGTAAATCAATGTAAAAAGGTATCTACTGTGGTAAATCAATGTATCAAGATATCTACTGTAGTAAATCAATGTATCAAGGTATCTACTGTAGTAAATCAATGTATCAAGATATCTACTGTAGTAAATCAATGTATCAAGGTATCTACTGTAGTAAATCAATGTGTCAAGGTATCTACTGTAGTAAATCAATGTATCAGTATATCTACTGTACTAAATCAATGTATCAATATATCTACTGTAGTAAATCAATGTATCAAGGTATTTACTGTAGTAAATCAACGTATCAAGGTATCTACTGTAGTAAATCAATGTATTAGTATATCTACTGTAGTAAATCAATGTATCAGTATATCTACTGTAGTAAATCAATGTAAAAAGGTATCTACTGTGGTAAATCAATGTATCAAGATATCTACTGTAGTAAATCAATGTATCAAGGTATCTACTGTAGTAAATCAATGTATCAGTATATCTACTGTAGTAAATCAATGTATCAAGATATCTACTGTAGTAAATCAACATATCAGTATATCTACTGTAGTAAATCAATGTATCAAGGTATCTACTGTAGTAAATCAACGTATCAAGGTATCTACTGTAGTAAATCAACGTATCAGTATATCTACTGTAGTAAATCAACGAATCAAGATATCTACTATAGTAAATCAATGTATCAAGGTATTTACTGTAGTAAATCAATGTATCAGTATATCTACTGTAGTAAATCAATGTATCAGTATATCTACTGTAGTAAATTAATGTATCAAGGTATCTACAGTAGTAAATCAATGTATCAGTATATCTACTGTAGTAAATCAACGAATCAAGATATCTACTGTACTAAATCAACGTATCAAGGTATCTACTGTAGTAAATCAATGTATCAAGGTATCTACTGTAGTAAATCAATGTATCAAGGTATATTCTGTAGTAAATCAATGTATCAGTATATCTACTGTAGTAAATCAGCGTATCAATATATCTACTGTAGTAAATCAATGTATCAGTATATCTACTGTAGTAAATCAATGTATCAAGGTATCTACTGTAGTAAATCAATGTATCAGTATATCTACTGTAGCAAATCAATATATCAAGGTATCTACTGTATTAAATCAATGTATCAGTATATCTACTGTAGTAAATCAATGTATCAATATATCTACTGTAGTAAATCAATGTATCAATATATCTACTGTAGTAAATCAATGTATCAGTATATCTACTGTAGTAAGTCAATGTATCAAGGTATCTACTGTAGTAAATCAATGTATCAAGGTATCTACTATAGTAAATCAACGTATCAAGGTATCTGCTGTAGTAAATCAACGTATCAAGATATCTACTGTAGTAAATCAATGTATCAATATATCTACTGTAGTAAATCAATGTATCAGTATATCTACTGTAGTAAATCAATGTATCAAAGTATCTACTGTAGTATATCCACGTATCAAGGTATCTACTGTAGTAAATCATTGTATCAGTATATCTACTGTAGTAAATCAACGTATCAAGATATCTACTGTAGTAAATCAACGTATCAAGATATCTACTGTAGTAAATCAATGTATAAAGGTATATACTGTAGTAAATCAATGTATCAGTATATCTACTGTAGTAAATCAATGTATCAGTATATCTACTGTGGTAAATCAACGTATCAAGATATCTACTGTAATAAATCAACGTATCAAGGTATCTACTGTAGTAAATCAATGTATCAAGGTATCTACTGTAGTAAATCAATGTATCAAGGTATCTACTGTAGTAAATCAATGTATCAGTATATCTACTGTGGTAAATCAATATATCAAGGTATCTACTGTAGTAAATCAACGTATCAAGGTATCTGCTGTAGTAAATCAATGTATCAGTATATCTACTGTAGTAAATCAATGTATCAAGGTATCTACTGTAGTAAATCAATGTATCAAGATATCTACTGTAGTAAATCAATGTATCAGTATATCTACTGTGGTAAATTAATGTATCAGTATATCTACTGTGGTAAATCAATGTATCAAGATATCTACTGTAGTAAATCAATGTAAAAAGGTATCTACTGTAGTAAATCAATGTATCAAGGTATCTACTGTAGTAAATCAATGTATCAAGATATCTACTGTAGTAAATCAATGTATCAAGGTATCTACTGTAGTAAATCAATGTATCAAGGTATCTACTGTAGTAAATCAATGTATCTGTATATCTTCTGTAGTAAATCAATGTATCAATATATCTACTGTAGTAAATCAATGTATCAAGGTATTTAATGTAGTAAATCAACGTATCAAGGTATCTACTGTAGTAAATCAATGTATTAGTATATCTACTGTAGTAAATCAATGTATCAGTATATCTACTGTAGTAAATCAATGTAAAAAGGTATCTACTGTGGTAAATCAATGTATCAAGATATCTACTGTAGTAAATCAATGTATCAAGGTATCTACTGTAGTAAATCAATGTATCAAGATATCTACTGTAGTAAATCAATGTATCAAGGTATCTACTGTAGTAAATCAATGTATCAAGGTATCTACTGTAGTAAATCAATGTATCAGTATATCTACTGTACTAAATCAATGTATCAATATATCTACTGTAGTAAATCAATGTATCAAGGTATTTACTGTAGTAAATCAACGTATCAAGGTATCTACTGTAGTAAATCAATGTATTAGTATATCTACTGTAGTAAATCAATGTATCAGTATATCTACTGTAGTAAATCAATGTAAAAAGGTATCTACTGTGGTAAATCAATGTATCAAGATATCTACTGTAGTAAATCAATGTATCAAGGTATCTACTGTAGTAAATCAATGTATCAAGATATCTACTGTAGTAAATCAATGTATCAAGGTATCTACTGTAGTAAATCAATGTATCAAGGTATCTACTGTAGTAAATCAATGTATCAGTATATCTACTGTAGTAAATCAACGTATCAAGATATCTACTATAGTAAATCAATGTATCAGTATATCTACTGTAGTAAATCAACGTATCAAGATATCTACTGTAGTAAATCAATGTATCAATATATCTACTGTAGTAAATCAATGTATCAATATATCTATTGTAGTAAATCAATGTATCAAGGTATTTACTGTAGTAAATCAATGTATCAAGGTATCTACTGTAGTAAATCAACGTATCAAGATATCTACTCTAGTAAATTAATGTATGTAAGTGTTGTACCATATTTAATCATAATTCCTGTATAAAATTTTGTTACCTTTGTGAAACAATAATGATAATTGTATCTACCATTATATTAGATCAATATACCATGGTTATTGAAGTGAGTGAATCTCATTGTATGAAGAGTTGTACCATAGTAAAGTGATGAACCAGTGTTCCTCGATCTACATCTAAAAGGCAGAAAAGTAACCAGCATTTCATAAACACTCTAAGAATTATATAATGTATTTAATAAATTAACTTTCGCATTCTATATTAAATCAAAAGTATCAAAACACTGTACCGTTCGTATACAATATTTAAGCACAAAAAGTGCTTCCGGCACCTGGGCTAATATGGGGCCACTCTGACTAATATGACATGTGACATGGATATAGTTAGCATGTAATCAACACCGATGCCTCATGCCGACACATACATCATGGAGTATGTTGCACTAAAATTAGGATAGATAATTATAATAATATACTTTTGACATTAATGCCATTGCAATTGAACCCCGGAATGAACCATATATTTCATGAGAGTTGTTTGAATAAAATCATGTTATGTGTGGGAATGTATTTTCGTGTTGTGTTCAACAAATGTGAGTGAGCGTGGGGTAGAATCACGTAATGTCAAAGATTTTGAAGACATTTTATCTACACTGCATTATAACCACCACCCACCATCTTCCCTCTTCGGACGTCTCCATACGAGTGAAAAATTCTCGAGTGAGACGTTAAGCGAGATACAATCAATCAACAATCAATCTTTCCTCTTCGTATCCTGTTGCCGTGACTTTTCATAACTGAAACATCTAAAAGGGGCGTTAGTATTCTGCACGTGTGTGATGTTGCAGTGGAGATGTAGATGGAGATTTAGCGACGTAGTATAACAAAAATACACTGTACCCATTACGATTTTAAAGCATAAATCAGTGTATTATGATTGTACATACAAAAGAGTAGCGTAATGACGAACCACTTTAATAGTTAGCACTAAATCAAATTGCTACTGTATGATACAGTATGTTCTTGTTCTTTATGTTCAGCTATAGGGTTTGCAGGTTGATATTTTGTAGAGTGAAGACTGAATGTTTTGTTTGTTGATGGAGTTCTAAAGAAATTGTTTTAAACAGAGAATTCCATTACTAGTGAAACCTACATGTACATGAAAAATTTGATCCTACAAACCTGGCAAAATCCGCGCAGTATTTATCAAACAAAATAGACCAAAAAAATAAATAAACCAAATCAGAATGTATATGGACATGTATCCCCACCCAAAGACAATGACTACACACATACACACCCACCCACCCACCCAAACAACCAACCATCACAGGTACTGTGTATTTTTGTTATGCGACGTCTCTAGATGTCCAGTGTAATATCACATTCGTGCAGAATACTGAAGTCTCCTTTTAGATGTTTCAATGTGGAAAGTCACGAAAACAGGATACGAAGAGGGAAGAGGGTGGGTGGAGATAATAACGCAGTGTAGATAGAATGCCCCCCCCCCCAAAAAAAAAATCATTGCCATTACGTGACACTCTTATTCAAACAGTTCTCATGAAATACACAATTTCATTCTGTGGTTCAACCGTTATGGCTAAATCATTAATTGCCGAAGTTAAAAGTATCTTATTATATCTTTTTCAATTTTAGTACAACTCAATTCGCAATATTTGTACCTTAAATACGTAAATACTCCAGTGTTTTTGCATTCGATGTCTTTACTAATTGTAATGATAGTCATCTTGTCATCAATGCGATGCATTTGTGAGCAATGTGCGTATGAATCTTAATATATGTAGTACGTCTATTTTCATGGCTTGGAATTCTGACAAAAATTAAAGATGGATGTAAATTATAATAAGAAATGAATTTCACTTTGGAAAATACTTGAGGGCATGAACTGTGACGTTTCATGCTAGTGTATTTTTTTGTGAAGCATATATCGGCACGAGGCGCTGCAGTTTATGCCCTCGTTTATTTCCAAAAATGAATCATTTTATTTCTTAATTAGCACTATCTTCGCAACAATACCCGATAGTCGCTATGCCTATATAATTATATATTTAATTAGCACTGCATACGTAAAATACTACTACTAATTATATAAAGCATTGGTGTAGTGCCTTAGTCATGTTTCATATAGTCTAAATTGCTTAACAAAAAAAAAAAAAAAAAAAAGAATGAAAATGGACGAGTGTGGATATTAAACAGTAAAATGAATATGAATATTTGGTTTTAAGAATGAATCTTATACAAATTAGAAAAACAGAATAAACAATATCGTGTGCCCTTAGATTATGAATTAGTGTAAAAAGCGTAGTTAAAAAACTTGGAGAAAATCTTAGAATCTACAAACACGTGTCTTAAAAATGTGTTTTAGAAGGTTTTTTATAACATGATAGTATTTTAGTTATTTTGATGTGCCCATGGGATATTATCATGTAGTAGTCATTTTATTTGCTTGGTGGAGAGAGAGAGAGAGAGAGAGAGAGAGAGAGAGAGAGAGAGAGACAGAGAGAGAGAGAGAGTACTACATGCTAAAATCGATCCATATCCTACATGCCTGTCACATCAGCCCGAGTGTTTCCATGTACAACTCATACACTACCAATTTTGATGCACCACATGCGCATTTCGACAAATAATGTCTATTCAGCGCTGCTCAAGCTGAAATATTGGAAATCCGAAATAATAATAAACTTGTAAGAGCTAAAAATAAACCCAGAGTGCTAAAGACTGCCCGAGGAACGAAGGCACTTGTTCATGAAAGGTGAAGATAATGAACAGTGAACAATCCCATAACTCCTATAAGCAATACAAAATAAAGAGTTAGGCAAACACGGACCCCTGGATATACTAGGGGTGGGATCCGGTGCCCAGGAGGAGTATGCTTCAATAATGTATATGAACGGTATAATGTTTTTTATTTCATACGGAGTCCCAGAGCTAATTTTATGAAATATCATTCCTTGTAGAGGTTTTACATAGTAAATCATTGTATCAAGATTTTTACAACAGTACAGTAATGCAACAAATAGTCCTTGATCTACGTTCAAAGTGCAAAAAAGTAATGTGATAAAAGGAACATTGTATTAAAAGGAGAACAGCCCCTCGAAACCACTATAATGTACATGTACAATATTCAAGAATGGAGAGGGGCAGTATATGATGAATGGAATATTAAATGTCAAAATCCATATCACATGTCATTTCCGGCATCGGGCCCCATACCAGTCCTCGGGGCATCCCTTTAGGGAACTCTTATACAAAATAAGAAGCACAAATGTGTTCATAATCGCTGCATAAGAACATATGAATGTACACAGTAAGTTTTCATCACCTGAATTCGATTCATACACAAACCCAGTAAGTAAGAAGCATATTGAGGGAGTAAATAAATTCCTGAAATTCTTATCATATTGCGTTATTTTGTTACTCTTACATTGTACATATCATAGCTAGGATATTTGATGCAAATATGACAAATTTGTAAATATATTTTTACTTAGTATAACATTTCTTTCGATCGTATTTCATATTTCCTACAAATACATTTTTAAACTGACACTGTATTTTATTTTTTATCGTTTTCCCACTGACTGTAGATGCACTCTGTCCCGAAATATATCTCGAAACTTAAATTCCATAATAACAATGTGCACGCAGCATTACGTAGCCGTTCAAATAAAAATCAAACATTTAAGAAAACGAAATTATTCTTTTGAAGAAAACAATAGATGTATAAAATATTCGTGTGTATCAAAGCTGAATCGATCAATATTTGCAATACCATTTTCTGTAAATAATAAGAAATGATACTTTGCGGGTGTGGGTGAGTAATAATTTCCGTAATTATATATTTACCATACTCCACAGTAATATTTGCGATTCTGAAGCAAGAAGTAAGTGTAAAAATGTAACATGAAAAAGTGAAAATAACGAATAGTGATCAATCTCGTAAGGAAAACAAAAAGAGAGCTGGGCAGACACGGACTCCTGTATGTATCAGAGATGGGATCAGGTGTCTAGGAAGAGCACACATCCGCTGTCTACCGGTCACACCCCCGCCGTGAGTCCTATATCATGATCATGTAAACAATCGGTATGAAACACGTCGTACATCATTTGACACAATGACAGGTTGTATTGTTAAACTATATCGTTATAGCGACCAGAGAATTTGCGAAATCATGACTTTAAACGATACTGTTGAAGTTGATATAATACTGAACTGTAAGCGTGCACCACAGAAGGTTATGTGACGGGTCTTTCTGCAGGCATCCCTAAATATTATTTTTAAGAATCTCTTCAAGCAGTAATTATTGTCGCAATATTACATCCCTTGGTGCCATTGATCGCTAAGATGATGCTAATTTTCGGAAGAATATTTTGTAATGCGGAAAATAGGGTATTAACTACTTTTTTATTCTCTTTATGAGAAACCGTTAACAATGTTTAACACCAACACAGGCAATACGTCTTCATTGTGTGGTGCTACAGTCGTCCTGAGGCGATCTAATGCTTTGGATTTACAATTGATGATTTCGGTAGATTATATACTGATATCATCTAAAGGTCATCTAAAGGTCAGATGATTCCATTACAAGGACAAAATAGTCATCGATATCTGTCAATCGTCGTACTCGTCATTCTCCTTGTTTTTATCAAAGATTGCAGTTATGCATTTTTATTTCTTCTTTGAAATTCTAAATAGCATACACAGAAGAAAAGTTCCGCTCAAAATTCTTAGTGACTGTCAATTTATACGTTCTTAACGTTTTGCTAGTTTGTGATGAAATTAATCATAATAACAAAAATGTACGTCATTATTTCTTATCTTTGTGTCAAAGTCAATTCAGGGTAACGTTTTGATATAAAATGAAATTCCGGCGTGTCAGACTATATAAATCAGATACTCTATAAATTACATGTAACGATAAATGTGTATATAAGTGCCATGAAAAATACTGATTAATACTCTACACAATTAGCATTTCACTCCAATTTCATCAACACAATAGGTACTACAATTGATACTAAATATCTATAAATACAGATGTATTTCAAGCTAACTAGGTGAAACTAGTATAATCCGTTCGTTCTGCTTTTTCCAAGAGTACATTTTGTCCATGTCTACGTTAGCCTAATTACATTGTTAGAAATTAATTGTAGCATAATCTGAGACCATCCATATAGGTATGCTAAACCCATGCAAGCCTACACTACAGTTTTGGTTCTCAAGACAGCGTTGTTGTTGCTTACTACAACTTAAGTACACCTACTAACGTAAAAGGAAGACACTTATACAGATAACTTGAGGTACTGATTAGATGTTCAATACGCAAAGAGTGGGTTCTGGTCTGCTTATATGTATCCGTGACATTACTGAGGGTGCCATATTAAGCTCATCATTTATCTTTTATTCACATACTTGATCAGTACAGAGTCAAACGGGGTCCAAAGTAATATCCGAAGAGGTCCATATATATTGCAATACTTGTTATATGTAACTGAGCCAACCATGATCGAAGGGAAAGTTGATCGTTGTTCACTGGTTTTAATGTTTGGTCAATGCAGAGTCAAATGTTGTCAAGTCAAAGGAACTTCGAACGAAACTTGTTCATACTGCTATAAACATCATGACATACTGTTATAAACATCATGACATACTGCTATAAACATCATGACATACTGCTATAAACATCATGACATACTACTATAAACATCATTGTATACTGTTATAAACATCATGACATACTGCTATAAACATCATGACATACTGCTATAAACATCATGACATACTGCTATAAACATCATGACATACTACTATAAACATCATGACATTCTGCTATAAACATCATGACATACTACTATAAACATCATGACATACTGCTATAAACATCATGACATACTGCTATAAACATCATGACATACTGCTATAAACATCATGACATACTGTTATAAACATCATGACATACTGCTATAAACATCATGACATACTATTATAAACATCATGACATACTATTATAAACATCATGACATACTATTATAAACATCATGACATACTGCTATAAACATCATGGTATACTGTTATAAACATCATGACATACTGCTATAAACATCATGACATACTACTATAAACATCATGACATACTGCTATAAACATCATGACATACTGCTATAAACATCATGGTATACTGCTATAAACATCATGACATACTGCTATAAACATCATGACATACTACTATAAACATCATGCCATACTACTATAAACATCATTGCATACTGTTATAAACATCATGACATACTGCTATAAACATCATGACATACTGCTATAAACATCATGACATACTGTTATAAACATCATGACATACTATTATAAACATCATGACATACTACTATAAACATCATGACATTCTGCTATAAACATCATGACATACTATTATAAACATCATGACATACTACTATAAACATCATGACATAGTGCTATAAACATCATGACATACTATTATAAACATCATGACATACTGCTATAAACATCATAACATACTGCTATAAACATCATGACATACTATTATAAACATCATGACATACTACTATAAACATCATGACATACTGCTATAAACATCATGACATACTACTATAAACATCATGACATAGTGCTATAAACATCATGACATACTATTATAAACATCATGACATACTGCTATAAACATCATGACATACTGCTATAAACATCATGACATACTATTTAAACATCATGACATACTGCTATAAACATCATGACATACTGCTATAAACATCATGACATACTGTTATAAACATCATGACATACTATTATAAACATCATGACATACTATTATAAACATCATGACATACTACTATAAACATCATGACATACTACTATAAACATCATGACATTCTGCTATAAACATCATGACATACTATTATTAACATCATGACATACTGTTATAAACATCATGACATACTATTATAAACATCATGACATACTATTATAAACATCATGACATACTGTTATAAACAACATGACATACTGTTATAAACATCATGACATACTGCTATAAACATCATGACATACTGCTATAAACATCATGACATACTACTATAAACATCATGACATATTACTATAAACATCATGACATACTGCTATAAACATCATGGTATACTGCTATAAACATCATGATATACTGTTATAAACATCATGACATACTGCTATAAACATCATGACATACTGTTATAAACATCATGACATACTGCTATAAACATCATGACATACTATTATAAACATCATAACATACTGTTATAAACATCATGACATACTATTATAAACATCATGACATACTATTATAAACATCATGACATACTGTTATAAACATCATGACATACTGTTATAAACATCATGACATACTGCTATAAACATCATGACATACTGCTATAAACATCATGACATACTACTATAAACATCATGACATACTGCTATAAACATCATGACATACTGTTATAAACATCATGACATACTATTATAAACATCATGACATACTATTATAAACATCATGACATACTATTATAAACATCATGACATACTATTATAAACATCATGACATACTACTATAAACATCATGACATACTACTATAAACATCATGACATTCTGCTATAAACATCATGACATACTATTATTAACATCATGACATACTATTATAAACATCATGACATACTGTTATAAACATCATGACATACTGTTATAAACATCATGACATACTGCTATAAACATCATGACATACTGCTATAAACATCATGACATACTACTATAAACATCATGACATATTACTATAAACATCATGACATACTGCTATAAACATCATGGTATACTGCTATAAACATCATGATATACTGTTATAAACATCATGACATACTGCTATAAACATCATGACATACTGTTATAAACATCATGACATACTGCTATAAACATCATGACATACTATTATAAACATCATAACATACTGTTATAAACATCATGACATACTATTATAAACATCATGACATACTATTATAAACATCATGACATACTGTTATAAACATCATGACATACTGTTATAAACATCATGACATACTGCTATAAACATCATGACATACTGCTATAAACATCATGACATACTACTATAAACATCATGACATACTGCTATAAACATCATGACATATTACTATAAACATCATGACATACTGCTATAAACATCATGACATACTGCTATAAACATCATGACATACTGCTATAAACATCATGACATATTACTACAAACATCATGACATACTGCTATAAACATCATGGTATACTGCTATAAACATCATGAGATACTGTTATAAACATCATGACATACTGCTATAAACATCATGACATACTGCTATAAACATCATGACATACTGCTATAAACATCATGGTATACTGTTACACAATGAATCGAAGTCCTCCATATTCTCGTCTTTTTGCTACAGGACTTGTAAGCAGGAAAGGAAGTGAGCTATGGATAGCGTGCAGAATGTTTTAAACCCAACATTACGGAGCTAGAGTGATGGTATTTTGAATATAGAGACAAAGACAATTTCAATATAGGGCTCATGGTGGGTGTGACCGGTCGCCAAGGGATGCTTACTCCTCCTAGGCGCCTGATCCTACCTCTGGCATATCCAGGGGTCCGTGTTTGCCTCTACTTTGTATTGCTTATAGGAGTTATGAGATTGATCACTGTTCGTTTCGTCGCCTTTCATTACATCATTTATATAGATATTGCTGCATTATATTACAATTTTTAAATAACGAGATAAACATTAGGATTTATTTCAATACCAAGTTATCACGGACGTATTTATATCGGTATGGTGAAAATTGAGTGGATTTTCAATGATACAGTAACGCATATTGTTGAAACCATAGATTCATGAATGTATTTCTATTATTAAGTGTAAATGAATTAAAGTAGAAAAACTAGAATGGCATATCGTTAAAAGACGCCCGCCCATACATAATGGTTCTTCTTTATTCAAACTATAGCACTACGTTTAATTGTGAGCTTAAGTGAACGTTAACCTGCGTTAAATTTCAGATTCATCTTACATGTCTTTGTGAACCATACTCGTCACGAGTTGTACATATCTGATCATTTCAGAACGGCAGTGCTCTCTCTGTATCATGATCAAGGTTCAGATATCTTTCTACCAATCGAAGAAGCAGGTTAAGGAAGTTATGTACGTATATTGAAACTCTATCTAAGGACGTATATTGTACTTGTCCATTTAAAGGGACTGGTTCACGATTTTTGATAAAAATATTTTTCATTTTTGATGTTAAACATTGAAAATATAACTCATTTAATGTTGACAGCCAAAATTTTGACCTTCTGAATGGAACGATAAAAGCAATATTTTAGTCTTAAATCTGTGTTATGTAAACAAAGACTCGAGTCATTTTATTTTTACAAACAAACAAGTGAAATATTAATTTTGTAATATAAAGCATCTGAATTTTGCACCATCACAAATTTTGACTTTTAGATAACACGTTTTACCCCAAAAATGCTTGATATGTGAAGGATATAATAAATTTAGATAGAAATCCATTTCTTTTGAGAATTTTGAAAACAATAACATACCACAATCTTTGTGTACAAAACAAATAATAAACTCTGTAAATGAGCTTCTGTGATAAAAATATAACCTTAATTTTTATGTGAAATCTTTTAAACACATTAGACAGATTTTGATCATTAAAAGTGAAAAAGAAAATTTTGAGGAAAATCGTGAATCGGTCCCTTTAATTAAGAATATTTTGTTTGGTTTATTTTTGACCGCGGATAACTCCGTTTACCTGATCAGGATATAGGGCCCAGTCGAAATCTTTCCACCCATATCAAAATATCATCGGCTATAGGTGAAACATCACAAATTCAAATTAAAGAAAGGTGAAGATAACGAACAGTGATCAAACTCATAACTCTTATAAGCAATACAAAATAGATAGTTGGGCAAACACGGAACCATGGACACATCAGGGGTGGGATCAGGTGCCTAGGAGGTGTGAACATCCCCTGTCGACCGGTCACACCGCCGTGAGCCTTATATCCTGATTAACATTGCTATCTGACGTGTTTCATACCAATTGTTAGGTCGTTCTTGGTACACTGATTTTGACTACGGATTACTCCGTTTACCTGATCAAGATATAGGGCTCACAGTGGGTGTGATCGGTCGATAGGGGATGCTTACTATTACTAGGTACCTGATCCCAACTCTGGTATATCCAGGAGTCCGTGTTTGTCCAACTCTCTATTTTGTATTGCTTATAGGAGTTGTGAGATTGATCACTGTTTGTTATCTTCACCTTTTCTTAATGAATTTTAGAGGAAAGAAAATACATTCGATTGTCTTCGATACCATAGCGTTTTATAGTACAAACTTGGTCGATCTTGAATATATGTGTAGACTACAGACACCTGTTCTATACCTCAAAATGATGTTTTCATAAACTAGAAATATGTTACATGTACACTGTAGATATTTTTCTCATAAAGTATCATTGGGTTTACTTTGTTTTTGTCTTGTAACAACTGCACACACAAGGAATGAACTATATGCACATTTGGAACGTAACAGAATCCTGATTTTATCGCTTACACGTCGCCTAGTCTTGTTAAACTAGCTGCATTGTAGGTTTAAATATCCGTGTACATTCAGTCGTATCAATATTGTTTTTTACCTGTAAAATGGCTCCGATGACTGACGCTGCATATAAATGCTTTGCTCTCTCTCTCTCTCTCTCTCTCTCTCTCTCTCTCTCTCTCTGAGACATAAGCTATGTTTAAGGTACAGTATGTCTTCATTAAATTATTTTGATATGCATCTAATCAAATTAACTTGCTTCAATATAGAAATACAGTAAAGTCGATGATTGACATATTGGATTTAATTTTTAACATATATCAATAGAAACAATAATTCATCAAATCATGGATTAGTTACAATTGATCAAGACTTATATACTTTGATAGAGATGTTCATCAAAAAATTGTTCTTTGGGACTCGCTTAAAACACATTCAGGGTGGAAATTACTACTAACATAAAATGGAAGCAGATATCGTTTTTGCTTTGATAAATCAAGAAATAACATCACTGTAACGTAGACACTTTCAGCTTTCCGAAACAGTATAACATTAAGTACTTTGCGTTATTTTGTAACCAAGAAAAGTTGGTTAAATTGAAAAATATACATGATTTATAGGGTATGATTTGTGGATTGTTTGTATTTATACAGATCATTTACTTATTCAAATTCAAGAAAAGGTAATTACATTTTTATTTTAGTATTACAAGCATTCCATACACTTTCTTTTAAAGTTTACAGTTTCGGATTTGGTTGAACAGTAACAAAATAACAAAAGAAATAGTATCAGCACCTAAGTGTGTTATTTTCAAATTTTCAGGTTTATAGGTATACTTTGCTTAAAATATTCTATGTGGCTGTATATATGGCAATCAATTTAAAACTATATTTTAAGTATTTCATCTATTAACAAGTTAATTTCAATGAAAATTTACTCCTTATTATCAGATAATTGGAACTTAGTGTGCAAAAATGCTCACTGTTTGTAAATTCCGTAGCTATGTTTCTAGTAAGAACGGTTTTGAAAATATTTATTGATGACATGAATATATTTTCTGTTTTGTTCTTCAGGACTTGGAAAAGGATTATTACAACGAGTTTTGTAGAAAACTGATGAACAGTAAAATATCATGAGTATTATTACAATATTGTGTATAGAGTATTTTTCCTTGAAACGTTCTAGTTTACCATTTTTGTAATTGTAATAGTGTGTACAGAGTCAGTAGCCCTAAACAATTAGATGTAAAACTTATACAGTACCAATTTTGATGCACCAGATGCGCATTTCGACAAATAATGTCTCTTCAGTGATTCTCAACCGAAATGTTTGAAATCTGAAATAACATTGACGTTCTAGAGCTATTTTAGGGGAAAACAATGTGCCAAAATAGTGGAGTCGAATTCGTCTAAGGATACGAGCTATGCCTGAGGGAGATAATCGTTAATTTAGAAATGGATTTCTAAATTTTATAACAGCAATTAAATATACATCCGTATTTTCAAGGTAGTAACGAAGTACTTAGCTCCTGGGCTGCAGAGACCCCCGGGGACTAACAGTCCACCAGCAGAGGCCTCGACCCAGGGGTCATAATGTAAAACTTATACGGTACCAATTTTGATGTCCCAGATGCGCATTTCGACAAATAATGTATCTTCAGTGATGCTCAACCGAAATGAATTACAATATTCAGAATCTTTGTCATATCCCTATTTTTCTAGAATTATGTAATAAGCCCACTTATCACTGAAGGTAAGAAATTCAGACTATAAAACACAATTTATAATGATTTCAATGTAACTTGAATGTACTTTTAAACGTATGGATATGTTAGGCAACTTTGATAAAGGTCTAAATTGTATGCGTTTAGCACTTTGTGACAGATACAGTTTGGTCCTATTGCTTTACTAGGAGTACTGACAGAATATCAATAACTTTATTCTCCTTACATACTACATCAGTTAGATTTCTTCACGCATGGTATATTATCGTGTTTGTGATCTACGTCATTAATATTTGAAATTGAAGTACCAAAATTGTTAAGTAACACAACTTTCTCTAAATCAGATAATAGCAGGGTTGCATTGCCATTGCCATTAGCACACTTGCATTGAATGCGATGCATTTCACTCTTGGGTTTGTCATGGAAAATAATCTTTCAACAATTTTCAATACACTTATCTAATATTCCTAACAACATCATTTAAATAATTTTCTTTGTTGTTATAATATAGTTTAAGATAGCGAATTTCTTCATATTTGTTAACTCTATTTTTGATTTTCCCGAATATTGCAAAATTTAAACAATTTCCAATACAGTTTATTATCGTCCCTACTATCATCAGTTAAATATGTTCTGTGTTTAATGTCATAATGAAATAGCACATATAACACATGAAACTGACGTGTTTCATACCGATTGTTAGGCTGTTCTTTGACCAAGGATAACTCCGATTAACTAATCAAGATATAGGGCTCACGACGAGTGTGACCGGTCGACAGGGATGCTTACTCCTCCTAGTCACCTGATCCGTGTTTGCCCAACTCTCTATTTTGTATTGCTTATAGGAGTTATGAGATTTATCGTTGTTCGTTATCTTCACTTTTCATATGTTAACTCTATTTATGATTTTACTGAAAATAGCAAAATCTGATTCCTTTCATGTAATGAAAGGTGAAGATAAAGAACAGTGATCAATCTCATAACTCGTATAAACAATACAAAATAAAGAGTTGGACAAACACGGACCCCTGGACACACCAGAGGTGGGATCAGGTTCCTAAAAGGAGATTCTTTCAGAACCTATAACATGTACATGTACGTTTGTATTTTCGTAATTGCGAGTCCATTCAAGGTTTGTCGTTGGGTCTTACTGTGACAGTTGTTTCAGGTATACTTTCTTTGATAAATAACATGGCCTGTTGAGTGACAATCTCTGTAGCTGAATCCTTACTTTCAGACACAGATAAAATTGTTTCCAGATTGTTAAGTTGATCAAAATGCATTCTTACAGATCCCAACTTTGTGTTTATACGACACATTTATGTTAACATTTCGTCCAATATATATGCAAGTTACCTTGTGATCGTTGAGCAAATGATCAAAGCTCATATTTCATGAATCGTGCACTATCAATACTGAAGTTCACGTACAAGAATTGGGTCGACAAGTGCTCCACCTTTATGGACTCTGTATTTTGTCTGAAAGGCGAACGCTATTTATGGTGTTATATTTCATGTGTGTTTAAAAAAATTAAATAACTTAGGATCACAATATTACTTGATAAATCACTGGCTTAATCAACCGACCATGAAAAGGTTGGCCGATAATACATTACCTGATTTGGGAGGACAGTAATTGCAACATACGACCTCCAATAGGTTACTAGATGGGTGTGCTATTTTTATATATATACATTCTGTATCATTAGTTTCAAAATCCTCTTGGCGATTAACATTCAATGAATTTTAAACGTATATCAGAACACATTTTCCATTTTAGTGCAACCATACCCTTATCTTTCTATCACCCATACCCTTACATCTAGTAAACAGATTTTTATGACTTTAATACAAGTATTTCAAAGCCATTTTTCATAACGCTATTTCATTGATTAAAGAGACGAACTTTACAATTTTACAAATGTGGTATATACATGTAATTGTAGGGGTGTAGTAATAGGTGTTAAGTGGTATACTTTGGGCAAATATGGAATACATAAATGCAAAACGAATGATCAGTCATGTGTTTAAAGTTACATATATTATCATAAATTGTGTTGGGAAATAGCAGAGGAAATGTAAGTTGAAAAAAAAAATGAATGTCATGGCATTTTGTCACTTCTGAAACAAATTTACGACTTTGTTGTCTAAGTTGAATGCGTCCACTGAATTCCTCCTCTTAGAAGAAATTTTGTTTATACTCTCAATGACTAGATAAACAGTACTCAAACCCGCAACACTCGGGTTTTACATTGCATGATCAACTTTGGTTACATTACACAGCTATGCATGGTGGTTTATATTTCGTTTGGTAAACAGTACCACACGGACGAAACATTTGATTTAATATTATTACATTGATGTATACCACAAGACACTTTCGGAACACTTTTTTGTTTTCCCACTACTCTATGACGTTGTAAGAAATTCCGAAAAATAAATTAGCCTGACAATACAGTTTTCATTGATCACGTGATTGCTACCCATCGTTACCTTAAAGAAGCTATCTCCCGTGTTAAAAAAAACTTCATTTGTTGAAAATTACGGACCTGCACGTCTAAAACTAATTTATGACAACACGTTGTTGATGTGTGTTGCCTCATGTGTGGTTAATTTTAGCCTCCATGCTCGGGTACATGTCACGACTGCGCATGTTCATTCTATTCTTTGTGAATATTCCATTCCAAGTCGGCAAGAAAACGTCGATCCAAAAATTAACCAATCATCGTACAGGAGAATTCCAACAGGATAGCATAGTTATTTGTACAGGAGCTTGGGTGGCTTCTTTCACCAGGTAAATATGGGATTTTGTTTCGTAACTTTATTGAGTGGTCTTAATGTTCTAGTCAAATTTCTTGTTACCAAATTAGTGCATAATGTAGCGTTAATTGACCCTTTTTATTATTTGCAAGGTCTTCCTGGTTGGATATTTTTGTTCGTTGCTTATTGTGCACTTAGCATATACCAGAAAGCTGTTTTTATTCATTATTTGTTGTCATTTATATTTAATAAATGACCCTATTTTATCTTTATGAATGAGTTGGTTTTTAATGGTGAGTTGCAATCAAACATAAATGGAGGAGTGCTCAAATTACATTTTTTCTTTTCCAACACATCTCTCATTATAAAAGCTTTGTCCGTCTTAACACTGTAATTTTAATCTAATAAATCTATAACGAAATGAAACCTGGTGGTGTGATAACAACAAAAAACTTCCTAGTTGTATGATTTACAAAACTGGATGACCTCTGTGTGAAAAGTTCTGTGCAGTCGAGTATAACTTAACAGACGCATACTTCAATTTAAATGATGACATGTGCAGGAAACCGATTTAAAATTTCAGTTCAAATGCAAGTAACGAAATCAAGGTGGCAAACTACTTGGAAAAAGTACTCTCTGATATACCGAATATGTGGGTTATATCAGAGGTGAACAGGCCTAGTCTAAGTCTAAGTCTCAGAAGGACAGCAAGTAACTGGTCAATCAGCTCCAACATCCCTAGGATTTTCTTTGTCTGTCTGTGGTTTGGCATGCCTTAGAGCAAATCCAGTACCTCATTCTCCGCCTTTGGACTAATGAAAAAAGAATGGGATTAAATAATGCATCAGGATTATACAGCAATAGAAAAACATGTAATGCAGATATATATTTGAATGCTGTGAGACTTTGAGAAAAGTAAACTAAAATTACCTAGGCATGTGTCATGTGCAAATGTAACTAAAATTCTATGCCTAATAAAGAGGCGACATAACAGCTGCTAAAGAAGATATTCCAGTGTAAAAATTTGCCTCAACATAATCATTGGAAATGTTCAGTACATTCTACGTATATCTGGGGCGTTCTCTCTTGAGGTCAGAGTCACACTGTACATAGTATACAGTAATTAACAGATAATATTAAGGATTAAAAACAGGCAGATGAGTGTCTGATGATAAATCTAAATTCGAATGGTTTGGGCAGAAGAAGGAAAGATAGAAAAAGCGTATAGTGTGCCAGCTGATGGACATGGATTTATACTACTCTATTGGGAGTGGAAATGTTTCTTTCATGTCATAGTTTTGGATTAAGATAATTTGGAACAACATTTCATTTAATCTTATCTATCTTTAAGGGGTTGATGTCTTGACAAAGATAATATTAGACCTCGCTCACATTTTTGTCAGACGTTGCACTTAATTTGGATTGTATTTTGTTTAAGATAATTTGCCCTAATATAATTCAAGCCAAGACAATTAAATTTCCAATATTTAATATTTAGATATCTTGTAAATGTGAACATTTTCTTTTATATACATTTTCATCTTTTAACGTCTTTATACCAACATTAGCAAGAAGTATATTATCCTCTTTGTTGTTGTTGTTGTCCTACAGACAGTCAGTTTATACAACAACAGCTATGTGACGTCATGGTGTTTCTACAACAGCTATGTGACGTCATGGTGTTTCTAAAACAGCCATGTGACGTCATGGTGCTTCTACATCAACAGACTCTTCTAGGTCTCTCATTGATTTCCTAAAAATCGTATCATATTAAAAATAATTTAGAAATTTTAAACATTATTTATGCAGTTCTTATAAAATTAATATATGACTCAATGTGAATAAATCTATCACAGTAACTAACTCAATTTCATGTCATTATCAGTTAGAATATGAAGAAAGGAAAACAGTCAGACAACATGGACGCTTTTTCATAAATTGTCATTCTTGCAAGTTGAATTAAATTTTATGTCAGATATAGACTAAGGATGTACAAAACCTAGTCATAAGTGAGTCGTCATTTTATTTTATGAATATGAATTTTGAAAAATGTGAGTTTTAAAAAAATAGTGCAATATTTAGGTATTTATTCGAAATGATATTTCCTTTAGGTGTGCGCTGATCAAAATGAAATTGAAATTTTAGACAAATTCGAAATGGACATCTGGTGCATTAAAATTGGTACTGTATAAGTTTTACAGTAAGGAATTCTAGCATTTTCACATCAAAAATGTTGATTTGATGACGCTCTCTGGCCTGTTTCATACCAATTGTTAGGCCGTTCTTTACACTCTGATTTTGACTATGGATTACTTCATTTACCCGATTAAGATCAAGATATAGGGGTCACTGCGGTTGTTACCAGTCGAGAGGGGATGCTTACTCTTCCCAGACACCTTATCTCACCTCTTGTATGTCCAGAAGGTTCATGTTTTCCCAACTCTATTTTTGTATTCCTTATACTATTTATGAAAATGATTACTGTTCGTTATCTTCACCTTTCATATTATAGTTCATATCTGCTATTTACTGTATGACGGGCTCTAAGTGAGTCATCATTTCATTTTCTCACACTATATTTCACACTATATTTCATTGAAAAATAATTGTGAGGTCACTTTAGTCCATTTTCCTCAAAATTATTCAAAAATGTTCAAATTTGTTGTTCTAAACATGCTAAGAAGAACTGTGATGCATTTGAGTTATGAGATTGATCACTGTTCGTTATCTTCACCTTGCATTTGCATGTAGATTAAGGGCTTCAAAAGTAAACCGCACCGTAATTTTGGTGTGAAATTTTACCTCAAATACACATGTATTTACTAGGGAAACTGTTTATCAACAAGGAGAGATGTGTATTTACAAGATGAACTGTTTTTCCTAAGAGGAACTGTGTAATCAGAAAGTGACTATGTATTTATAGGAATTATGAGATTGATCACTGTTCGTTATCTTCGCCTTTCATTTACAAGGGGAACTAACTATTTACAACGGGAAATATACATGTATTTGTAAGGGGAATTACGTATTTACACGGGAAAAGATGTATTTCCAAGGGAAAGTGTGTTTTTACAAGGGGGACTATATATCTATAACGTATAAAAAATTGTCTGTAACTGGTTTTGGTCCATGTTATTCCAACTCTTTATTTTGTATTCCGTACAGGAGTTACGGAATTGATCACTGTTCATTTTCTCTTGTACCTATTCTATGTCTCCGCTGCTTCTTTGTTTAATTAACACAGTATCCTAAAATCATGAAATGTTTCATGTTGTAGCATATTTTCTAAACGCTTATGAGACATGCATAGAAATCGTAATAGAATCTATATACAAGGACTGTGTAGTACACATGGCATATATCATGTATTACACAGGAAAGCACGCCTTTTACAAAACGTTTTACTCCTCAATACGCAAGGTTTAAAAAAATGTCATGTATATCTTTTATTATCTACCAATATGATGAATTAAAAGCATAGTGAAAAGTGGGTGAATGCGCTCTATCAATGATTCATATAACATTGAATGTGACCTCTTTACACGTCTTACAAATCAACATATAATTGTTTCAAGTGTAGGCGTCTTAAATTTAGCAATTTAATTCCTCTGCAAATGTCCTCATGTAGGACAGAACTCAATGACACCCGGGTTTCAGAAATGGGGGGCATCGTATGATGAAACATACTAGGGATTTAATGTTATAGATAGAGAAACTGCAGTTATTCACGTAACCTATGTAGCGTATGTTCCCTTTGTTTGTTTCTTTATTCACTTGACCTATGCAGCGTGCGTTCCCTTTGTTTGTTTCTTTATTCACGTGACCTATGTAGCGTATGTTCCCTTTGTTTGTTTCTTTATTCACGTAACCTATGTAGCGTATGTTCCCTTTGTTTGTTTCTTTATTCACGTGACCTATGTAGCGTATGTTATCTTTGTTTCTTTATTCACGTAACATATGTAGCGTATTTTCCCTTTGTTTGTTTCTTTATTCACGTGACCTATGCAGCGTGCGTTCCCTTTGTTTGTTTCTTTATTCACGTGACCTATGTAGCGTGTGTTCCCTTTGTTTGTTTCTTTATTCACGTGACCTATGTAGCGTGTGTTCCCTTTGTTTGTTTCTTTATTCACGTAACCTATGTAGCGTGTGTTCCCTTTGTTTGTTTCTTTATTCACGTAACCTATGTAGCGTGTGTTATCTTTGTTTGTTTCTTTATTCACGTAACATATGTAGCGTATGTTCCCTTTGTTTCTTTATTCACGTGACCTATGTAGCGTGTGTTCCCTTTGTTTGTTTCTTTATTCACGTGACCTATGTAGCGTATGTTCCCTTTGTTTGTTTCTTTATTCACGTAACCTATGTAGCGTGTGTTCCCTTTGTTTGTTTCTTTATTCACGTGACCTATGTAGCGTGCGTTCCCTTTGTTTGTTTCTTTATTCACGTGACCTATGTAGCGTGTGTTCCCTTTGTTTGTTTCTTTATTCACGTGACCTGTGTAGCGTGTGTTCCCTTTGTTTCTTTATTCACGTGACCTATGTAGCGTGCGTTCCCTTTGTTTGTTTCTTTATTCACGTGACCTATGTAGCGTGTGTTCCCTTTGTTTGTTTCTTTATTCACGTGACCTATGTAGCGTATGTTCCCTTTGTTTGTTTCTTTATTAGTTTTTTTTTCTGTCGTCTGGGATTTTAAGATGTTTTACAGGGGAAACTAATAGTTCAGGTAATATTCGAAGTTCATGTTCCTTTTGCTTGTTGTTGGTTGGCTTTGTTTTTAACTTTATTTAGCTCGACTGGAATCTAATGTTGAACATGGAGAATATATAATAGTTCGGGTGGCCTATGTAGCTCACCTTCCTTTTTTTGTTGATTTGATTGTTGGGATTTTTAAAGTTTGTTAGCTCGTCTTGGATTTAATGTTACATATTGGGAAAATGCAATAATTCAGTAACTCTATAGTATTCATCTTTCTTTTGTTTATTTCTTTGTTTATCAAATTATCAGGTAATCTATGTAAATCGGGTTTATTTTGTTTGCTGCGCGTTTCTTTGTTGGTTTTTTAAAACTTTGTTTAGTTCGTCTGCGAACTTGTATCTGGGGGGAAATACAGTACAGTAGTTCAGGAAATCTATGTAAAGGATATAAGCCAAAAACTGTCCATTCTGTGAGAGAAAGAACTGATCTCTCACAGAATGACCAGTTTGAGGCTTATGTAGTTGCTATCTTTGAATGACAATATTGTTCTCTCTTTTTAGGGTTTGTTCTTTATACATGTAGTTCATACTTTAGCACTGATTACTTAAGGGTCCTTTTTTGATAGTGGATTAATACGTAAAACAGCGGTATCACCTTTGTTGCAACTACAATCTGGTTTTGTTTTTAAAAAAACGTGTCAATATAATTTTTTTCGAAACGTATCAAATAAAATATTTTTATGGATTTAATACATCACGAAAACATGAAGTACTGTGGCTTAAGAAAAAGAGAAGATAACGAACAACAATCTAAATCCTATAGAGAATACAAATTAAGAGAACAAAAATGGATCCTTGGACATAGCAGAGCTAGGGCCAGGCGACTAGGAGGTGTAGGTAAAATTTGTTGACAGGTTCCCTCCGCTGTGGAGTATTCACACCTAGTCTACACGCTGCAGTAAGTATTCTGTTGTCAAATGCAAATGTTTCAAAAAGAAAGCTCGAAAAAATACAGACATATTGCGTAAAGTAATTCAATTTGAGACGAATTTTTACCCTGTGTTGTCCCGGGAAATCATGCGATCTACACAGCAAAGTCAGTCAGAAAATATATAATCATAAGCTAGGTTAACCCGTATGCTATTGGGAAAGGTCAGATTGTGCATTTGCACCGGAGCTTGACGACGTGACCTTCATAGATTGGAACCTAACAGGGTAGCACGGGACCGTACACATGGGGGTCAACTTGTGCATGCACATGTTTCATAAAAAAAAAAGTCAAGAAAACTGATCTATAAAATTTGTGAAAAGAGTTAGTATCATGGAGTCTAATTTATTAATTTACACAAAGTTACATGATATCATAGTCACATAAACAACGCTCAGCAAGAGACAATGTACTGGTATTGTTCATATCTTAGAATGGACATCATTTGTAAAGTTGCACCGAGTTCTTGAAATGAACTTGTGAGTATCAATACTTTTTTGCCAGATTTATAGCATTGATTGAAGATATGTTGTTGCCAGATTGATATATGCATCATATTTACATTTGCAATTGTTTTCTCCTACATAACACTATTACGAGCAATACGTATTTATCCCTGCATAAATCCACTACGGGGTCAACAGTGCGTTTTTACATTTGTTAAAAGTAGGTAACAGGTACTACTTTTAATAAGGCAATACACATCTAGCAATCGCTCTCACTTGCTACAGAAATCTATCAATAGATGAAATCAACATCACAAAATGTATTTACGGTTTTATTTGTATTCCAAGCAGTAGACTTTCCTCCATAAATGATAAAAGCATTTCTGTAAACAATATTTTACTATCGTCTAAAATGTCGTCTGGTACAACTTCACCCTGGTCATCGGTGATGCGGAATTGTACCTACTGCTAGACGATGACATTAGGCTTTAACAAAAAGGTCATTCACAGGATGTATGGCCGATAAGTCGCCAAAGTGCATTAAGACCTACACACCACAATGCTTCCGTGCTACAGCAGCCATAAGTGATTGATGTCGGTTTCCAAGTTTATGTCGTGACATCGAAGCGAAGCGTCGTTAAAAACCTATAACAGAAATTTATCGAGTCAAAAGAAGCGTTCAGTGAGCTCATGTTTGTCAACAATTTCATGTCCAAATCCAAACCGTCCCTTACCTTTGTGCAGTTCCACATTCTCTGCGATGTTCAGTTCTTTCCGGAGATTCATCTGAGCTGCGTCCTCTGTCCTGTCTATAAATGATTTGCCTACACCTGACGACTGCCGCCCTGTTCTTCATGTTCTTCCATCTCAGTCTTCTGTTAACTCCGTAATATCCACAGAATATCTTTCAAAGTCGGTCTTCAACGTCTTCACTTTTTAAAAGTGAAAGCGCATCACAACTGCAAGTGTAACATTGCGCACCCCCGTTTAAATCATAATTCTCCACCCCCTAAAATTAGACATATGGAAGAGTTTTCCATTATAAACTCCCGAGTTAATGTATAAGTATATGTTGATATACTTGCTTTCTAGCGTCTTAATAATTAAAACAGTTCTTCATTTTATGGAACTTTGTTTTGTGTTGTCGTCATTTTGAACATTTATGACGTTTCGTTGTGGACGTCAACAATTTGAAATGTATGGAAACGTGTTGTTAACACAATTCAGCAATGTTACCGACCAAAAATGTAAATATAAGTAATAAGGTATCATTTTAAAATATTTATCGGGATATAAATACGGGTTGGTACATGATCAAATTTTCCATGACGTTTGATGTCCCCCTCCTCCTCCAAACATAACGTGACGTGTTAGCATTTTATCTTTTACATTATGAAGAAAAGAACACACGTTCACGGACGGTAGAGAACAGTCTTCCAGTTTGAAATGGGTGTCTTCACAAAGGTAAAAAGAACAATTGTGATTGTGTCATAATACTGCATTAAGACTATTGCTGTAGCACCGCTAATTATGTTATTTGATATGTTGTCTTTATAATTACTTGCTGTAGGATGTATGGATTCCGAGGTGTGATGCTTTGTTTTACAATGTGGTTAATGTATTTGTATCAGTGTCTCTTATTTTATTTTATTTAGTTAGCGACGGTTTGTATCTAATAGATTGGGTACGGTGAGGACGGTTTCAGGACCTAAAATGTACACATTCTTCAATTTATGTAAAATGCCGTAATTTTAGATAATCAGAGACAAAAGAAAGCCTCGTTCTCAACACGGGTTACTTTCTCATAATATGACGTCACAAAATTGACGGTTATATACAATTTGCTTGAATATGTCGGCTTTTTAAAAATGAATATGTATGCCCAAAGATCAAAGATGTCATGCTTGAAACAAAGTTATTTTCTGGTATTTGCAATATTAAGGTGTTCAGTGCGTAACGAAAGGTCAATGAACAATTTTGAATTATTTAAATCAAAATAAATGTTTATTGTTAGATAGCGATGAAAGTGAAGTAGATCTAATTTACATGACTGGTAAATGATTATAAGTTGACCTTAGTGCAGTGAAACTTGTACGATAGTTAATTAAGGTTATTGCATTCTTTTATACAAAGAAAATGCATGTAACTTTTTACTAAGAGATTTGTATGATAATATAATTTCTTTTTAAATTATTTTGATACCACACACTCTTCCAATAGACTTCAATTTAACATTTTGGGTGAAATAAATCAAGCAGTAATCAAAGTTTTGAAAATTCACATTGTTTTAATTATTTTAATTGATGAACCTTTCAAAAGAAAAATTCCAGCATCCATTTATAAGGTATTGAATATGATAATTATACAATGAATACCTTAAGATATGAATATCAACACTTTCTTATCTTAGTTTGATACAACCCATACTTTGTAAATTAATTGTATTTGATGGGAAAATGATAAATGTAAAAAAAAAATCAAATTACAAAGGTGAACGTAAAGAAACACAATATTTTCACAGGATGATGACAGACAAGGGACGTAACTTGCACAAAGTGTTGATACGGGCATTAGGCCAGCAAAATAAGCATTGAACTGGCACCTTCACATTTATAACATCTAACACAATTTTGCTCAGATGCTGAGGAATGAAGCTTCTTTAAATGGGAGCTAGTAAATGGTATGAACCAGATAAATATTGCGGGAGAATTGGCTATATTTGGGGATATATCTACTCTAGAGTAAGATTTGTAGCGTGCGGAAATGACTATGAGAGAACCATGTGTCTTCATACATTAACATTACGTGCGTTTTATGACAATTCATGCAGAAAGCTATGTTAAATTTTCAGTTTGACTTTCTTTTGTCATAATTATTAATTCTAATGTATCATAATACTTTTAGAATTTTGTCAAAATTTGGTAATCGACACAGTGCACCGTGCCTTATATGGTTGTTATAGCCAACGTCAACTTACGGTACTCAAAATAATAGAAGAAATTTTGATTTATTTCATTTTTGTACATTTGATAAAGTATCTGAAGAATACATATGTTGCAGTCAATAATTTTCAAGAAAGTCTATCCATACAGTATGTAATCAGATTACAATACCTAGTGTCTGTCTATCCACACATTATGTAATCAGATTACAATACCTAGTGTCTGTCTATCCACACAGTATGTAATCAGATTACAATACCTAGTGTCTGTCTATCCACAAAGTATGTAATCAGATTACAATATCTAGTGTCTGTCTATCCACACAGTATGTAATCAGTTTACAATACCTAGTGTCTGTCTATCCACACAGTATGTAATCATATTACAAAACTTAGTGTCTATTTATCCACACAGTATGTAATCAGATTACAATACCTAGCGTCTGTCTATCCACACAGTGTGTAATCAGATTACAATACCTAGCGTCTGTCTATCCACACAGTATGTAATCAGATTACAATACCTAGTGTCTATCTATCTACACATTATGTAATCAGATTACAAGACCTAGTGTCTGTCTATCCACACAGTATGTAATCAGACTACAAGACCTAGTGTCTGTCTATCCACACAGTATGTAATCAGACTACAATATTTAGCGTCTGTCATTCAAACAGTATGTAATCAGATTACAAAATCAAGTGTTTGTGTATCCACACAGTATGTAATCAGATTTTAATATCTGGTGTTTGTCTATCCACACAGTATGTAATCAGAGTACAATACCTAGCGTCTGTCTATCCACACAATATGTATTCAGATTAGAATACCCAGCGTCTGTCTACCCACACAGTATGTAATCAGATTACAATACCTAGTGTATGTCTATCCACAGAATAGGTAGTCAGATTACAATACTTATTGTCTATCTATCCACACAGTATGCAATCAGATTACAATTCCTAACATTTGTCTATTTACAAATTATGTAATCAGATTACTATATCTAATGTTTGTCTATCCACACAGTATGTAATCAGATCACAATATCTAGTGTCTGTCTATCCACACAGTATGTAATCAGATTAAAATACCTAGTGTCTGTCTATCCACACAGTATGTAATCAGATTACAATACCTAGCGTCTGTCTATCCACACAGTATGTAATCAGATCACAATACCTAGCGTCTGTCTATCCACACAATATATAATCAGATTACAAGACCTATTGTCTGTCTATCCACACAGTATGTAATCAGATTGCAATATCTAGTGTTTGTCTGTCCACACAGAATGTAATCAGATTACAATACATAGCGTCTGTCTATCCACACAGTATGTAATCAGATTACAACACTTAGCGTCTGTATATCCACACAGTATGTAATCAGATTACAATACTTAGCGTCTGTCTATCCACATATTATGTAATCAGATTACAATACCTATTGTCTGTCTATCCACACAGTATGTAATCAAACTACAATACCTAGCGTCTGTCTATCCACACAATATGTAATCAGATTACAACACTTAGCGTCTATCAACACAGTATGTAATCAGATTACAACACTTAGCGTCTGTCTATCCACACAGTATGTAATCAGATTACAATTTGTAATGTCTGTAAATCTACAATGACTGGAATTAGATCACAATTTCTAACATTTCTTTATTTTATTCTTTAGGTAGTAGCCATTTCTCTTTACCTCATTTTCCAGTTTGTATTTCTATCTGGAGCTCAAATATCTTTCGCAGCGTTCCTCAGTGCCAAACGATCAACCAATTCTGATATCTGGTAAATGCTTTTATGAGAATACCCTATGAGTATATGGGTTGTAATGTAATGCAATATTTGAAAAATGTGTATAGTACATGTATTGTATGAGTGTGACGTTTGGTGTACCGTGTATATGCAACATTGAAAAATAAACAACAAAATGACAGTTCCTGAAATGTTCTACTTTCTCATTTGAACAATGAAAGAATGAGAGAATGTTGAGTGGACGAAAGACGAATGAAGATCGAACTGTGAGTGCACGCTTAGCGAATATTGAGTAAACGGAGATGAAACGCTGAACTAGCGCTGTGTGAACGCTGAACAAGGGCTGTGTGAACATTGAACAAGTGCTGTGTAAACATTGAACAAGCGCTGTGTGAACGCTGAACAAGCGCTGTGTGAACAGACACAGAGCAAACAGTGAGTGAATACTGAATGCAATCAGTGAACGGTTAATGAACGGAGAATGAATTCAGAGCGCAAATAATCCAATGATAGGTTGTATTGGTAAAAATAGATCGTTATAACGACCATTAGATATATGTATCAAACACGGATACTATTGTACATGTGTCATCTTCCAGTACAATGACTTCACTTTTGTCATTCTTTCTACTCTGTGCTGCTAGTACACTTTGTGTTTCGTGATAATTACCATTAAATTTTAGTGTTATTCCTATTTAATCATGATTTTCCACAATATCAATCAGCTTATTGTTATACCTCCAACGATGATTCCGTTTTAATCTACCGCCTTTTCTAAATATAATAATTTAGTATTATCTACATTGACCTTCACCTTCCACGTGGATGTGTATTTCTGTAAACGCTGGTAAACCTGGTTCTGTCTTTGAAAACAGTACAAAATCGTTTGCATACATGATCAAAAACAAAACAATGTTTCTTATTTCTACAGGTGTACACAAATTTCCAATGAATTCCATTTGAAAATAAGTCACATGCAGAGAAAATAAAAATGGAGAATTTTTTTTGTCCTGTATCAAGCCCTCTTGGCACTTGGATATATATTCAACATTTGTAAAACTCCTTTAAGCACACGTTCCTTTTTTCATTTTGATGTCGTTAGAAAGATTGGCCCTTTCACTATGGATTTCTAAATGACAATGAAGAAAGGAAAAACTGAATGATGAGTGAACGATGAATGAACGATACGTGAACGGCAAAATGGGGAAGAAGAACGTTTTGTATATTTGACTCTGTGACATCAAGCTGTTTGTATACGTTTATTGTGGTTCCAAATATTTTAAATAACATCAGGTACACCTGTTGCAGGCTTATACTTTATTTCAATTATTTCATTACAGGTATGCAAACGTTTTGATTTTGCTTCTTTTCCCGGAAGTGCTAATTCTATTGCGTGACGTGTGGATGTCCAACCTTATAGCACAGAAAAAGTATAAGGCATGGCCAGATCTAAAAACATTGATTATGGTAGGTAATAAATTTATGCACATTTATTTTTATAAAGAACCTTATAAAGACGTGGTTCAGTGAATTGAATTTTATTGGATATGAATGTGATATCTCCAATTATACAGTAAAACACGGTTACAGCTAATACGCTTACAACGAATTCATGCTTACAGTAAAACACATTTACAGTGAACACGCTTATAAGGAATTCACGCTTACAGTAAAACACGGTTACAGCGAACATCCTTATAACGAATTCTCGCTTATAAGGAATTCACGCTTACAGTAAAACACGGTTACAGCGAACACCCTTATAACGAATTCTCGCTTACAGAAAAACACAGATACAGCGAACACCATTATAACGGATTCTCGCTTACAGTAAAACACGGTCTCAGCGAACACCCTTATAACGAATTATCGCTTACAGTAAAGCATGGTTACAGAGAACACGCTTATATAGTGAAGTCATGCTTACAGCGATGTGATTTTCATTCGTTGTTACTTTGAAACATTATAACTCATTTAACATGAATTACATTGATAATGAATCAAAACCGTTCGTTCACAGCACTTCACTGTAAGCGTGTTTTACTGGATACACACTTGTAAGTACGTGTAAATACGCAATATTGTTACCATTCTACCACAGTTATCTACATTATCTGTTTCTCTTTTTGATAGGGTATTGTAACCTCTGTAACACACTCACTGGCCTTGACCTATCTGACATCCGAGATATTTCCAAAATTGCCTCCATTTCTGATACCATGTATTCTTTATGTTGGGAACTCACCCACGATCCTAGAACAACAGGTAATGCATGCGCTTTTCTAGCCTGAGTTCAATGTACATTATGCATAATTGGATTTATTCATTAAGAATAAAAGGATTTTTTATTTGTCGTCTGCAACCTAGCTGTTCATGTCTTGGAAAAAAGAGATACTTGCATACTGTCGAATATGTTTTTGTACCGAAAAGACGATATCTAAACGCAATTTTACTTTCCAACTGAAACGTGTGAATAGGATAGTGCAATTTATAAATCTCGAAATGATACATGTATAAAGCTGTGCAATATTCATGATTTTCGAAATCAAATGGCACATCATACATGTTTAATGTACAGTAACTTCAAAATTTAGAGAACAGGGTTAATAGCGTAATCAAAAACTTGAAAAGGCATTAAAGATTTAGAATGATTAATTTCTCCCCTCTCTTTATCTCCCTCCCTCTCTCTGTCTCTCTGTCTCTCTCTCTCTCTCTCTCCATCTCCTCTCTCTCTCTCTCTCTCTCTCTCTCTCTCTCTCTCTCTCATCGGTCGCGATAACTCAGTGTTAGAGCACTCGCTTCATACATGTAACCGTGAGTTCGAGCCTTGCTCGTGTCAGGCCCACTTCAAACCTTAGACGTAAATATAGATAAAGAGTCATCCTTGGCCAAACGCTCATTATTTATTTAATCACCGGTCTTTCGGATATGGCTTGAAAACAGAGGTGCGATGTTGCAGTGTGCATTAACACCATAAAGAATCCTGCCTGCTACGGCTAACCGCTAGACAAAGATCTAAATTTGTAGTACTTCACCTACAGCTGGCGAAGCCACAATATGAGTGAACAATTCTTAAAGAAATAAACAGTCAACCAAATCGATCTTTCTATCTTCCTTTAAGTACTTTGTAATCACTACTTTGGAACTTTGGACAATTAGTAAGGGCCTATATTTATGATTACTTTCAGAAAACCAAAGTACCACATTCATGTAATACGGGAAGAAGAATCATTCATATCATGCAGATACTCTTAGCAGCTGTCGTATCGACCATGTCTGTATTTAGCAGGTTACTCAGTATTGAAGAAGGGTGCTTATTTGGAATCTTTATATTAGTAATAAGTTATTTACGATACATACCTTTGCAAAACCTCATCGTTGGAGATAATGCAAATGAAGCACAGAATGCTAAATTGTTGTATCGACTTTTACGCATTCTTGTAATTGTATTGACTACTTCGGTCGGTTTCAGCAGTGGAAAAGGCTACAACACACTTCCTTATTTTAACAATATTCCAGATGATGAAATCTCCTATTATGTAATTGCCATATCTTGTTGCGCGCTACTTATCCAAGTGAAAGCCTTCATACCTTCTTTCAGTGTGAAAGTTTCATTACTGTCGACGTTGATATGTTTTTGCAGCACAGTGGCAGTAAGCGCACTTGCTTTGTATATTCATGCCCAGAAGAATGATCTTGGATTGTTTACACCGTTAAAAGATTTCCCGGTATCATTTTCAGTTTATCATATAGTAGTGTACTCTTTCACTTGTTGTTCTGTACTTCTGTATTACTTTGCTACTTTCTATGATATCAAAAAGGGGTATCCCCCTATATATAGAAAAATCGCTATGACGGTATATGACAACATATCTCTTTGTCAGGATCTTCTGCGGACAATGTTGTGTAAGATTGATAATTTCAATTCATTTGATAGAAATCATAAGAGGATTTTCTTATGCACCACAATGTACAGGGAATCAGCTCATGAAATGAGTCGTCTCTTGTGCAGTTTAAAAAAGGTATCCAACTCCAAAGCGATTCAAGTACGTCAGATACACATTGAATCTCACATATTTCTTGACAATGGAGCTAACGGAAAGGATGTTAATGAATTCGGAATACAGCTTTTATCTCTCATAGAGGAGACTTTCATGATGAAAGAACAGTATGGAATCATGATTCATACACCATACGGAATAAAATTATCATGGACTGTACCAGGAGAAATGCCACTCTGTTTACACCTGAAGGATAATAAGCTGGTAAAGGGAAAGAAAAGATGGAGTCAGGTTATGTATATGAGATACATATTGAACTACAGGGCAAATATTGACAAGATGTATCGTAAAAAAATTGATCCATTAAATTCTATGCGCAATGATTCTTCCGAATTCGTAAACGTAGGGATATCAATTAATGAACAAACCACACAAACCGAAAAAGACATGATGGACCAGGATGTGCCCACAGTAACGTTTGAAACCTCAAGTAAGGCATCCTCATTCAGTGATCCCACAACAATTACAAACCTCGAAGACGGCGAAACCAAAACTACAGATCTCGAAATACCATCAGGAAGAGTGGATTTTGACTCTCCAAAAGAAAACAAATCAGAATTAACTTTACGTGTCCCCCGTCTGCATTTTAATTCCAAAAATAGAAGATCTTCATTTGACAACAGCAGGTTTTCGTTCGAAACTCTACAGGACCGGAATAATCAGAACGGTTTCAAATATGCCTTTGACGCGGATACGCAAAATCATGATTTCACATACAATTTTACTGAAGCAAAATTCCGATCTTCATTCAATGACATAGAGTTTCAATATCATAAATATAAGACAGGGGAGCTAAGTCAGGCATATAAGGGTTCCGTTGAAGATGAAAAATATCGTGACTTCATTTTAGCCACAGATGCCGATATGTCTTTTGACGATCATAATGTTCTGAATTTGTTGGATGCCATTGAAAAAGATGTGAACATAGGCGGTGTTTGTGGAAGAACCCTTCCTATTGGCATCCACAGACATCCGATTGTTTGGCTACAGATATTTGACTACGCTAAAGGTACTTGTTTCATTGCAAATACAAATGTCATTAAGTGCACTTTTATAACAAAACTATTTAAACTCATTGAATCTTCTCTGTTATGTTTCTTTTGAAAATGACATTGCTTTCAAATGGAACAATGATCTCATGTTTGCTGTCAACTAGATCGATCCGGTTTTTAGTGTCATCTGTCTGCGTAATCATAATCAAATATAGAGTGTCATCAAGATCATATGGTGATTTGGCTGTTCGATTTAAAGTCAACAATATGATCTTAAATCGAGTTTATATTTCTAAAAAAATTGTAGATATGATTTTTATGTAAAGAAATCTTTCCTTGTTGTTTTATTCAGTGGTGAATATCTAAGACATGATAATAGAAGTAATTTAAACAACCTTTGCGAAAACAAGGGTCCTGAAGGGGTATATTTCAACTGAGAACTTGTCCAAAAATGATTCTGAAATTATGCTTTAATAGAAGTGAAGATAACAGTGATCAATCTCATAAATCCTACAAGCAATGCAAAATAGAGAGTTGGGCATACACGGACCCCTAGATACACCAGAGGTGGGGTAAGGTGCATATGGTGAGGAAACAGTCACTGTCGACCGGTCATACCACCGTGAGCCCTATATCTTGATCAGGAAAATGGAGAATTGCTATGCATCCCATTTTAATCTTAAATAGTTACATTGGAAACAAACCGGTCGCTGTGGCTCGGTGGTTAGAGCGTTAACTTGTAACCAGAAGGTCGTGCATTCGAGATCAGCTCGAGCCTTGACGATGTTAAAGTTAATGTGCTAAAATAGGTAATGACTGTACCATCGCCAAACATTTAGAATTTAGACCTACATCGATTAGCAAACGCCTGTTAAGTCGGGTAATTAGAAGATGAATCGAGTGTATCGAATTGTTGAACGTCGCAAGCAAGACTTTTCCCGCTTATACCTGGGTACAACCCACTTAAAATATTGGTAGTGTTACGTCACAGACTTAACTGTAAACAATGTAGGTGTGTCTCATTATTTTTAGGTTATATGATCGTTATAATGATATAGTATGTCAATATAACCTATCATTGGGTCAAATGCTGTCTGTCGTGTTTCATATGGATTGTTAGGCTGTTCTTGGCACACTGATTTTGATTTCGGATTACTTCGTATACCTAATCAAGACAACAAGGACCCTTCAATATACCAGAGGTATAAAATGTGAAAAATTAAGCTATATCCTACCACTCCTAGATCTTTGGTTATGATTATGTACTGGTTGTAATGCCGATTCTTTGAGGCCAGTTATATATATATATATATATATATATATATATATATATATATATATATATATATATATATAGGGCAAGGTAACATACATCAATCCTACTATCTGCATGAAATTTCACTAGTCATTTGGAGTCTATATATTTTAATGGCGAAGTGAGAGGACCATATAAAACCCTGTACCGCAAATCGGAAAGTGAAATTGCTCTAAAATTGTGTGCAGTTATTGATAAATTTCATGGCACATTTCAGAATTTGTATTTTATCGTAACAAAGTCAGAATTGAGTAGCAAATCGCATCAGAATCATGTTTAATCGTACCATAGAATTACGTCACGAATCATGTAATGGAACATAAACATTGTATTTGTTAGAGGAATCTATGGATTCGATATTATCTGCGTATGATTGGTGCATGAAATGTGAAGATAACACACATTGATTAATCTCATAACTCCTATAAGGAAAGGTGTTGGGCACACACGGACCCCTGGACACACCAGAGGTAGGATCAAGTGCCTTGGAGGAATAAGTGTCTCTTGTCGACCGGTCAGACCCGCCGTGAAAATGCCGTAGAAAATGTTTTTGTTTGGGTCGTTTCGAGACGTTAAGTACACATATCACATCGTGTATTCCCTTGACTATAATTGACTTCGATGAAATGCCACATATCAATTTAGTCTACTAGTATGAAACAGTTATATAGAATTTAGATTGTGTTAGCGACAAAATACAAAACAATGTTTAATTGAGAATACATTGTATATATAGATGTTATATTTCAAGATTTTTGGATGATAAAGAGCGCACAAAATATAATCGGCTCCGTCATGTGTTGTCCTGGTTGCTTCAGTCTGTTTCGGCTTGAAGCCATTAATGATGTCATTGAAAAGTTTGCGGAGCCCACACAATCAATTATGGATGTATTTACGAAAGACAGTGGTAAGAGGCTAAGTAATGACAATAAAATAAGATATTGTTAATTAGCACAAATTAGAGCAGTCACAAACTTCCTATACACACAATAACAGTACGTGGGAAGTCATTAGCAGTGTAAGAATAAAACGGAAATCATCGCTCCCTTATTGTTTCACTTATTACAATTGATGATATTAAGACCGATCGCATTCATTGTGTATTTAGGAGAAAATTAAACTTACGCTCCAGCATCTTCGAAGATGGCCTTTTCTCATATTAATGAAATGAATACATGAAACAAATGTTTTGCTCTGAGACCACACGTCCACATTCATCAAACCTGTATAAAACGTTTGTACAATGCATCTATCACTGTCACAGACACATTTTGTAATGTTATGAAAAGTAAAAACGATTATGTTGTCAACACATGTGACGGCATGTTCAACTTAATAATCAACACGATTTTAGAAATGATTTTCAACTACAAGGTAATACTGTTCTTTGTAAGTGACATTTAATTTTCCACAATTGATGTGCAGAGATTGTGCTCCTTTATTAGTTACTTGTTTTCATATTCTTATATTCTTACGAGGAAAAATTTATTCAATAGGACACAATCTTTTTCTGTGCCCTTCAATTCAACATTTAGATGAAAAGTGAAAATAATGAACTGCGATTACTTAATTTTTCACGACGAATTATTTTTTACTTTCAAGATTCTAGATTGTTTGGCTTTTTAAAAAAAATTAATCCTTTTTTTTTTGTTTGCTTTTCAGTGTAATCTTATATGTTCTTATGACGAATTATTTTGCTTTTGAATACATATACTTCTATGACGAATTATTTTGCTTTTGAATACATATACTTCTATGACGATTTATTTTTGCTTTTTGATCCTATATAATTTTATGGTCTGTCATTCAAACATCGTTTGCAACTTTAGGAGAAGACAGATGGATGTGTACGCTAATGATGAAAGCGGGATGGACTCTGAGATACTCGTATCACGGAAAGAATACAACATTTTGTCCGGAGGAAACCGAGGAATTCATGAAACAGAGACGGCGCTGGCTTTTGTCGGACTTTGCCAACGCTGCAGTGACGATTGGTAATCTATGTGAGTGAATGCCGGTTAATAATTGTTTTTCATATCTAGTACTTCCTTTTTGGGATTCGCGAAGTTGAGATTGTCAGAAGCGACGCGCTTTTAATGTTTCATTCTTTTTTAATGAACTTATATTTATGTATGAAGGATGGCAAGGATTTTGAATGGAAAATCATCGAGAGACCCAATTGCTAAGCACTTGAATGACAGTTATATTTCATATACATATAATATCTTACAATATATTTCTAAAATACAGCAATGTGGCCAGATAACAACATGGAGTATGTTGCGGAGATTGTCATTTGACAGTTGGAACACCATGTATATCTAAATATTCAATAAACTCAGAAAGAAACATTTGATTCATTAAAAAGAATTGAGCATACATGTTATCAATTGCATGAACACACATAATTGAGATTATTTGATTTATATCAAATAGTCTGTATTAATTTTGAAACACCCCGTATGTTAGGTCAACATCACTTAACTTACACACTACGTCATCTATGTCACAGTTAGTACTCCCTGGGAAAGACCCCAATCATTAGGCAGATTCAACCCAGAACATGACATCCTAATGATTCCCTAGATGCAGTGAATAATGAAGTCTGGACCTGTTGGACCATGACTGAATTGTCATTCGGAATACAGTGCCAGTGATACAAACTTTAATTGTTAATGGGACATTTTCTTTTTTTTCCGTGAATAGTAATATACTACTGAACTGAGTCTAATAATTTAAGCTGTCGCATGTTTTGGGGAAGCTGGGGAGTCGGTAATGGTATTGAATGACCGTTTGTACATCAAAACCTGGGTATCCCCTTCTAAAGCAGGGACAATTAAAAGGACTAAAAGCCTTTCCAATTAAACGAGAGTTAATCTACTATAATGTAGCCACCACCGGGGGCGGATGGGGCCACATCCACCTCACTTCAGTAAGGGAATGGTACAGGCTGGTGCATGTTATTGGCTTATGTATATGTCCCACGTTATTCCAAACCAGATAGCACTGCAGAAGAGAGAGTGAGAAGGACAGGTATCCTTACCTCCTTAGAACACGGGTTTAGGTAATTAGGTAATTAATGCTTTGCACACACACACCCCCCCCCCCCCCACCGTTTGCCCCCTTACATGTTAGGTTAAAATAGTGTTGAAGGTGATTTCCCAGCTACCCCACAAAACCATGTGACCGATATCTATTCAATTATGTATATCCCGAATGCACCATGCACATGTATATATCATAAAGTATCCTCGTTTCACGTTATGCAAATGTAATTAGTTTACAGGCCAATATGCATTTAAATATCTATGTCAATTTAGTTATTTAATTATCAAGGCGTATTCAACGATTAATTAATAGGATGGCAGTCAATAACCTGTTATCGCTAACGTATGTTGTTTTGTGGATACCATTGAACCTTCAAAATTTGAAGAATTTTATATACTCCTCGGTCAGTTGTATTGCTTATTGTAAAAGCACCGTAATGACTTATTTGGTTGAGCAAATTTAGTTATACATGTAGGTCTGCATTGTGATGTAGTCATTCGCCTTTGACCGGACTACTTTGTATTCTAGATTTTTAAGGTAGCTTATTACATCAAGCATTTTATAACTCTGTATCACAAGATAGTGATTCAAATTTTCTGTGAAATTACTTGTATCGATCAGTTTGTTTCAATATTTACGTAACTCGGTGGATGAGGTATTGGGTTACTGACCCACAGATCCCGAGATCGACAGCGCAGTTGTCTTTTGTGTTTTCAGGTATTTATTGAAATAAGGTTTTGAAAACCATGTCTCTTCTCTCAAAAATTGCATATTTTGTGCCTTTTCACATATGTACTTATTGCATATCACCATATCTTTCATGATCAAATCCTTTCGTGCTGATATTAACTCTTTCAAGGTGTACTGAGCTACCTTAAGTTTCCTGAAGACAATCTTGATAGAATACATTATGAAAATACTGACATTTTCCTGTTATATTCATTTGTTCTGTTAAATCATATATATAAGTATCATATTCTTGAATTTACAGTGACTTTGATGAGAAACAACACAGCCTTCACGCTTCTTTATGCCCTGTACATACTGCAGCTGTTTATCGCTATGTTGTTATATCCTGGATTTACAATAATGATGCTTGCCTTGGGAGTTGAGTTTGTCACTGAGTGTCCATATTTGGTGGTTCTAGGATTTTTCTCTGTGACGTGCCTAGTGTTCTGCATCATCCAGATAAGCACATGGACCACTTACCGGAAGCTCATCGTTAGCAAACTTCTCATCTTGATTCTCGGTCTTCTGACAACATTCGTTTTTATTTCAACAAGTGTTTTAATCGTAGGGAACATTACGAAAGGTATATTGATCATCGTTGGTATCCCCTTACATACAATTGTATCCATGAATATATTTAAATTCCGTGCATTACTTATTCGAATCGATAAAGAAGGCGTAGAACGTCAATACATATTCATTCTTATTATTTTCTTAATTTATTCTGTAGACATTACTGTTGGAGAATTCAACCACATCGAGAACCTGATGTTGGCTGGGGTGATTTTTGTGTATCTCTATTCGTCATTTCTGCATCCCTTTGAGCTGCATTTGCTATCCACAGGAATTGTATACCTTTTCTACCTCCCAATGTTGAATATTCTACTTCCGCTTTACGTTGTTTGCAATATCGTGGACCAGACCTGGGGAACTAGAGATGATGTATATTATATTTTTATTAAATTAGAGAGTGCATGTGATTTAATATCAAAATGTGCTTCTCATCTCTGTCATACACATATAACAAAAATAACCAGATTAATTTCTTGAAGTACGAGGCAATCTGTTTAGAGGTCAATGAACGTTTTTGTGAATTCGTGTGAGGGAAAATAAGGGAATAAGAAAATATACTGTATCTTTAATATGATTCAAACTGAATGATTGATATTGAAACTAAATAATATGCATACAAAAGTGAAATTTTACCTGATAATTACATGTAGGTTTGATTGATGTTATATGTGTTATTTGTAACTATTTTACACCATCATATTGTGTTAAACATACATATACATGTATATACTTGTAATCTTATCAGCATATTTTTTTCTTACAGCAAAAAGTATCTGTGCCAAAACTATTACGACTGCCAAAGTTCAAGAAGCGTAATAAGAAGCCAAGCTTGAAATGTGCGTATACTGTTACAATTTCATCGCACGTAGTACAAACTAAGTGAATTACATGATAAGGAACGTTTAAAAGGGAATGACACATCAGAGGAATTAAGTAGAATTGAAAGGAAAGTGGACAATATAATTACATTTTGAAAAGGAAAACTTTGAAATTTACCTTATTTAGTTAAAATAACATTATTTTCAGGGCCCACGGCGGGTGTGACCGATCGGCAATGGATGCTTATTCCTACTAGGCAACTGATCCCACCTCTGGTGTGTCCAGTGGTCCGTGTTTGCCCAATTCTCAATTTTGCATTGCATATAGGAGTTATGAGATTGATCACTGTTTGTTATCTTCACTTTTCATACATATTGTTTAAATGATATCTATGTTTCCATTAATCAAAATGAAGTCATCTATTTTGACGGTGTGTTACTCTTCCTTAACCCGTCTTAAATAACATATTACAATAATACAAAGGTGAAGATAACGAACAGCTATCAATCTCACAACTCCTATAAGCAATACAAAACAGAGAGTTGGGCAAACGCGGACCACTGGACACACCAGAGGTGGGATAAGGTGCCTAGGAGGAATAAACATCCCCTGTCGACCGATCACATCCTCCGTGAACCCCATATCCTGATCACGTAAACGGTTATCCGTAGTCAAAATCAAAATTTCTTTTCAGACAGAAGCAATTCTTATGAAAGCTTAAGTTACTCGGCCATCGACCTACAAGACGTAAGTGGGGATGAAACAGCGTTTTGGCAGAATCTCGTAACTAACAGCATTGGAGCAACCATTAACACAGGGCTTACACAAGAAGATCGAACCACAGGTCTCCGAGCTCTCCGAAACAAGGCTCTAGTGGGTTACCTTTCTCTAAATTTGATCTGGGTTGCCTTGCTGGCTGGATTTTATGCATTTTTGATCAACTATTTCGAAGATAAGCTTGTGTATGGTATTGTCGTCTTTGGTTTCCTTGGCGTATCCGCCGTGGTTCAGCTATTAGGAATGACAGTGTACAGAATTAGTGATTGTCTCACGAGGGTTGGACGCTTGATAGCATGAACACTTCTACCCTGAAAACAGTACACAAGACGGCATGACCTTAATATTTTATCTTATTGTTCTCATCACATTGACTGTTATATGATTATATTTATTCATTATAATCATATATATATATAATCCAAAATATAAGTAAATATCCACACAAGTAATAGTACGATAAAGAAAAATTAGAACGCCGAAAATAACTCAACTGGTTTCATTTTCAATTTTCAAGAGTTATCAGTGATGACATTATTGCTTAGTCACACATCATAGATTTTCTATCTATAATGTGTAACAACGCAATAATGTTCTAACTCTTGAAAATTGAAAATGAAAGTTTCGGCGTTCGAAAGTGGTTGAGTTATTTTCGGCGTTTAAATGTTTCTTTATATATATATATATATATATATATATATATATATATATATGCCACACTTGTTGTACATACCTTTTTAATGTTGCTTGGAGGAGGGAGGGTTTTAATGTTACGTTTGAACAAATCTCAAATGTGTTCATTAAGATTGAGATCGGAAGATTTCGCAGTCCAGACCATGTTGTTTCTTGCAAGAAACTGTTGAATTGTTCTTCCACAATTACAGGGAGCATTATCTTGTGTCTTAACCATACTTCTGTTAGCTGTGATGTGCGGAACAATATCTGGTCTAAGAATGTCATTTTGATATGTCCTAGACCACCGATAACACGAATAATCGGAGTTTCCATGTGTCTTGATACTTCCACCAAGACCATAATAGTACCACCTCTACCAAACCCCCTCAACACAAACAGTGCTATGGCGTCCTCCTCGTCGCCGATCCAATCTCTTCCTACCATCAGAGCTCCTTAACTTGATTTTTGAGAACATTTGCTTAATCAGTCTTGGTAAATCGTAAATGTATTCGTGTCCATGCCAGGCGTAATGATATTCGATATCTGTACTATGTGAGTCAGCACAATACCTCTCCTCGGACGTCTGGTACATAGCTGTACCTATTTAAGGCGGTTGCACCTTGTTTGAGATAGCTGTACCTGTTTAAGGCGGTTGCACCTTGTTTGAGATAGCTGTACCTATTTAAGGCGGTTGCACCTTGTTTAAGATAGCTGTACCTATTTAAGGCGGTTGCACCTTGTTTGAGATGATGTCGAATGGCCATGGACACCATTTGTTTGTCTTGCCGTTGATGTGGTTGATTTCCATATGTTTCTAAAATGGTTAAGAACGATGTAGATCTTGACTTCTGGTTGTGACACGTCATCTGGACCTTCGACGGATATTCCGGACAATTCCTGTTTGATCTAATTTTGTCCAGAATTTTCGAATTGTTATAAAAGTGATGTGCCACCTGTAACAGAAATAATAACCTCTAATGCAATAGAAATTAGAGACATATCGGGGACGAGATAGATAGTGAAATAAAATTAGTATAACCTGCCGTAAGAACCATCCAGACATGGTTATTTCCACGGCTGTCGCTCTTTCGTCAATGATTATTCTGTCCATTATGTGTGATTTTGCATTGAGACGATTATTAAAGAATGGTTTAGTCGTACAAAGTAGCCGATTACATCAAACACGTTCTGCAAAGAACCGATTTCTTGTTTTGAGGTTTTGTCATGGGTCAATGATTTTAATCGATGATGTTTGTCTTTTTAGTTCACCTAAGCCGAACGCTCAAGTGAGCTTCTGTGATCAAAATGTGTCCGTTATCTGTCGTCGTCGTCGGCTTCGGCGTCGTCGGCGTCGTAAACTTTTCACATTTTCATCTTCTTCTCAAGAACCACTGGGCCAATTTCAACCAAACTTGTGTGAAGGGCTTTCGAGTTTGTTCAAATGAAGGGCCATGTCCCTTTCAAAAGGAAAATAATCACAAAAATACAAAAATAGGATGGGTTATTTAAAAATCTTCTTCTCAAGAACCACTGGACCAGAAAAGCTGAGATTTACATGAAAGCTTCCTTATATAGTGCAAATGCAAGTTTTTTTCAAATCATGGCCCCCCGGGGTTTGGATGGGGCCAGAATAGGGGATCAAAGTTTTACATACAAATATATAGGAAAAATCTTCTGCTTAAGAACCACTGAGCCAGAAAAGCTGAGATTTACATGAAAGTTTCCTGACATAATGCAGATTGAAGTTTGTTCAAATCATAGCCCCTGTGGGTATGATGGGGCCACAATAGGGATCAAAGTTTTACATACAAATATATAGGAAAAACCTTCTTTTCAAGAACCATTGAGCCAGAAAAGCTGAGATTTACATGAAAGGTTCCTGACATAATGCAGATTCAAGTTTGTAAAAATCATGGCCCCTGGGTATTGGATGGGGCCACAATAGGGGATCAAAGTTTTACATACAAATATATAAGGAAAATCTTTAAAAATCTTCTCAAGAACCACTGAGCCAGAAAAGTTGATATTTACATGAAAGCTTTCTGACATATTTCAGATTTCAGTTTGTTAAAATAATGGCCCCCAGGGGAGGATGGGGTCACAAGGGGGGTATCAACGTTTTGCATACAAATATATAGGGAAAATCTTTAAAGGGTTTTTACCACGATTTTTAATGTAATTAAAATCAGAAGGAGTAACCTTAATAAAGCACGTTTCTGCTGTTATATTGTTTCATTACTCCCAATAATTGATACAAACATGCATTTTATCTCCATATATTCAAAGCTTCCGCTTCTCAAATCGTCACTAATGAGCTATCTTGTCACGTGATACGTCATGACGTCATACGTGTCAATGTGCTGCAGCAGCTATGTATATGTGTGTGAATAGATTCTATTGAAAGTCATAAATTATACAGAATGGATAGTTAATGTTCCGACATCAATGACATCCCGTTAGCATTTAAGATTCCGCCATATATATTTGAACCTGCCGCTGAGCCCAATCTTAAAGAAATTCCCTCAGCAAGCATTTATATTAGCCTAATACTACATCGACATTGACCACTCGCACGGAGATCCCGCTCACAGAAGGGAAACTTTTGGTAAATATCTGAATGACACTTTCGTTTGCAAACATTTTGACTGTGTTCTCTTGTAGATCATGATATTTTTAAAGCATTAGAGGTCTGTATATGTAGAGTGTAACATGCATTAGCAGGCGCGGATCCAGAATTTTTTTCCAAGGAGGGGGGGGGGGTGAACCTTTTCACAAAATCGAACCCGTGATATAACTCATTTTTCTTATAAATCGTTATATTGTAATTTTTTTTATCGTTGCAAATTCCAGGGGGTGGGGGGGGGGGGGGTCCGGACCCCCGACCCCCTCTAGATCCGCGCATGATTAGCCAATGCAGATCTGTTCTTCTCTAACCGTTACACTGGAGAAGGTACAAAAGATTTGCTTTTAATTAAATTGATGCATTGACCTACAATGTGTCGAAGGAAACAGTCGATTTACCGATATCGATTTAATTTATAATTTTATTTTTCAAAGGGAAAGGGGGAGGCAACCGGATTTTAAAATTACCAATCTGATGAAAATCTATCGACTTCTCAAATCGTATAGTGTCTGTTTAAGAGGGTGGGAGAGAAAGAGAAGGGGGATGGGACCAATAGTGGTAACCTCTACCTTATAATCGTCCCTCTCATTACTTAAAAAAAATAATGGGGGGGGGGGGTCTGTCATTCATTATATTGAAATTACATTTTTTTTCTCACTACGTTGGCACGCACCGTCATTTTTTAAAATAACGCCGCCGTATTTCAGCATTTTTGACGATTATTAACTGGCATTTTTTCGACTTTTTCATTTTCTTACTATTTTAATCGGGGGAAGGGGTAGGGATAGTCTGATAGACCGTGTAGTCATTTCATAAGGGGGGGGGGGTATATCGTTGCATATGAAATCAAAGAACTGTGCATATATATAAAAAGTGTATGCTACACAGAAATTTCTGTGGGTGCCAGACCCGCGGCGACTTCAATGATTGCCTCAATACCTGGTAGGCTATAAGAGTTCTCAAACTGAAGGCAGCCTCTGATTATGTCCAGTCTGATCTAAGGACAACGAACCTATTAATTTGTAAACAGAAATGTCGATATCAGGAATTAAATGGGTTAGAATGCAATATGTAAGTTCGTCATTGAAGATGGTTTTCCGTTGGTTTGAAGTATTTCTAAATTTAGTTCTAAGCTCACAAAATTTCTCCAACTTGCCTCATTGGTATAAGCTTCGACAGGTAACACGTAAATCTCCGATACTAATTTATAGGACATCAAGAAGAAATGAAATCACGTTTTGAAACACCATGCAGTGCTCAAAATTACAATAAACATATCGTACAGTAGTAAATCATTCTAAAAGCTTTGGATTAATAAATATAGCAAATGGTATAAAATCTATACCATTCACACTTACTTCAAGCAAAATGCAAATACATAAATGCTACTGTACGTATAAAGAAGACATGATCATGTACGCTCGTCATGAAAAAGCATCGAATGCGGATGACTATTTACCTGGGTCTACTCGTAATATCTGTAAAGGACCGAGGATGTACGTGTACACTTGTCGAAAATACTCAAAGTAGTAGTAAAACTCCCTTCATTAGCATAATCCATGAAACAATACGATACACTCCATTTGTATTCCAACAGTAAACAACATTGTCCATTGTACAGACTGCGACACACTTAGCCCGTGCCGATCAGCTATCTTCAATCAGGGGAAGTATCAGAGTAGAATATTTACCCTGTATTGTGCATGAATCCTTATACTGTATGATTTATACTTGTCAGAGTATTGCAGATTTATAAATCAGGATATCATTTAGGTACATAAATTGTTTGTGCATAGATAATTTGCATATACAACACTGCATGAGTGTATGGAGAGAGAGAGAGAGAGAGAGAGAGAGAGAGAGAGAGAGAGGGGATTCAAACGATGATCTTGTAATAATCGCGCTCTTATTAAGACAAATAATATCGTTAATTCAATATAAGAGAACAGTAACTCAATATTGCTCTTAATTGATAATACAGATTTATTTGATTCATTTAAAGCACGCAATAATTAAAAATTAAACATATCTTTAAGTAATGTTATTTTCAATAACTTGATTTTATGCTAATTCGGCGCTCAATAGATCTTATATATCTATGCCATTTTGCTTTATTACATTCTGCGTTGAACTCGACGCAAATTGTAGTAATGCAAAATGTAATAATTGAGAGTTTATCATATGCGTAGTTACCAAGTACATAGAATTTTTTTTTTATCTAAACATATTTTATTGAGAAACTCAACAGGATTGGGCAACAGGCATAGCCTATGTAGGCCCTCTCCCAAATACAAAGGTCAAGTACAAAGTACTTAGAATGAAGGGGAGGGGACAAGAGTGTCTGTCCCCCACCTTTGATAACAATATCCATTTTTTTAAAAAATGTTTTCCGCCACACTCAACAGTTTTTCAGTTATCTGGTGGCACCCAGTTTTTGTTGGTGGAAGAGAGAAACCAGATACAATGTACCTGGGAAGAGACCACCGACCTTCCGAAAGTAAACTGGGAAACTTTCTCACTTACCGGCGCGAGCGGGTTTCGAACCCGTGCCGACAGAAGTGAGAGGCTGTTATTTTGTAATGCAAGTAAAAAATATATTGGGTGACAAGCCCACCCCCCAAACTTGACCCCAGCTTGAAAGTTCTGATATAATAGTAGAAGACACACACCACCACCAATTAAGAAAATGAAGATATTATGAGGCACTCATAGTAGAGGACTCTAACCACCCCATCCCACCCCCAACGATGGAAGAAAATGAAGTGTAGGGGGAAATTATTGAGGCAGTCAAAGTAAAGACTCTTTTAACCCTTCAACCCCACATTAGGACTTTGAACATCGGATGAAACATCTTGGTTTGTTTGGGTTTTTTGTTTTATTTTATTGCTGTTTTCGTTCATCTGTTTTAATTATTATTTTGAATGGCAAGGAATTTTGAAGAATCCAATTTTCCATTTTTTTCATCCTGTTGTACCCCCCCCCCCCCCCCAATGGAAAATGACGATACATGTCTGGTTATTACATGTACATTTTACTTTTCAACACATGCATGCATACTAATTGTATGGTGTAGAATTGCACCCTTTACCAAGTTTTCCTTCATTTACACAGTGTAAGGAATGGTAAACCAAAATCACAAAACAAAATGCATAAAGGCCAAGATAGTTTTAAGCGTAGGAACTTCATTCACGAATACATAAATACATGTATTCAGAAAAATCGCATGCATGCATTGCAGGACTATAGCATGTGTGTTTTAACGTTTCTGTAACATTCCATAATGATTATTTGCATTTCGTAGATCTGGCGCAATGGATATATTCTGAAAATAGACATACTGCTGTACGTCGAAATTTCATATCCAAATGTATTCGATAAGATGTTAGTATTCATAAATCAGTAAAATTCGTGTTGAGGTTTTATTTGATATGATACAGTGTCAATCTACTGTAATGCATTAGTAGGATATGCAAAAGGCAAGAGTATAAACATTTTCTAGTATCGATATCTATATGATCACGAAAAAATATCATATAATTTGTATCCGGATTCATATGCCGATTAGATATCAATAAAAACAAAGCTGCATAGTTTGGGGGAGGGGGTTCTAATGAGTCTGATGAAATTAAAAGAAGGAACCCCACATTTGCATGCTTGTAAGCTTACCATTATATCACTGATCAATTTTCTTTCCTTCTGTGAAATGATATTGTACATCGAAGTAGGACAGTCTCTCTCTCTCTCTCTCTCTCTCTCTCTCTCTCTCTTGTTCAATCTATGAATATGGACATACAGAGACCGTAAATAATTATGGGGTTCCCAAAGAAACAATAAAACTATATTTTCGTTTATACATTTCCTTTTATATGTGTCTTTGTGAAATCAACTGTTTATTATGGATTGCAAATGTAATACCCGCATTTTTAAACAGATGTATATTTTCGATCATTATTCCCTTATTTGTATATCCAAATTTGTATATGATAATCGATAAATTTTGAATTGAGCACGCAATATATCCAACCAGATGCTCAGTGTATATGATTAGATTCCCGATTTCTATAAACTGCAAAATCTCGACCAGACAAGCATTCAATGCAGGAAAAATGTTCGACTCTGACATCTCCCCTGATTGAAGACACCCTGTTTGGCACGGGTGAAGTGTGTCGCAGTCTGTATAATGGAATGACGTGTTGTAAAGGCAGTCTGTATAATGGAATGACGTGTTGTAAAGTTCTAACGAGATACAAATGGAGTTTATCATTTTGTTTCGTGGATTTATCAGAATAAAGAGAATCTAATATCTTCGGTAAGTGCACATCTCCGATACCTGTTGAATAGACGTCCGTATTTGATACGGTGTTTTTTGTGGCGAATATGCCATGTGCATTACATATTATGCATATGGCATGGACCTGTATTTTGCAAGAATTGATATAAATAATATATTTTATGCTCTTTGCTTATTCCATTCTATCAGTATGTAATTGGCAAATGATTTCTCCGCATTTATTTCATAAGAAACTGCAAATACTTGCTTGCACTTGCAAGTATGCAAGAAAAGCTTTCTTTCTTTTTTTTTTGCATTTTTTTCTAAATTATCTACACTTTCGGAATGTTGCATTGGTATACAATAAATATTTTGTAATTTTGAGCAAAGCATAATGTTTTAAAATGTGATTTTATTTGTTTCGCATTTCCCTATATATTACTATCGGAGATGTGCACAGGTCGAGCCCACCTAGAAAAATCACTCAGGTGTGACAATCACATTTGGGGTATATACAGGTAGAGTAAATTAGGCTACCTGAGAGAAATATGGCGGATAAGATGAGAAAGGTGTACGTATATATTAATTCATGTCAGCTTTAAGAATTTATTTAGAGCTGTAGACTCTTAACATGTCTGAGGTGTTACTTGCGTTTTGGTTCTGTTCTATGTTTGCAAGTCCTCAGCCATTTTGCAAATGATTGGCAAGTATTTGTTTTTAAATAACGTCCCAATGGGGCTGAAAATTCAAAGTACCTGCGATACATTGTCATAATTAATTTCGCATGTTGTAATTAGATTTGAACATAAAAAATACTCTTGTGAATCTTTATTCGCATTTACATCAAGGGGCAGAACATCTATCGGTCGTTATAGGAACTTTGTCTGGTACATATCCATCAGAATGACTGATCACAAAAATCCTGTCAAAGTCATTTCTCTTCTCGATTCCTCCACATGTTGCATCTGTTTATTGTAGAGTGAAAAAAGTTTAATTAAAGTACGCCTTCTACTGGCATCGGAAGATTGTGTGTGTGTGTGTGTGTGTGTGTGTGTGTGTGTGTGTGTGTGTGTGTCGTGAACAATCATCATCTTATGATTTTTTTTTTTAAAAAAAAAGGAAATTGCTCAAATCGTGTAATGGTATATTCAAATTCATTCAGACATCTTCAGTCGTTATCGTTATTTACTAGTATCTAACATTTGAATTAGTAAAGTTGGGAAGAACTTAAATGATCTCCACACCTCTTAATTCCACAAGTGAGAATGTTAGTTTTTTATGATAAAATTTAGAAGATATAAAACAGAAAGAATTTTGATACAAGTAAAATTTTTCATATAGTTTTTGAAAATTATCTAGATATGCAATATGTATAAGAGTAATTTTCTCATGGGGCGCCCCTATGCCGGCTTGATTAGATCGCGTCATATACGTACATTTAACGACAGAGTGAAATTTCAATGTTTTTACTGAAGAAAATATGTGGTTGTCATACTATGTGTTTCTCAATGTAGAGGTGGTCAATATTAGAAATGAATTTGGAATAAAAAATCCTTTTAAGACTTTGTATATTTTAGCCATGCACCAAACAAGGTTAAACTAGTGGAGTAAGTGTTAATTTTCCGTCATTTCACGATACATCGTTGGTTTAAACTCATAAACACCTGCATTATTCAGTCACTTATCTATTCCCAAATAACGGGTAAACCTCGTCATTGCCTCTTCTAAGGCCCTATTTCTCACGATGCAGTTCCGTATTTGCTCTGCATTTCCGATGCCCAAATAACTACAACATCCTCATCTTTTCCTTCCATGCATCTTTTAACATGAACGAGCCGCCCCGCAACAAACGCACGAAAGACGTAACGGTGTGTATTCACCAGCCCTTCAAACGGACTATTACGTTCCATTCAAGATAATCCAAAATTCCTCTGATCATTATTTGATGTCCGTCGTGTTTATCAAAACATCGGAAGCCGGAGTTAAAAGAGTAATGGCAGGGTGTTCATTTGATGGGACCATTAGACGAACGACAGACATCCTTAATTACGTATAGTTTGTTTTCTTAAACAGTATCTGTTTAACGAGCAAAGTCAATAACGAACCCGATTACATATACACGGTTAGACATTGCCGCGTAATGTAGGTCCCCACCTGAACTTAAATGTTAGATTAGAGTAATCAAACAATCAGCTATGTAAAAATTCAGTATGCGCGTTGATTCTCTTCACGATAATCACACGTGGAACGATTTTACATCATTGCATGCATGCTGAATAAAATTCTTCGTTTAAAGGACACATCGCATGTTTTTAAACTTTTTAATTTTTTCAGCAAAATTAATTCATTTCATGCCTAAAACTACTTTACATGTGTTTTAAAGGAAACAGTTTGCGTAGTTTTCGAGTTTGAAAGCGATGAAATTCAAATCTTGCGATATGCATATTTTCTTCGATATTTTACGCGCCATTATCTGTGACGTCATATGCGACCTCGAGCGAGAAGATTTGGAAACAGTTGTTAGCCATTTCATTAACAGATTAGATTTAATTGACAAACAAACAATTATCACATTAACGGCTTGTAAATAACACTGCATTAGGGTGTTTTATGCCGCTTAAGGGTGTACTTGCTGTCAGTAGAGAGGATTTGGACTGTGTTTTTTTCGAAAGGTATGAGGGACAAGACGTGAATATTTTTTGTCGGCACAACGACTTTGCCATAAAAAACCCAGTAGAATTTGCCCCTGTACTTTTTTAAACAAGCACTTGGACAAAGACGTAGATAAACTGCGAGAAAATGGTTCTATCGAAGCTACCCACTGTTACAAATAGGCCTACGGCTTATGCTTTCCGTTCTGCTCTCAAATTCAATACACATTCGCACCAACTGACCTTCACCTTGTAACACCATATAGGCAGAACTTCGCTAGCAGTGTCTACCAACTGGTAGTTTTAAAAAAGAAATTTGAAGATAAAAGATAATTGAACTTTCAATTATAAATAATAAAATATGATATTTCCCAACTTTGAATTGAATTATAATGCTTTCATTTTTTTTTAAGGAACACGTACGTGTTTACAACAACGTACAGCACGCCGCGCTCCCACTTCCTAAGTAACAACGTGTAGACAACAAAAAAATAATGATTAATAAAATTGCTTGAATAAAATAATCTAAAAGTATTGGGATTTTCACCATAAGTTTGATAATTTTTATTATTATTTTTTTCTTCTCGAAATGCACCCGTGACAGTAGGCCTAGTTGTCAATGATACATAATCGTATCATAATTTAGATCTAACTTCTCCAAAATAAATTTAATAATAATTGCACTGTTTATTTTCAAAAAGCAACAACGCTAATTACAGTTGTTTACAGAAATGACATTACCATATAGTGTTTAGACAGTGATCCCATGTAAACATTATTTACTCACAGATTTCATACTCGCTTTCCTCGCTACATTTGGGCCGCTATTTGTATGCACTGGTGGCTAAAAGATACAAGACTCGGGAAATTTGTTAACATCGAAATAAATGTTACCCATGGTAAATTTATTAGGCCCCTAAAACCCGAGTTTTTAAAAATATCTAACACTACTTTTACAACAAGTTGATCGACGAAGGTCGCATATGACGTCACTGTACCACGTGACTACCTATCTAATTAACTAGGCTTTTTGAAATCGGGGCTTAGATTTAAGTCCGTATTGTGGCTAATTATCGCAATACTTCAGCGAACGAACTATTACAATTAATTTCTATAAGCATAAGGAAGACAAAATGCATATAATTTTGTATACTTTGAAAACACGATATGTGTCCTTTAAAACATTCAAATAAAATATTTACATTTCCAATGTTTTTACTATCAGTATTTTAACGATCGAAATGATAGTCATTTGCTCATGAGTGTGAACAGTATGCGCATGAATCTTCAAAATTATAATATAACTATATTAAGGGCCGATAATATTCCGATATAAATGGTAATAAAATGTAAATATAAAAAAAAAATGATTTCATTTATGAAAATATCAATAACGGTAATAACTGGTTCTTATCATTACATAGGTCTATGGAAATTATATGCATCGCTTAATATCCTATGTATTTCAAATTGTAGTCGTTTGAGATAACTGAAAAATGTGATGCACACATTCGTTGGTGATACATGCAATTATTACCTGAGATACATGTATTCACGCGCAGGCTTGAACAGCTCTAACGGGCAATATTACATGTATTACAATACTCAGTACAGTATATTGTCACTCGACAGAAGATTTGTATTAGGTATACCGTATTCAAAACCAAAATGCGGATGTACATTTAAGAGTGAATTGGTTTCAAAGTTGTGATGAAGGTGGTAATTTTTCAGTAGATAGTTAATCCTTAATTAAACAAGAAAACAAAGCAGTGACGTTTGATGTCCCTCCCCCTCCAAACATATCGTGACGTGTTAGCATTTTATCTTTTACATTATGAAGAAAACAACACACGTTAACGGACGGTAGAGAACAGTCTTCCAGATTGAAATGGGTGTCTTCACAAAGGTAAAAAGAACAATTGTGATTGTGTCATAATACTGCATTAAGACTATTGCTACAGCACCGCTAATTATGTTATTTGATATGTTGTCTTTATAATTACGGGCCGGCATGAGTCGGTTTATTATATGATATAAGAATTCAGAAGTCGCGTGCGTTTCTGCGGGACATATGTCTGTTACTGCTGAAGTGTTCTAATAATGACGTCTTTTTTATCTATTTTTTGTTTTTACAAAGGTTTATATGTAATTGCTTGCTTTAGTAGTAATGAAGTCCAAGGTGTGATGCTTTGTTTTACAATTCGGTTAACATATTTATATCAGTGTCTCTCCTGTTATTTGATTTAGTTGCCTATGGTTTATGTCTAAAGGATTAGGTACGATGAGGGCGATTTCAGTACCTAAAATTTACACATTCTTCAATCCATGTAAAATTCAGTAAAGTTGATATTGTTAGAGACAAAGGATTGACAGCCTCGTTCTCGACACCGATTTCCTTCGCGGAATACAACGTCACAAGCTTAATGGTTATACACAACGTCCTTGAATATGCTGATTTTTTTAAAAAGTGAAAATAAAATCACAAATGTCATGCTCAAAACAAAGTTATTTTTACGTATTTGCAATATTAAAAAAAAAGAATATTAACCATTTTATACCTTATATAGTTTGATGATAAATACACATTCTAAACGAATAAAGTCTTCGCAAAATTATCCGTTTCGATCTGTTTAGAACGCTCGTGTCAGAAATAGAGAAAGCACTGCTAAGATTGCACTCCGTTCACGTGTCTAACACTATATTGGATTTACCTTCGGAATTAGTGTCACGGCAGTAATCTTAACCCTTTCTCTGCGTTTTGGTAGATATGATTCTTTCACAGGGTTTTCTTCCAGAATAAATAACGTAATGGTTATATATATATATATATATATATATATATATATATGTCTATCTATCTATCTATCTATCTATTTTTCTTTCTTTCTTTCTTTCTTTCTTTAACATAGGCCTAAATTTGGCAGCCCTTCACCGGAAATGGTGATGTCTCCATATGGATGAATAATTCTAGAGGGGGACGTAAAACAATATACAATCAATCAATCAACACACATATTTTGATGCTGGTAGTCCACCTACAATTGCTTATCACTGGCCTCTCCCATCTCAAAACATTTTCTTCGAAGTAAAAACGTCTGTGCTTCCTAAACAAAAGACGCAACACACTCACCATTTGCTGGTATATGTCCGCCATTCACTTGGCAGAAAACACCTTCAATGAGTTGATGACTTGGCCGGGAGCTATAATGTTACTGATACACTCATAAGTAGCTTTTGCGAGACACACGTAGCATATCGTCAGTCTTGTAGAGACGGGCTTGCTTGTGAGTTCAGACAATCCAACTGGGGCTATTTCATAGCACGACCATCATTGGACTGCTTTCTCGAGGGTTTCTACATTTCTGACCGATTCACAACTTCCGGGCTGAAAAATCCGACAGTTTCACAGTCTGACATCATGCTGTCTGAAAAGAAAACAATGCACAATATTTATGAACAATATCAACAGTATACCCACCGCAAGTGATAAGAAAACAAATCTTGAAAACCTGTAGAAAGTTTAAACTCATTTTGTTAGACAATGGCTGAAATCAAAATACAAATGTATTACGCTTGTTTTCTTCAATATTCATTCAAATGAATTAAACACATCATGAAATACTATGTTTAATGTCTTTCCGTAACTTCATTCCCGGTAAAATTGCACTAGGTTTAAAAGGAATTATATCTACATGCATAACGGTAAATTTCAAGCAGAAAAATAGGAGAGATACTTTAGTGATGTCATTCCTTGTTTTTTTCACAACCTCAGTGAATTACCAAGGCAACATGGATGATAACAATTTTGTACACCGTGTTAAAAATCAACATAGATCTTATGATTTCACTGACGAATGGTCATATTACATCTAGTAAATCATATCATGTAGATAAAGAAGGTTTTTTTTTCCTAAGGCTTAATAACCGTTTGTATAAAATCATAAAGCCAAGTTATTTATAACGAACACAATGGCCAATCTCATGAATCCTATAAAGAACACGACCGCCGCGGTCGTCTAGAGGTTAGAGCGTTTGCCCCGCGGTGGTCTAGAGGTTAGAGCGTTTGTCCCGCGGTGGTCTAGAGGTTAGAGCGTTTGCCCCGCATGCGGAAGGTCGAGGTTTGAATCCCGGCCGCGACAGTCGTTAAAAGAGGTAGAGACAGTTCCATCGCCAAACGCTCGGCATCAGGTGTGAATGTCACGGATCATCGGAGATTACCTTAAAAACGGAAGTCCCGTGTCGCAGTAGATGTGGCACCTCAATGGCCTTATGGTGGCTCACTACACCATGAAATAGTTTCTCAAATAAGTACAAAATGATTTGATTATGAAAGATATGATGATATACAATAAGTATATATGCCAAAAAATATACAAATCTGGATAAAAACATGATTTTCAAAAAATTGTTTCAACACATATGAATAGACAAATAAATCAATCGATACAAATAATTTCACAAAACATTTTTAAATCGCCATCTGGTGACGTGGTGTCATACAGAGTATAAGCTTTGGTGTAGTGAGCTACCTTAAGCGCCAACCATAAGCCTAAATTTGAAGCTCTTCACCGGTATTAGTGAACAAGTATCGAGGGGGACGTTAAAAAATCAATCAATATAAAGAATATAACATATAGAGTGAGACACACACGGAGAGACACACCAGATCTTAGGAAGAGTTATATCCCTTGTGCACTGGGCACACCCGCCGTCACTTGTATGAGCCTTCTGTTTTGATGAAGTAAATGTAATAATGAAATATTGATCGAATTTAGTTTAATATTTTCCTTATTACTGGCTTTCTATAATTACAATTAGTTTATAATACCTAACATCTGTCTATCACAAAGTATGTATTCATATTATAATACATAATTTCTGTCTATCCACACAGTATGTAATCAGATTACAATTTCTAGCGTCCGTCTATCCACACAGTATGTAATCATACTACAATACCGATTGTCTGTCTATCCACACAGTATGTAATCATATTACACTATCTAGTGTCTGTCTATCCACACAGTATGTAATCATATTACAATATCTAGCGTCCGTCTATCCACACAGTATGTAATCAGAGTACAATACCGATTGTCTGTCTATCCACACAGAATGTAATCAGAGTACAATATCTAGTATCTGTCTATCCACACAGTGTGTAATCAGAGTACAACACATAGCGTCTGTCTATCCACAAAGTATTTATTCAGTTTATAATACATAATTTCTGTTTATCAATACAGTATGTAATCATATTACAATATCTAGTGTCCGTCTATCCACACAGTATGTAATCATATTACAATACCGATTGTCTGTCTATCCACACAGAATGTAATCATATTACAATATCTAGCGTCCGTCTATCCACACAGTATGTAATCAGATTACAATACCTAGTGTTTGTCTATCCACATAGTATGTAATCAGAGTACAACACATAGCGTCTGTCTATCCACACAGAATGTAATCATATTACAATACCTAGTGTTTGTCTATCCACACAGTATGTAATCAGATTACAATACCTAGCGTCTGTCTATCCACACAGTGTGTAATCAGAGTACAACACATAGCGTCTGTCTATCCACACATAATGTAATCATATTACAATATCTAGTGTTTGTCTATCCACACAGTATGTAATCAGAGTACAATATCTAGTGTTTGTCTATCCACACAGAATGTAATCAGATTACAATACCTAGCGTCTGTCTATCCACACAGTGTGTAATCAGAGTACAACACATAGCGTCTGTCTATCCACACAGAATGTAATCATATTACAATATCTAGTGTCTGTCTATCCACACAGTATGTAATCAGATTACAATACCTAGTGTTTGTCTATCCACACAGAATGTAATCAGAGTATAATATCTAGTGTCTGTCTATCCACACAGTATGTAATCAGATTACAATATCTAGCGTCTGTCTATCCACACAGTATGTAATCAGATTACAATATCTAGCGTTTGTCTATCCACACAGTATGTAATCAGATTACAATATATAGCGTCTGTCTATCCACACAGTATGTAATCATATTACAATATCTAGCGTCTCTCTATCCACACAGTATGTAATCATATTACAATATCTAGCGTCTGTCTATCCACACAGTATGTAATCAGATTACAATACCTAGTGTCTGTCTATCCACACAGTATGTAATCATATTACAATATCTAGCGTCTGTCTATCCACACAGTATGTAATCATATTACAATATCTAGCGTCTGTCTATCCACACAGTATTTAATCATAGTACAATATCTAGCGTCTGTCTATTCACACAGAATGTAATCAGATTGCAATATCTAGCGTCTGTCTATCCAGAAAGTATGTATTCAGAGTACAATTTGTAATGTCTTTAAATCGGCAGAGAATGACATTATATCACAATTTCTAACATTTATTTTTTCTATTCTTTAGGTAGCAGCCATTTCTCTTTACCTCATTTTCCAGTTTGTTTTTCTATCTGGAGCTCAAATATCGTTTGCAGCGTTCCTCAGTGCCAAACGATCAGCCCATTCTGATATCTGGTAAATGAAGATATTCTATGGGTATATGGATTGTAATGTAATGCAATATTTGCAAAATGTGTATAATACATGTAAGCCACTATAGGGAACTATTTAAAAATCATTGGGCCAGAAAAGTTTACTTTTTAAACAATATGTGCATGAAAACGTTCTGATATAGTACAGACTCAAGTTTGTAGAAATTATGGCCCCGAGGGGAAGGATGGGGCCACAATTGGGGGGAAAAGTTTTACAGAGAAATATACAGGGAAAATCTTTAAATTGGGAAAATCTTTAAAAATCTTCTTCTCAAGAACCACAAAGCCATAAAAGTTTACATTTACAAGACAGATTTCTAAGATAGTGCAGATTCAAATTTGTAAAAAAAAAATCATATCTCCCTGGGGTATTTTTTGGGTCACGATAGGGAATATGTAGGGAAAATCTTCTTCTCAAGAACCACTGGACCAGGAAAGTGCAAAATTTGCATGGAAGCTTTCTGACATAGTGAAGATTCAAGTTTGTTAAAACCATGACCCCAGGGGTAGGATGGGGCTACAATAGGGGATCAAAGTTTTGCATACAAATATATAGGGACACTTTTTGAATAAAATCTTCTGAAGAACCACTGGGCCAAGAAAGTACTAATTCATATGAAAGCTTCCTAACATAATGTAGGTTAAATATTGCTAAAATTATGGCGCCCAGGGATAGATGTGGCCACAATAGGGTATCAAATTTTCTGAAAATCTTCTGAAGAGGAGTCACTAGACCAGAAAAGTTTACCTTTACATGAAAGCTTCCTGACAAAGTGCAGATTCAATTTTGTCAAAACCACCCCCACCCGATTCAAAAATCTTTGAAAAACTTCTTCTCAAGAACCATTACATGAAAACTTCCTGACATAATGCAGATTCAATTTTGCAAAAATCATGCCCCCGAGGGTAAGTTGGGATCACAAAGGGGATCAAAGTTTTACATGCGAATATATAAGTAAAATCTTTAAATATAGACCAAGGTGACGCAGGTGAGCGATGTGATCCATGGGACTCTTGATTCATTTTGTTGTCGTTAGAAAGATTGACCCCTTTTGCTATGGAGTTCTGAATGACAATCAAGAAACAAAAACAGAACGATGAGTGAACGGTGAATGAACGGAAAGCTGGGAAAGTCAAACGTTTCAGGGACTGGGTATATACGACTCTATGACATCAAGCGTTTCAGGGACTGGGTATATGACTCTATGACATCAAGCGTTTCAGGGACTGGGTATATGACTCTATGACATCAAGCGTTTCAAGGACTGGGTATATATGACTCTATGACATCAAGCGTTTCAGGGACTGGGTATATATGACTCTATGACATCAAGCGTTTCAGGGACTGGGTATATATGACTCTATGACATCAAGCGTTTCAGGGACTGGGTATATATGACTCTATGACATCAAGCGTTTCAGGGACTGGGTATATATGACTCTATGACATCAAGCGTTTCAGGGACTGGGTATATATGACTCTATGACATCAAGCGTTTCAGGGACTGGGTATATATGACTCTATGACATCCAGCGTTTCAGGGACTGGGTATATATGACTCTATGACATCAAGCGTTTCAGGGACTGGGTATATATGACTCTATGACATCAAGCGTTTCAGGGACTGGGTATATATGACTCTATGACATCAAGCGTTTCAGGGACTGGGTATATATGACTCTATGACATCAAGCGTTTCAGGGACTGGGTATATATGACTCTATGACATCCAGCGTTTCAGGGACTGGGTATATATGACTCTATGACATCAAGCGTTTCAGGGACTGGGTATATATGACTCTATGACATCAAGCGTTTCAGGGACTGGGTATATATGACTCTATGACATCAAGCGTTTCAGGGACTGGGTATATATGACTCTATGACATCCAGCGTTTCAGGGACTGGGTATATATGACTCTATGACATCAAGCGTTTCAGGGACTGGGTATATATGACTCTATGACATTAAGCGTTATCTGTACATCTATTGCTAATTTACTGAAGTTCCAGATATCTTTGATAGCATCATCAAGTACATTATCACAAGCTTTAATTCAAGTCTTTCATCGTCGTGTTTCATTACAGGTATGCAAACGTTTTGATTTTGCTTCTTTTCCCAGAAGTGCTAATTCTATCGCGTGACGTGTGGATGTCCAACTTTATAGCACAGAAAAAGTATAAGGCATGGCCAGATCTAAAAATATTGATAATGGTAGGTAATGAATTTATGCACATTTATTTTACAAAGAACTTTACAAGAACGTGACTCATGGGATTTAATTTCAATGAATATGAATTTGAAATTATACAGTAAAACACGGTTTCAGCGAACATGTTTATAACGAATTCACGTTTTACAGCGAATTGATTTTTATGCGCTGTTGCTTTGAAACATAATTCATTTAACACGAATTGCATTGATAGTGAATCAAACTCGTTACCATTCTACCACACAGTTATCTACATTGTCTGTTTCTCTTTTTGATAGGGTATTGTGACATCTGTAACACATTCACTGGCCTTGGTCTATCTGACATCCAAGATATTTCCAAAATTACCACCATTTCTGATACCGTGTATTCTTTATGTTGGGAACTCACCCACGATTCTAGAACAACAGGTAATACATGCGCTTTTCTAGCCTGAGTTCCATGTACATCATGCGTAATTGGATTTATTCATAAAAAATAAAAGGGTTTTTTATTTGTCGTCTGCAACGTAGCTGTTCGTGTCTTGGAGAGAAGCGATACTTGTATACTGTCGACTTTTATGTATGGGAAAGACTCTATTTAAATGACATTCATTTTTCAACTGAAACATGTTGGTAGCGCTAATTTCATAGATCTCCAAATGATATGAATCGTTACAAGTTCAATATTAATAATTTTCGAAAGCAATTGTCAAATATTGTATGGTTAACTAAATATAATGATGTACAGTGCAAATAGAGCTTCAAACTTAAAACATTAGAGTACCAAGATACCAGAATAATTAACCAATTTTAGTCTCGAAAAAAAAACATTAAATATTTTCAAAAAATTAACGCTCTCTCTCTCTCTCTCTCTCTCTCTCTCTCTCTCTCTCTCTCTCTCTCTCTCTCTCTCTCTCTCTCTCTCTCTCTCTTCGTTTTTCTATCTAACCGTAATCGGGAGGTTGTGAGTTCGAGCCCTGCTAGTGTCATGACCATATCAGACTTTAGACGATCGTTTGGTGTGAGAATAAGGAGCCTTTTGCATATGACATTAAAACAGAGGCCCGGTACGCGGCAGACAATAGCGCATGATAGAACACTCGCTTAACACTGGCGTATATCTAAATCTGTAATCCTTCACTTCTCAATATGAGTGACAAATTCTGTACAGTACGTTCAAGAAATAAACAAAGAATCAAATCTTCCCTCTGTCTCTCTCAAAATACTTTGTAACCGATACGTTGGAACTTTGAATGCTTAGTAAGGACTTATGTTATTTTCAGAAAACCAAAGTACCACATTCATGTTGTACGGGAAGAAGAATCGTCCATATCATGCAAACACTCATAGCAGCTGTCATATCGACCATGTCTGTATTTAGCAAATTACTCAGTATTGAAGAAGGGTGCTTATTTGGAATTTCTATATTAGTAATAAGTTATCTACGATACATACCTTTGCGAAACCTCATCGTTGGAGATAATGAAAATGAAGCACAGAATGCTAAATTGTTGTATCGACTTTTACGCATTCTTGTAATTGTATTGACTACTTCGGTCGGTTTCAGCAGTGGAAAAGGCTACAACACACTTCCTTCCTTTAACAATATTCCAGATGATGAAGTTTCATGTTATGTAATTGCCATTTCCTGTTTCGCGCTTCTTATTCAAGTGAAATCCTTCATACCATCTTTCAGTGTGAAAGTTTCATTACTGTCGACGTTGATATGTTTTTGCAGCACATTGACGGTGAGCGTACTTGCTTTGTATATTCATGTCCAGAAGAATGATCTTGGATTGTTTACGCCGTTAAAAGATTTCCCGGTATCATTTTCAGTTTATCATATAGTAGTGTACTCTTTCACTTGTTGTTCTGTACTTCTGTATTACTTTGCTACTTTCTTTGATATCCAAGAGGGAAGTATCCTCAGATATAGAAAAATCCCTATGACGATATACGACATTTTTCCTTGTCAAGATCTTCTGCGGACAATGTTGTGCAAAATTGACAATTTCAATTTATTTGATAGAAATCATACTAGAATTTTCTTATGCACCACCATGTACCAAGAATCAGCTCATGAAATGAGTCGACTCCTGCGCAGTTTAAAAAAGTTATCCAACTCCAAAGCGATTCAAGTACGTCATATACACATTGAATCTCACATATTTCTTGACAATGGAGCTAACGGAAAGGATGTTAAAGAATTCGGAATACAGCTTTTATCTCTCATAGAGGAAACGTTCATGATGGAAGAGCAGTATGGGATCATGATTCATACACCGTACGGAATAAAATTATCATGGACTGTACCAGGAGAAATGCCTCTTTGTTTACACCTGAAGGATAATAAGCTGGTAAAGGGAAAGAAAAGATGGAGTCAGGTTATGTATATGAGATACATATTGAACTACAGGGCAAATATTGACAAGATGTATCGTAAAACAATTGATCCATTAAATTCCATGCGCAATGATTCTTCCGAATTCGTAAACGTAGGGATATCAATTAATGAACAAACTACACAAACCGAAAAAGACATGATGGACCAGGATGTGCCCACAGTAACGTTTGAAACCTCAAGTAAGGCATCCTCATTCAGTGATCTCACAACAATTACAAACCTCGAAGACGGCGAAACCAAAACTACAGATCTCGAAATACCATCAGGAAAAGTGGACATGTATTCCCCAAAAGAAAGCAAATCAGAAATAACTTTACGAGTCCCTCGTTTGCATTTTAAATCCAAAAATAGGAGATCTTCCTTCGACCACAGTTTTATTTCTTTGGGAAATCTACAAGACCGAAGCAATCTGAACGGTTTCAATTACGCTTTTGACGCGGATACACAGAATCGGGATTTGCCATACAATTTTTCTGGAGCAAAATTTCGATCTTCTTCATTCAATGACATAGAGTTTGAATATCATAAATATACAGCAGGGGAGCTAAGTCAGGCGTATAATGGTTCCGTTGAAGATGAAAAATATCGTGACTTCATTTTAGCCACAGATGCCGATATGTCTTTCGACGATCATAGTGTTCTGAATTTGTTGGATACCATTGAAAAAGACGTGAACATAGGCGGTGTTTGTGGAAGAACCCTTCCAATTGGCATCCATAGACATCCGATCGTCTGGCTACAGATGTTTGACTACGCTAAAGGTACTTGCTTCTCTACCAATATAAATGTCATTATGCATTCACTGAATTTTTTCTAATATATTTCTTGAAATTGACATTGCTTTCATAAACGATAATGAATACATGTTTGTTGCAAATTATTTCGATGCAGATTTCAATAGTGCCTGTTTACGTAATCATTACCAGTTATGAAGGGTCGTCAAGTTCAAAGGGTGCATTGGTTATTCCGTTTAAAGTAACGAATGCATTTAGGTCAACAATATGACATATTAGTGCTTGATTGATCGAATATTGTTTAACGTCCCTCTCGAGAATATAGACATTTTAGTGCTTAAGAAGGTGTCCATTATGATATCAGGCAGAGGTTGGCACATGTTATCTCTCAGAATTTCTAAAACTTTGTGTACAGGTTCTCACTCACCCTAATATTAAATTTGCCAAATAAAAAGTTTCTATCATGTTTAGTTTGGGTTCGATATGGGCAAAACTGCTTTATGATAATTTTCAATGTGAAAAGGTCACGAAATATTGGGGGGAAAGTGCTACGTTTGAACAGCTATAAAGTGTCATATAACTAAGAAATAGAGAACAGCAATATTTTATATGGTTGGGGTGGGGTCCGGGGGTTGGAACACACCTTCCTTTTTCTCTGGGACATCTATGTAGATTTTTTAGCATTAACCAGAAATTTCGTCACTCTCTTGTAAAGCATTTTCATTTGCATCCATGGAATAACATGCCATATTCCATTTTCTGCCTACATCAGATTGGCAGGACTTGCTTAATGCATGTTTACTCTGATGTTAAAAAAGATATTGACCAGATATTCAAAATGTTTGTTGAATTTTACCTACGGAAAATGTTAAAAAGTATCTTTAATTGATGAAGAAAGGATTAACTAGCAATGAATAATACAAATATCCATTTTGATGGATTCATTGGATATGATCTAATGCATATCTTAGAGCATTTTTCTGGAACCCCTCCCCCTTCCAAATCACTGGATCTGCCTGTTTATAAATGACAATAAACAAATAATGTCTTAATGCCTGGTACTTAGTAACATGGTTTGTAAAGAAAGAGCTAGTGCATATTTCTGACACTTGTTACAAACAGCCCCCCCCCCCCCCCGAAATTATGAAAATTGGCACTGAATTTATATTCATACATTAACAATAGATACATTTCACAGTATGGGATCTTATTTTATCACCCCAACACTCTGTTCTAATTTATGTCTAATGCTGCGTTCTGTTTGATTATTGGTTCACAAAAAGGAATTAAATTTGTCACTTCGAAAATCGAGATATGCTGCAGCGATAGAGTTAAAGTAGTGGTCATCATTCGATTATTCTTGTCAACTGCGAAGTGTTTCTATGAAATTTCTATCAATAGATCTAGAATGAAGTGGAACTATGAATTGTGCATTTCCCCTTATTATTTCACAAGTCTTTTTTCTGTAGTAATTCTGCATTCCATTCGATGCCTCGTCCCATCTTGGACTCAGCTGATATCTAAAAACAAAACGTTGGGCGAATAAATGGAAATTAAATAATGAACATCTTTAAATACCACTGTAGAAGGTCAAAAGACAATTTGATATTTATTTTTAATTATTTTGTACTTTTTCAATAAACATTCTCTCCTGTAACATTTACTTAAGAAGATCAAACAACAATTTCACATTTATTCTTAATTATTTTGTACTTTGTTAATAAACATTCTCTCCTGAAACATTTACCTAAGTAGATCACACGACGTTTTGATATTTTGTTTTTGAGTATTTTGTACGTTTTTAAAATACACTCCACAAATTCTTATTATGTAAAACTTAAAACAATTTTGATGCACCAGATGCGCATTTCGACAAATAATGTCTCTTCAGTGATGCTCAACCGAAATGTTTGAAATCCGAAATAACTATGAAGTTTTACAGCTAAATTATGATATATTTTAAAGATGTAACTTTCGTTTGCAAAAGTTCATTCAGTCGAGCTGTCCACCATTTGACAAAAACGAACATATTTTATTTCTTTAATTTTCTTTGTAATGTGTCAGTATCAGCCACAACACTATTTTGAAAAGTGTATCTATATTTACTAGTATTTGAAATTATCTCAACAAGAATTGTCTTAAGAAAACTTAGCTTGTCAAGTGAGTTAAAATCTTTTATAACAATCATGAATTGAAAATGCATGTATGTGCATGAGGAAATCATCTGTTGTGTGTGGTATTATAGAATCGCATAAAAGTTCAATATGAAGGGTCATGGTCTTAAGGTAATTCAAAAATGTTACTTATCAAAAGGATCACATATTTCTGAAATATCCAAACCCCATCTCTAACCATTCTTATTCTATTGTCAGTGTTGACGTTTTTATAATCTACATGTATGTCTGTCGAGTGAGTTAAAAACAAAAGGATTGTGACATCATAACTTTGAGAGCCTTTGGTCAGGACTTGTTGCAAGCACTGAACATGTCAAATGTGGAATTAAGCCCTTAACTGTAATAGTTCTAAACTCACATTTATGAATTATGACCCCAAAAACTGTTATAAAACAGTCCTACTTTGTAACTCTTGAAATCTTGCTGTCATGATACATTTTATAAAATGGAAATATGATGAACTTTCCATGACCACAATTGGCAAAATGTTCGGAACATGGTGAATTCCTGGTACTTGGATCGCAAATTTGCTGATCGTGGTCGTGCAGACGGGTGTTTAGTTTGCTGGTTTCTCCGATGTAGTTTTCATTATAGGTAGGTATTGTGTATTGTTATTGGCATGTAACCGTAAATAGCCACAGCAAACACTTCTATAATGAATTCATGGTTATAGCTGAGTAAGTTTCATTCCTTGTAGATTTAATTCATATTATGAACTTATCGGATATAACGACGCTTAAAAGTTTATAACGCTTCAGAGTGTGTTACTGTAAGCGTAATTTACTGTACATGAAACTGATCGCGGTAGATCAGTGGTAGAGGATTTGCTTTGTAACCGGGAGGTTGTAAGTTCGAGTCCTGCTCGAAACTTAAGATGTGAACATAGGTAGTGATTGGTCCTTCACGAAACACTCGGCATTTAGAAGTGAGAATCACGGATCTATCGGCTATGTCCTTAAAACAGAGGTCCCATGTTTCTGCAGGTGTTGGCAACAACAAGGAATCCTTATTGCTACGTCCCTGAGCGCTAAGCATAGGTCTAAATGTGTGGTAATTCACCTACAGCTGGCGTCGTCTCAATATGAGTAAAGTATTTTCGACGGAACATAAAAACAAATCAAACATGATGCCCATGTAGAAAGGTAAAACACACTAACGCTAATGTTTTGCTGTATCTGCATACGATTGCTTGTATGGAGTTTGATAAGTGTGTAACAGGACGGGAGAAAATGCAACGATGGAGCCCGTCTGACCGCTACATTCCTTCCCGGTACATTCCTCTCTACACCAAATCAGGTTCTATATCCAGGTCTGCTCCATTGCATGTTTCTCTACCAGTTACCACTGTACAATTTAGACATTTCATTGTAAGCCCTTGTAACACACGGACTTCCGGTCAAGATTTATACTAATGTAAATGACGAAGACATAACACACCAATACAAAGTAATAGTAATTTTGACAACTCGTGCAAAAACAAAATTTCACGGAACATTTCAAAATCTCTAGAAAATGGTACCAAATTCATAATTGAGTAACACATCGCATCAGAATCGTGTTTAATCATTTGTACCAGACGATTACACCACTAATCATGTAGTGTCATATATAGATATAGTGCGTTTCGTAGAGGGATCATAGATCTGTGGGTTCAATATGATCTGCACATGATTTGTGCATGCTTTAGAAAATGTTTTCTTTCAGCTCGTCTCGAAACGTTCAATAGACGTATCACATTGTGTTTTCTTTCTCAATCATGATGTTCCTTCGGCTATAATTGAATTCCATGAAATGCCATATACATCTACTGTTATGAAAAAAGTTATTCAGAATTTCGAATGCGTTACCGACAAAATACAAAACAATGTTTAATTGAGATTACATAGTACATATACATGTATGTTATATTTTTAAGATTTTTGGATGATAAAGAGTGCACAGAACATCATCGGCTCCGTCATGTGTTGTCCTGGCTGTTTCAGTCTGTTTCGGTTTGAAGCCATTAGTGATGTCATTGAAACGTTTGCGGAGCCCACACAATCAATTATGGATGTATTTACGAAGGACAATGGTAAAATGTTAAGTAATGATGATAGAATAAGATATTGTTAATTAGCACAAATTAGAGCAGTCACAAACTTCATATATACACAATAACAGTACGTGGGAAGTCATTAGCAGTGTAAGAATAAAACGGAAATCATCGCTCCCTTATTGTTTCACCTATTACAATTTATGACATTAAGATCGATCGCATTCATTGTGTATTTCGGAGAAAATTAAACGAAAGCTCCTGCATCTTCGAAGATGCCTCTTCTCATATGAATGAAACGAGAACATGAAACAAACTTCCCGATTCATCAAACTTTATAAAACGTTTTCACAATGCATCTATTACTGTCATATGAACATTTTGGAAAGTTATAAAAATGTAAAAACAATTCTGTTGTAAACACATGTCCCGGCATATTCAATCTAACAATGAATACAATTTTAGAAATGATTTTCAACTATATTGTAATGCCATATTTTGTAATTGACATTTATTTTTCTACAGCCGATGTTAAGGTAGGCGTTATTGTTTTCAACCTTTAGTCAACCTAGAAGTGTATCTAGATATATTATTCCATGAAATAAACCTGGAATCCTTTAGGTAAAAAGGGGGGAACCGGACTGGCTATCTAAATATGGTTACTGGTTACCAGCAGGGTAGCTTTAAACTCAGCGTATCAACCCCTTTTCCCTTAGATTCATATGGGCACAATTTCGTGTTGTCGTTGTCATTACTTACACAGTTACATGCGAAGACATTTTTTGATAAGTTTTCAGTAGAAAGAAATTGAAAATGCCATTAATTTCGCTATTATAGTGGTAGATATTACATAATTCTTAATAGTTCTTAATAGTTGATATCAAAATTGTGCTGGAGTTCCTTATTGACAATATATTCGTAGTAATTGGCGATCGAGTCTTCCTATAGTCAGATGGAATTCACATGGACATGAAATGTGCTCCTTTATTAGCTAACCTGTTTTTATATTTACGAGGCATAATCTATCAAAAAACCTCAGCTCAGCAGTACCAATACAACACACCATTGGGACAAGTGCTGTCTGACGTGTCTCATACTAATTCGTAGACCGATCTTGGTACATTGATTACGAGTTACACCGTTTATTTGGGTCAATATATAGGGCGGATGTGACCAGTTAACAGGGGATTATTACTACTCTGGTACATCCGGGGGTCCGTGTTTGCCTAACACTTTATTTTGTATTGCTTATACATGTAGGAGTTCTGAGATTGATCATTGCTCATTATCATCACCTTTCATTGAGATGAAAAGTTAAGATGATCAATGTCATAAATGATACATTTAGATATACCAACGTTTTATTGTTCTAACTACATGTTTATAATCATTTTCATTCCTATGTCAATTTGATATATCCCATTGAACCTGAAAGAAAAGCTAGCACATAGTTATCCACACCAGGTTCATAATTAGAAACATCAATGAACATAGATGATAACGACAAATTGACAATTCAACTTTATGACTTCAGCTTCATCACCAATTTCCCATATTTATGTAACGCAATATAATTCCATTATCACGTGTGTATGGCGTTTCTTAACTAATTTGATACGCAAGAGCTTGTTCTGTGTATGATCAGTTTTCAAATCGAAGCAGGCTCCTGCAAAACAAGTTAACGTTACAGGGTTCTAACACTCTTGTTTAAAGTCAGCATTTAGGAAATTCTATTGTTGTTGATACGATCGAAATTACCGATACATCCTGCCATTTGGGTCAAATGCAGTTTGAAGTGTTTTATATCATGTGTTAGTCCGTTCTTTACACAGTGATGTTGACTACGGATTACTCCGTTCAACCGATGATGATATAGTGTTCACGTTGGGTGGTACCGGTCAGCAGGGGCTGTCTACTCCCCCTAGGCATCTGATCACACCTGTAGTATGTCCATGGGTCCTTCATTTTTGCATACTTGACTAATCACAGTTCGTTATCTTCATTTTTTATTTTACAAAACTGACAAAAACCCATCCTTGGAATGTAAAGTGAGTTCTAGAGATTAGAGTATAATTCCAAAGAAATAAATTGAAAATGAAAATTAATTTGAATTATTCTGCTTTTCAATCCTATATATATTGATGGTGAGCAATCATGTCAATGTGTTTTTTTTACAACTTAGGAGAAGACAGATGGATGTGCACGCTAATGATGAAAGCGGGGTGGAGTCTGAGATACTCGTATCACGGAAAGAATACAACATTTTGTCCGGAGGAAACCGAGGAATTCATGAAACAGAGACGGCGCTGGCTTTTGTCTGACTTCGCCAACGCTGCAGTGGTGGCTGGTAATCTATGTGAGTGAATGCTGGTTAATAATTCTTTGTCAAATCTAGTATTTCCTTTTTGTTATTCGCGAATTCGGGAGTACCAGAAGTTAGGCGTTTTTAATGTATCATTCTTTTGTATTGATCGAACGTATCTATGTAGGTAGTGAAAGTTTTTCCATCGAAAATTGCTAAGAATAAGAATATGTTGCAAATGCAAAAACGTTAAAGGAGAATAACAAAGAGGATCGTGGGTAGTAAATGTGACGATAAAACACAATATGAGCACAATAAAAATCTAAATGTTCAATAAACTCAAAAAGAAAAAAGAATTTTAATCAGTAAATGAAATTAAATTGAGATAAATTGAAATTACATGTTTGCATGAACATACACAATTAATTGGATGACAGTCATTACTTGGTTTTTCTTTGATCTTTAGGAGGGTGTATATCACATATTATCAAAAGTGTGTCGATATTCATAATATCACATATACGATATCCAACTTCTAATATCTCAACATTTCACAAAGGAGGCAGGAGGAGTCATACAAATAAGACAAGATTCGACATTTGATTAAGATAGAATCTGCAGAATAATTTACAAGGCACAAAAATAGATAGATAAATAAATTGAATTCACTATTTCCATAGTGTTGAGTAAATCACATGTTGCAAAGTGTTGCAAATTGAATCTTTTTATTAGTGGATGCAAAAAATACCAACTCTGGAAAGGGGTCAGTGACAAGGTCATGGGATACATAATTGAGAGGTCGATGATATATACAAAATATCATTTCGGCATTGCACGGTCTGGAAGCTTCACCTCCACACATCATCTCGTGTCATCATGTAACTAATACTTACCGCTAACGTTTGATGTTTGTGGAGGCCATTAATCCTTCAAAAGTTCAAGAATTTTCCATACTCCTCAGTCAGCTGTATTGCTTATTGTAAAAGCACTGTCATCACCCATTTGGTTGAGGAAGTTTAGTTATATGTGTAGTTCTGTATTTTGATGTAGTCACATGCTGTTCATCGTTCAACTTTGTATTCTAGATTTTTAAGTTTCCTGAGAAAAAAATCATGACGGAATGGAATTTGAAAGTATGAAGTAGCATTTTGCTGTTATATACAATGTTCTGATAAATGATAGATAAATATATAATGATATTCTTAAATTTACAGTAACTTTGATGAGAAAAAACACAGCCTTCACGCTTCTATATACCCTGTACACACTGCAGCTGTTTATCGTTATGTTGTTATATCCTGGATCTACAATAATGATGCTTGCTCTGGGGTTTGAATTTGTTACCCGGTGTCCGCTGTTAGTGAATGCAGGATTTCTCTCTGCGACGTGCCTAGTGTTCTGCATCATCCAGATAAGCACATGGACCACTTACCGGAAGCTCATCGTTAGCAAACTTCTTATCCTGATTCTCGGTCTTCTGACAACATTCATTTTTATTTCAACAAGTGTTTTAATCGCACAGGACATTGCGAAAGGTATACTAGGCATCGTCGTTATCCTCGTACATACAGTTTTATTCATGAACAATAAAGTATGTTTCTTATTCATTGAATTAGAAAAAAGACGACGCAAAACGTAGAAACGATGTATACCCATTATTATCTTTATTATTATTATTTTTTTAATTATTATTATTTTGTAGACATTGCTGTTGGAGAATTAAGCCACATCGAGAACCTGGTGTTGGCTGGGGTGATTTTTGTGTATCTCTATTCGTCATTTCTGCATCCCTTTGAGCTGCATTTGCTATCCACTGGAATCGTATACCTATTTTACCTCCCATTGTTGAATATTCTACTTCCGCTGTACGCAGTTTGCAATATCGTGGACCAGACCTGGGGAACTAGAGATGATGTATATGATATTCTTATTACACTAGAGAATGCATGTGATTTATCATCAAAACGTATTTTGCCTCTCTGTCATGAACGTTTAACGAAAATAACCAGATCGATATCGTGAAGTACTAGCAATTATTTAGCATCACTATATCGTATATGAGTGTATGTGTTGAACATACATACATACATGTATATACTAGTAATATTATCAACATATTATTTCTTACAGCAAAAAGCATCTGTACCAAAACTATTACGACTGCCAAAGTTCAAGAAGCGTAGAAAGAAGCCAAGCTTGAAATGTACGTAAACTATTATAATTTCATTGGAAGTTGTATAAACAAGGTGAAATACATTATCCAATGTACGCTTAAGGAGGAATGCCAACCCAGTGGAATCTGATAAATATGACTGGAAAGTCTAGAATATGTACGATAATACTTTGAAATGGAAAACTTTCAAATTTACCTTATTTAGTTAAAATAGCATTATTAGTAAACATTAATCTGAAAAAATTTAAAACCCCTGTTAAACTCGAAGCAGGATTTACAAATCAGTAGTCAACAGGATAACCAACTGAGGCAGCCAGGAAGACAATCAAGTTTAAAAGGAATATACAAATATTCCTTATATTTATATTTAGGGAGAGGGTTGATATACACTAAGCCTGCTGACTAGTCCCATTAATTTGTTAAATAAATATTGATGCAACGATATTTATATTTTCATTCATGTTTCAAAAGGAAGTAATCGATGGTGACGATGTTGTTATTCGTCCGTAATCCGTCTTAACATATTGCAATTATTCATGTAAGTTACATGTACTAAGAGTCTTTAGTCAAAAGGGCAATCCATCATAGCGTAATTTCATTTTCTTTTCAGACAGAAGCAATTCTTATGAAAGCTTAAGTTCCTCGGCCATCGACCTACAAGACATAAGTGGAGAAGAAACAGCGTTTTGGCAGAATCTCGTAACTAACAGCATTGGAACAACCATTAACACAGGGCTTACACAAGAAGATCGAACCACAGGTCTCCGAGCTCTCCGAAACAAGACCATAGTGGGTTACCTTACTCTAAATTTGATCTGGGTTGCCTTGCTGGCAGGATTTTATGCATTTTTGATCAACTATTTCGAAGATAAGCTTGTGTATGGTATTGTCGTCCTGTGTCTCCTTGGCGTATCCGCCGTGGTTCAGCTATTAGGAATGACAGTGTACAGAATTAGTGATTGTCTCACGAGAGTTGGGCGCTTAATAGCATGAAGACTTCTTCCCTCAATACAGTACACACAGAAGTGCAATAATTTAATGTCATATATCTTGCTGTTTTCTCATCATGCCTAGTTACATGTCTATAGCAGTATATCATTCTCATATATTTATATGCATCTGTGTATATTTGTGTGTTACATATACTCCTTATAAGAAGTACATGTACGTGATTATGATTATACAAATTGTGGACCCCTATGATTATACAAATTGTAGACCCCTATGATTATACAAATTGTAGACGCGTAGATTATGATTATTAGCTCTTCTGATCCGAAGGCTCAAGGAGCTAATCATATGGCCATATGTTTGGCGTGCGGTGTACGGTAACGTTTTGGAAAAAGGGCTATATCTCAAGAATTCCTTGGCCAATTTTTTTCAAATTTGTCACAGGGTTGTGACCTTCAACAAGGGGAGATAATTAGGAAAATGCAAACAAAAGTAGTGTTTGCTAAAAAAATCTTCTCAAGAACCACTGGGCAAATTATCACCAAACTAAGGATGGGGATATGTTGTAGATAAAAAAAATGTTCAAGGCATCATCCTTGGGCAAAGGGTGCGGTCTCAAGGTCACTTGAAAGTTGACCTTAAATTTTGTTTTGTTAACACTTTGATATTTTGCTTAGTATAGGGACTAGGATCATCAAATCTTGTCAGTTGATGCATTTTAGGACCTCAAAAGTAGGTCATGGTGACCTACTTTTTTAAATTTCGCAGGTAATTATTATCAAATAGATTTTGATGCATATCTTAAACACTTTTGAGCCCATAATCATCAAAAGTTGTCAGCTGATGGATCATGGGACTTTGAAGTGTGTCATGTGAAAAGTATGTCACCATGATCTACTTTCTGAATTTTATGGCTAATCATTTATGAATACATTTTAGGTTGTTATTTCAGATACCAAAAGGTTTAGAATCATCAAACCTTGTAAGTTGATGCGTCTAAAGGCCTCGAAACATATTTATAAAAAAAAAGAAGGTCACAGTGACCTACTTTTTGAATTTTGCAGACATTCAAATTTCACATTTTCAATTTTATATGCATATTTTGGACACTATGAAATCTAGGATCATCAAACTTTGTCAGTTGATGCATCTTGAGTCTTCAGAGTGTGTTGACTAAAAAGTAGGTCACCGTGATCTATTTTTGGATTTTGACGGCTATATTTGAATATTTCAGATACTATTTGACTTACAATCATCAAACTTTGTCAGTTGATGGGTCTTGAGTCTTCAGAGTGTGTTGTCCAAAAAGTAGGTCACTGTGACCTACTTTTGGAATTTGACGTTTATATCTGAATATTTCAGATACTATTTGACTTCAATTATCAAACTTTGTCAGTTGATGCCGTTTATATCTGAATATTTCAGATACTATTTGACTTCAATTATCAAACTTTGTCAGTTGATGCATCTTGAGTCTTTGGAGTGTGTCGACCAAAAAGTAGGTCACTGTGGCCTTCTTTTGGAACTTGACGGCAATATTTGAATACTATTTGACTTGTCAGTTGATGCATCTTGAGTCTTCAGTGTGTCGACCAAAAGTAGGTCACCGTGACCTACTTTTGGACAGTTACATTTAAATTTTCAGGTACTATTTGACTTAACATCATCAAACTTTGTCAGTTGAAGCATCTTGAGTCCTCGGAGTGTGCAGACTATAAATTAGGTCATCTTGATCTACTTTTTTAACTTCAAAGCTATATCGAACTCAAATGCTAAGAGGCCTGGAATCATGAACCTGTTGCAGTTGATGTATCTTGAGTCCTCGGAATGTGTCAATTAAGAAGTAGGTCACTGTGATATACTTTTTTAATTTCATGGCTATATCTAGATATTTCAGATGCTTAGATCGATCACACTTATTAAGTTGATGCATCTTGGCTTCTCAGAGTGTGTCAGCTAAAAGGTAGGTCACTGTGACCTACTTTTGCTTCTTTTTTTGCAAATCTATACATCTTTCAAACTAAAAACCCATGGATCATCAAACCTTCACTTAACTCACTCTTTGTTTTTTTATTTCAACAGAGCTGAAAAAGTTAAAAAGCAATTTTGTCGATATTGGTTTTAAGAACCATTCTCCAACAATGGCATGAAATGTAATTGCATTAAAAATCGGACAAAATACAATGCGATCCCTTTGTTCTAATTGTATGCATAGTAAATTCAGTATTTAGCACCCCAACCGTCTCTATTTCCCTTGAAAAAATTCATGTAGAAGAGAAATATGTACTACCCAGATATGCACGTAGGTTAAGTAACTTCATTTTGTAATCATTTTGATTGCCTAATCTAATAGTGTACTGTATGATATCCCCTTCATGTACTATCATGTGAAAGGTCTTCAAAACCTTGTTAATTGATGAATCGTGGTTAGTGAGAATTTTTGCCTGTTCTACAATGTATCAGAAGAGCGATTCTAGGGCCATGGGCCTCTCGTACAAATTGTAGACCTTTACCTGTATTTGTGCATCTAATATTTCATAGCACAGAAATACACATAATAACTTGAAATCTGTTAGTTAAAAATATGTAACTTTTGAGGAAAAAGGGTCAAATGGGGTCTAATATACATGAGATTATGAGATTGATCACTGTTCGTTATCTTCACTTTTCATGTAGATCTCTTTAGGAAAAAAACATGATTTGAGATAATTATATTCATACATAACTTGAGAAATGTAATAGTTATAGTCTTCAAATTTTCAACAACGATGAGAATATTATGGGAACCACAAGTTTGTATCACTTACTCTGATGACTTTGAGCACTGACCTAAATTATATAAACTAATGTAAAACTTATACGGTACCAATTTTGATGCACCAGATGCGCATTTCGACAAATAATGTCTCTTCAGTGATGTTCAACCGAAATGTTTGAAATCCGAAATAACTATGAAGTTTTAGAGTTAAATATAGCCAAAAACAGCGTGCCAAAAAAAGTGGAGCCAAATTCGTCCAAGGATAAGAGCTATGCATGAGGGAGATAATCCTTAATTTTGAAATGAATTTCTAAATTTTATAACAGCAATTAAATATACATCCGTATTTTCAAGCTAGTAACGAAGTACTTAGCTACTGGGCTGTAGAGACCCTCGGGGACTAACAGTCCACCAGCAGAGGCCTCGACCCAGGGGTCATAATGTAAAACTTATACGGTACCAATATTGATGCACCAGATGCGCATTTCGACAAATAATGTCTCTTCAGTGATGCTCAACTGAAATGTTTGAAATCCGAAATAACTATGAAGTTTTAGAGCTGAATATAGCCAAAAACAGCGTGCCAAAAAAGAGTAAACTCATTGAGATATGGATCTTGAACAATGAATGGATGACGACGCTTACATATTACTATCAAAGTCACCTTATATTTTGACGTTGAACATGATGACGCTTATAAACTAGTATCGAAGTTAAGTGGCCCAAGTGAAGGTCGCTGGGGTCATTATTATGACCATGATCATAAAAACTTGTATATAGTGTATACACCTTGACTGATAGAAACATGGAATCTTCATATATGATGATTGAGTGATTTAGAGTTTCAAGGTCAAGTTTCTTCAATGTTTTTTATTTACGATATTTGTCATTATCATTGGGAGACTTCATAATCTGCGGTTTATAATCATATTTTGTGAAATATTCTATTTATGAAATCAATAATTCATACATTATAATTGCATTAAAAGAATCTAAGAGTTTGTGCACGTGATAGAATTTTAGTTTTACATATGCTGACTTGTACAGATATCATTTGTACATATCATGTCTTATGGCTGTTCTTGAGCGAGACGTTAAGCAAGATTCAAACAATCAATCAATATTATGGCAGTGTCTTCCACAAATTATAATTTCTATTTAAAGTTTATATGTCCTTTGTCGTAACTTGTACTTTAAATACTTATTTCATTTGATTTGAACAACATGTAGGTCGGTTATGTAGTCTAGGTTACCAGATCCTTTAGATTTTACGAGTTTCAGTCAAAATTATTAAGAATAAAACAAGGTCCGTAGAACTGGTATTATAAAAGAATGTTATGAATAATAATTTTGCTTTGCAGCTTTGATGAATATAATGTGCAGGATGAAAGGTTTTCCGGAAATGCTATGCTGATCAAATTTGTTGTCTATAAATCTTTGAGGTTTCCTTTGATGATGATTTGGACAGTTCAATTTTAGTTACAATTTTGGAACAGGCGAACTTCTCATAACGAAGAATTACTATGTTTTCAGACAAATTACGCATATGATGCGCATTTTATTTCATGGCGCCAAAGTTGCAAAAATCCGTTTTACCGGTATAATGCAACTGTGTCATTGTTCCCATGCATACTCTGAGCATGTTCCTATGCAATTCATTCTCTTCTGTATCTAATTTCTGAATTTATTCTTTTATATTCTTTATAAATATGCTCCATCTATGTTACCTATCCTTGTGTGCGTTCTATATTTATGTCCTCACTGTAAGTCACCTCGAGCTCTAAAAACAATTAAAATCTTATCTACCATTTGTGTTATTTCTACCCTATGTCCTTTATTTCATGATTGTATTATTTCTATATATTCTACAATTGTATAGTAACTACACATTGTATGTTCGAGTTCGGTCTGGCTCCACGACCCTAAACTGGAAACGCGCATAAGTATAAAGTCGTATAAAGTCTCGTATATCTTATACTTGACATTAATTCAACAATTGATAATCCTACTTATACTCCAACTTTCCTTTCAAAATATGAAATTCTTCTAAACCAAGTTTAGTTATAAAATGTTTTGATACCCTAGTCAATTGGTCGAATGAATCTGAGTTGCATTTACATGTACCCATGTAGGGTTCCTCTCTTATGAACATAGATCCATTGCTGGATCTACTAACTGTTCTACCAAGCCTCATCATTGCTCCTCACGAAATTATTAACTGCTATGAAGGACTGCTTTAAAGGTATTGTGTCACAACATATCCCGGAAGTGGTGTAAATCAAATGTGATCTTAAAACTTCTAAAGAACAAAATCAGGAATCTTAGATTCAAATCAACAACATCAAAATATATGACTTTCCAACACTTTAAACGTTCATATCTCACGATAAATTTACGACTTGATTTTTTGACATCAAAGACACTTGCTTGTTTAATAAAAATAGATTAATTGTATATTGTTTTACGTCCCACTTAAAAATATTTCACTCATATGGAGACGACATAATTGCCGGAGAGGACTGCAAAATCTAGGCCTATGATCGGCGTTTTCGAATTTTAAGCAGGAAGGAATATTTATCGCGCCACACCTGCTGTGACACGGGGCCTCGCTTTTTGTGGTCTCATCCGATGGACATCCAATTTCGTCACCTCTTACGACAAGCAAGGGGTACTGAGGACCTATTCTATCCTGGACTCCCACGGGACAATAGGAAAAGGAAATATTAATTTGTAGTGATAAGTCATTCAAAAAACTTTGTTAAAACCCCTCTGATTCCACGCACAAATACTCTGATATAAAGAGATGCTGGATTTCCACCAATCGTCGTAGTCTTTGGTAATGAGATCTTTGAACACGAATTGTCCTCCTTTATTAGATATATTTTTATATTCTTACAAGGCAGAATTGATTTCAGAAATTCTACATGAGAAAAAGTATATGCTGTGACCTTCAACTCCACATTTCGATCAAATTACAAGGCACCACATTGTCTTCCACATTTTCATACATAGTTCATGAACATAGATGTTAACGGCAAATCAACAACTGAGCTTTATGACTTCTCCATCGTTAATATTCCATATCTATGTCGGAATATTCCATTTTCACCTACACCTTGTGTTTATTTCTCTCAACTGATTTAATACATAAGAGCTTATTTTGCGCGTGATCGTGTTTCAAATCGAGACAGGCAACTAACCAAGAAGTCGATGTTTCAAGGCTTTCAACAGCCTCTTTTACAATAATTATTTCAGAAATTATACCGTTATAACGACCTGTTTTACAACGACAATCTTTCATTGGGTCAAATGCTGTCTGACTTGTTTCATATCAATTTTAGGTCATCCCACCTCTGGTATATCCAAGGGTCCGTGTTTGCCCTAGTCTTATTCTTATATTCTTTGTAGGAATTATAAGATTGATCACTGTCCGTTGTCTTCACCTCCTCATATATACTTATTTGGTATGTTGAAAATTACATAAATAATTTTTTTTAAATGTATATCGTGAATCATATCTAAACTGAAATCACAATATGAATTGTATTCATTCATAAGCATCAATATTTAATGGATTATGCCAATTTCAAAAATTTCAATGAAGTCTACTATCATTTTGTCCCCATGGAGCCTGATCCAGTACTTTGGAAATGTTTTCTTGCACGTATATTGCCTGTACATCTTGTTCTACGTTTTCGTTTTCACGGTTTTATCCAATAGTCAAATTAAATTTTGGAATATGGTTGGTGGTGTCCTGAACAGATGTAGAAAAAGCTTTTGGAATTATCATTTTCACCCTTGTAGTCAATTCGGGGGTCATAAAAATACCTGGTTACGAGAACTCCCCTTTATATATTAAGCAATTAAATACTCAATTTGATACATAAACAAGGGAATATGACGAAAAGTGATGAATCTCATAAATGTTATAAGGAGCACAACTTTAAAGTTGGGTAAACATGAACTTATGGACATACCAGAGCTGGGAGCATGTGCCTAGGAATAGTAAGCATCCCCTGTTGACGGATGGCATCCACATAGGGTGTAGATATATATATCGCGTAGTGGAGGTCACCTACCGAAATGATGCTTACTACTTCTAGACACTCTGTTGACGGATCACATCCGTAGTGAGTGTATATATAGGTCTCGCCGTGGGTGTAGATTTTCACATACCCACGTCATGAATAAGACAGTTCCCGCTTTTTTTCAAAATAAGCCTCAAAACTGTCAAATGTCATACAGATTATTGCTCAGAAAAAGATGTGCGCATTTGTCGAGCAAAATGAAAATGATATATATTGTGAATTATTTTAAGATGAAAAGCATACTTGAATATGAATTTGCTCGACGCATGCCCTGTATGTTTACTGAAAGGAAAACCACCTGAATTTGTGGATATTTTCATTGAAAATGGAATTTTTGCTATTTTATGCCAACTTCAAGCTCTCGTCATATGACACAAATCATTTTGCTGATCAAACTGAGCACATTTTGGGTTTGCTAATATATTCCTTATTTGAATGCCAGGGTTTGAGCTCCAAGTGAAATCATCGATATTTTGGGCCAAATGACTTTAGAAACTTGACTTTAGCGGTGATTAGGTACTACTTCTTTAGCATATAATTGCTTAGTATGTGGAGTTGTGGTGATCAGGTCTTTCTAGAATTTTTTTTGACACCCCACGAATGGGTTGCAAGGATGAAGATGAAATTTTCGAAACCTTTTTGCACGTCCACTAATCATACCACATTGCGTATTTTCCCACAGGTCTAAAATTTAGCGATTTGGTGGTTCAAAGGTATGTTAATAATTTTAGTGGAACAAATTTTGACGAAGAAGGAGGAAGAGTTATCTCATGCAAATATTGAAGTTGCAATTGGTTGCATATTTGGAGAGAGAAGTTTTGGCGGAAAGCTATCTAACCGCTAAAATAAGCCAAATTGATCACCCCGCGGAGAGAAACCGTTACACGGTATTCCAAAATACAATTTGGTTATTACATAAAAGCAAGACGGGTTCGAGAGAGATAGTGTGAGAGACAGTCGAACAGTGAAAACCAAAAATATGCGATTAGATGAATACCAAATATACATCTCAGGATCTGGCCCCATGTTAAAAAAGTGAGAATATATTTGAATGAAATTTTGAAATTGACGTAATCCATTAAATATCGATGTTTATAAATGAATGCAATTCATACTGTCAATCAAAGGTATATATATAATGTGCAGATTACAAGCAGTGATCAATCTTCTAGATCCCACAAAGAATTCAAAATTAAGACTAGGACAAACACGGATGGAATAAGAGGAGTAGGCACCTCCTTTCAACTAGTCAAACCAGCTGCGAGCTCTATATATTGATCAGTTAAACAGAATACTCGGTAGTTAAAATGAGTATGTAATGAACGGTCTACCGATTGTTAGACTATTCTTGGCATACTGATTTTGACTACGGATAGATCCGGTTATCTGATCAAGATATAGGGCTCATGGCGGGTGTGTTCGGTCAACAGGGGATGCTTACTACTCCTAGGCACCTGATCCCACCTCTGGTATATCCAGGGGTCCGTGTTTGCCCAACTCTCTATTTTGTATTTCTGATAGGAGTTATGAGATTGATCACTGGTCGTTGTGCCAAGAATGACTCTTCATAATTATGACCAATGTGACAGATAAAGGTCATTGAAGAAACTTGACCTTGATGTAATCATTAAATGGCCAGAGTTGAAATTCCATGTTTCTACTAGTTAAGGTGAATACACTAGTTACAAGTGTTAATGATCATGGTCAAGATCACTGGTGTCACTTCGATGCTAGTTTGTAAACATCATCGTCATTAATTTTAAAAGCTAAGATCAATGGAATTACTTGATGGAAATTTGTAGGCGTCTTCATCAAAGCAGAATTGTTGAAGATTCATGTCTCTATCATCCCACCTTCTGAGGTTATCCCAGTTGTTATCATAAAAGTCAAGTTAACTGGGGTTATTCTCCTGGTCATTACTGGAAATCTAAAGACTGTAACTATATTTCTCAAATTATGTATGTATATGAAATTATGATTTTCCTATAGATATTATGTTAAATCCCATATGACCATTCATCCTTAAAAAAAGTACACAATTTTCAATAACAGATTACAAGTTATTCTTTTATTTTATGTGTCATAAATATTCGATGTGCAAACACATCTACATGTACAGATCTTTAATTTGTATAACCACCTACATTTAATTCGTAGAAAGTGTTCACCCTGATAAAAGAAATAATTTCAAAATGACAGAATATAATGATACAATGTTTTGACAATTTTGTAATTATTGTGTCTTCTTAACAGTAGCACAGAAACAAGAGGCCCAAGGGCCACATCGCTTACCTGAATCACTTGGCTCATATTTAAAGATTTTCCCTATATATTTGTATGCAAAACTTTGATACCCCCCCCCCCTTGTGACCCCATCCTCCCCTGGGGGCCATGATTTTAACAAACTGAAATCTGAAATATGTCAGAAAGCTTTCATGTAAATATCAGCTTTTCTGGCTCAGTGGTTCTTGAGAAGATTTTTAAAGATTTTCCTTATATATTTGTATGTAAAACTTTGATCCCCTATTCTGGCCCCATCCAACCCCCGGGGGCCATGATTTGGAAAAAAAAACTTGAATTGCACTATATAAGGAAGCTTTCATGTAAATCTCAGCTTTTCTGGCCCAGTGGTTCTTCAGAAGAAGATTTTTAAATGACCCCATCCTATTTTTGTATATTTGTGATTATCTTCCTTTTGAAAGGGACATGGCCCTTCATTTGAACAAACTCGAAAGCCCTTCACACAAGGATCCTTTGTGGCAAGTTTGGCCCAGTGGTTCTTGAGAAGATGAAAATGTGAAAAGTTTACGACGCCGACGACGCCGAAGCAGACGACGACGACAGATAACGGACAAATATTGATCAGAAAAGCTCACTTAGGTGAACTAAAAAGACAAACGTCATCGATAAAAATGACTGACCCATGACAAAACCTCAAAACAAGAAATCGGTTCTTTGCAGAACGTGTTTGATGTAATCAGCTACTTTGTACGACTAAATCATTCTTTAATAATCGTCTCAATGCAAAATCACACATAATGAACAGAATAATCATTGACGAAAGAGCGACAGCCATGGAAATAACCATGTCTGGATGGTCCTTACGGCAGGTTATACTAATTTTATTTCACTATCTACCTCGTCCCCGATATGTCTCTAATTTCTATTGCATTAGAGGTTATCATTTCTGTTACAGGTGGCACATCACTTTTATAACAATTCGAAAATTCTGGGCAAAATTAGATCAAACAGGAATTGTCGAAGGTCCAGATGACGTGTCACAACCAGAAGTCAAGATCGCTACATCGTTCTTAACCATTTTAGAAACATATGGAAATCAGCCACATCAACGGCAAGACAAACAAATGGTGTCCATGGCCATTCGACATCATCTCAAACAAGGTGCAACCGCCTTAAATAGGTACAGCTATCTCAAACATGGTGCAACCGCCTTAAATAGGTACAGCTATCTCAAACAAGGTGCAACCGCCTTAAATAGGTACAGCTATCTCAAACAAGGTGCAACCGCCTTAAATAGGTACAGCTATGTACCAGACGTCCGAGGAGAGGTATTGGGCTGACTCACAGACATCGAATATTATTACGCCTGGCATGGACACGAATACATTTACGATTTACCAGGACTGATTAAGCAAATGTTCTCAAAAATCAAGTTAAGGAGCTCTGATGGTAGGAAGAGGTTGGATCGGCGACGAGGAGGACGCCATAGCACTCTTTCTGTTGAGGAGGTTTGGTGGAGGTGGTACTATTATGGTCTTGGCGGAAGTATCAAGACACACGGAAACTCCGATTATTCGTGTTATCGGTGGTCTCACAGCAAGGACATATCAAAATGGCATTCTTAGACCAGATATTGTTCCGCACATCACAGCTAACAGAAGTATGGTTAAGACACAATATAATGATCCCTGTAATTGTGGAAGAACAATTCAACAGTTTCTTGCAAGAAACAACATGGTCTGGACTGCGAAATCTTCCGATCTCAATCTTAATGAACACATCTGAGATTTGTTCAAACGTAACATTAAAACCCTCCCTCCTCCACGCAACATTAAAAAGGTATGTACAACAAGTGTGGCATATATATATATATATATAGAAACATTTAAACGCCGAAAATAACTCAACCACTTTCGAACGCCGAAACTTTCATTTTCAATTTTCAAGAGTTAGAACATTATTGCGTTGTTACACATTATAGATAGAAAATCTATGACGTGTGACTAAGCAATAATGTCATCACTGATAACTCTTGAAAATTGAAAATGAAACCGGTTGAGTTATTTTCGGCGTTCTAATTTTTCTTTATCGTACTATTACTTGTGTGGATATTTACTTATATTTTGGATTATATATATATATATATATATATATATATATATATATATATATATATATATAATTATAATGAATAAATATAATCATATAACAGTCAATGTGATGAGAACAATAAGATAAAATATTAAGGTCATGCCGTCTTGTGTACTGTTTTCAGAGTAGAAGTGTTCATGCTATCAAGCGTCCAACTCTCGTGAGACAATCACTAATTCTGTACACTGTCATTCCTAATAGCTGAACCACGGCGGATACGCCAAGGAGACCAAAGACAACAATACCATACACAAGCTTATCTTCGAAATAGTTGATCAAAAATGCATAAAATCCAGCCAGCGAGGCAACCCAGATCAAATTTAGAGAAAGGTAACCCACTAGGGCCTTGTTTCGGAGAGCTCGGAGACCTGTGGTTCGATCTTCTGGTGTAAGCCCTGTGTTAATGGTTGCTCCAATGCTGTTAGTTACGAGATTCTGCCAAAACGCTGTTTCATCCCCACTTACGTCTTGTAGGTCGATGGCCGAGGAACTTAAGCTTTCATAAGAATTGCTTCTGTCTGAAAAGAAATTTTGATTTTGACTACGGATAACCGTTTACGTGATCAGGATATAGGGCTCACGGAGGATGTGATCGGTCGACAGGGGAAGTTTATTCCTCCTAGGCACCTTATCCCACCTCTGGTGTGTCCAGTGGTCCGCGTTTGCCCAACTCTCTGTTTTGTATTGCTTATAGGAGTTGTGAGATTGATCGCTGTTCGTTATCTTCACCTTTGTATTATTGTAATATGTTATTTAAGACGAGTTAAGGAAGAGTAACACACCGTCAAAATAGATGACTTCATTTTGATTAATGGAAACATAGATATCATTTAAACAATATGTATGAAAAGTGAAGATAACAAATAGTGATCAATCCCATAACTCCTATATGCAATATAAAATTGAGAATTGGACAAACACGGATCCCTTGATATACCAGAGGTGGGATCAGTTGCCTAGTAGGAATAAGCATCCATTGCCGATCGGTCACACCCGCCGTGGGCACTGAAAATAATGTTATTTTAACTAAATAAGGTAAATTTGAAAGTTTTCCTTTTCAAAATGTAATTATATTGTCCACTTTCTTTTCAATTCTACTTAATTCCTCTGATATGTCACTCCCTTTTAAACGTTCCTTATCATGTAATTCACTTAGTTTGTACTAAGTGCGATGAAATTGTAACAGTATACGCACATTTCAAGCTTGGCTTCTTATTACGCTTCTTGAACTTTGGCAGTCGTAATAGTTTTGGCACATATACTTTTTGCTGTAAGAAAAAATTATGCTGATAAGATTACAAGTATATACATGTATATGTATGTTTAACACATATACTCCTATACAATATGATGGTGTAAAATAGTTACAAATAACACATATAACATCAATCAAACCTACATGTAATTATCAGGTAAAATTTCACTTTTGTATGCATATTATTTAGTTTCAATATCAATCATTCAGTTTGAATCATATTAAAGATACAGTATATTTTCTTATTCCCTTATTTTCCCTCACACGAATTCACAAAAACGTTCATTGACCTCTAAACAGATTGCCTCGTACTTCAAGAAATTAATCTGGTTATTTTTGTTATATGTGTATGACAGAGATGAGAAGCACATTTTGATATTAAATCACATGTACTCTCTAATTTAATAAAAATATAATATACATCATCTCTAGTTCCCCAGGTCTGGTCCACGATATTGCAAACAACGTAAAGGGGAAGTAGAATATTCAACATTGGGAGGTAGAAAAGGTATACAATTCCTGTGGATAGCAAATGCAGCTCAAAGGGATGCAGAAATGACGAATAGAGATACACAAAAATCACCCCAGCCAACACCAGGTTCTCGATGTGGTTGAATTCTCCAACAGTAATGTCTACAGAATAAATTAAGAAAATAATAAGAATGAATATGTATTGACGTTCTACGCCTTCTTTATCGATTCGAATAAGTAATGCAAGGAATTTAAATATATTCATGGATACAATTGTATGTAAGGGGATACCAACGATGATCAATATACCTTTCGTAATGTTCCCTACGATTAAAACACTTGTTGAAATAAAAACGAATGTTGTCAGAAGACCGAGAATCAAGATGAGAAGTTTGCTAACGATGAGCTTCCGGTAAGTGGTCCATGTGCTTATCTGAATGATGCAGAACACTAGGCACGTCACAGAGAAAAATCCTAGAACCACCAAATATGGACACCCAGTGACAAACTCAACTCCCAAGGCAAGCATCATTATTGTAAATCCAGGATATAACAACATAGCGATAAACAACTGCAGTATGTACAGGGCATAAAGAAGCGTGAAGGCTGTGTTGTTTCTCATCAAAGTCACTGTAAATTCAAGAATATGATACTTATATATATATGATTTAACAGAACAAATGAATATAACAGGAAAATGTCAGTATTTTCATAATGTATTCCATCAAGATTGTCTTCAGGAAAGTTAAGGTAGCTCAGTACACCTTGAAAGAGTTAATATCAGCACGAAAGGATTTGATCATGAAAGATATGGTGATATGCAATAAGTACATATGTGAAAAGGCACAAAATATGCAATTTTTGAGAGAAGAGACATGGTTTTCAAAAACTTATTTCAATAAATACCTGAAAACACAAAAGACAATTGCGCTGTCGATCTCGGGATCTGTGGGTCAGTAACCCAATACCTCATCCACCGAGTTACGTAAATATTGAAACAAACTGATCGATACAAGTAATTTCACAGAAAATTTGAATCACTATCTTGTGATACAGAGTTATAAAACGCTTGATGTAATAAGCTACCTTAAAAATCTAGAATACAAAGTAGTCCGGTCAAAGGTGAATGACTACATCACAATGCAGACCTACATGTATAACTAAATTTGCTCAACCAAATAAGTCATTACAGTGCTTTTACAATAAGCAATACAACTGACCGAGGAGTATATAAAATTCTTCAAATTTTGAAGGTTCAATGGTATCCACAAAACAACATACGTTAGCGATAACAGGTTAATGACTGCCATCCTATTAATTAATCGTTGAATACGCCTTGATAATTAAATAACTAAATTGACATAGATATTGAAATGCATATTGGCCTGTAAACTAATTACATTTGCATAACGTGAAACGAGGATACTTTATGATATACACATGTGCATGGTGCATTCGGGATATACATAATTGAATAGATATCGGTCACATGATTTTGTGGGGTAGCTGGGAAATCGCTTTCTGCACTATTTTAACCTAACGTGTAAGGGGGCAAACGGGGGGGGGGGGGGCATGCATTACCTAAACCCGTGTTCTAAGGAGGTAAGGAGACCTGTCCTTCTCACCCTCTCTTCTGCAGTGCTATCTGGTTTGGAATAACGTGGGACATATACATACCCCGGTGGTGGCTACATTATAGCAGATTAACTCTCGTTTAGTTGGAAAGGCTTTTAGTCCTTTTAATTGTCCCTGCTTTAGAAGGGGATACCCAGGTTTTGATGTAGAAACGGTCATTCAATACCATTACCGACTCCCAGCTTCCCCAAAACATGCGACAGCTTAAATTATTAGACTCAGTTCAGTAGTATATTACTATTCACGGAAAAGAAAATGTCCCATTAACAATTAAAGTTTGTATCACTGGCACTGTATTCCGAATGACAATTCAGTCATGGTCCAACAGGTCCAGACTTCATTATTCAGTGCATCTAGGGAATCATTAGGATGCCATGTTTTGGGTTGAATCTGCCTAATGATTGGGGTCTTTCCCAGGGAGTACTAACTGTGACGTAGATGACGTAGTGTGTAAGTTAAGTGATGTTGACCTAACATACGGGGTGTTTCAAAATTAATACAGACTATTTGATATAAATCAAATAATCTCAATTATGTGTGTTCATGCATTTGATAACATGTATGCTCAATTCTTTTTAATGAATCAAATGTTTCTTTCTGGTGAGTTTATTGAATATTTAGATATACATGGTGTTCCAACCGTCAAATGACAATCTTCGCAACATACTCCATGTTGTTATCTGGCAACACTGCTGTATTTTATAAATATATTGTAAGATATTATATGTATATGAAATATAACTGTCATTCAAGTGCTTAGCAATAGGGTCTCTCGATGATTTTCCATTGAGAAGCCTTGCCATCCTTCATACATAAATATTAAGTTCATTAAAAAAGAATGAAATATTAAAAGCGCATCGCTTCTGACAATCTCAACTTCACGAATCCCAAAAAGGAAGTACTACATATGAAAAACAATTATTAACCGGCATTCACTCACATAGATTACCAATCGTCACTGCAGCGTTGGCAAAGTCCGACAAAAGCCAGCGCCGTCTCTGTTTCATGAATTCCTCGGTTTCCTCCGGACAAAATGTTGTATTCTTTCCGTGATATGAGTATCTCAGAGTCCATCCCGCTTTCATCATTAGCGTGCACATCCATCTGTCTTCTCCTAAAGTTGCAAACGATGTTTGAATGACAGGCCATAAAATGATATAGGATCAAAAAGCAAAAATAAATCGTCATAGAAGTATATGTATTCAAAAGCAAAATAATTCGTCATAAGAACATATAAGATTACACTGAAAAGCAAACAAAAAAAAGATTAATTTTTTTTTTAAAAGCAAAAAAATCTAGAATCTTGAAAGTAAAAATTAATTCGTCGTGAAAAATTAAGTAATCGCAGTTCATTATTTTCACTTTTCATCTAAATGTCGAATTGAAGGACACAGAAAAAGATTGTGTCCTATTGAATAAATTCTTCCTCGTAAGAATATAAGAATATGAAAACAAGTAACTAATAAAGGAGCACAATCTCTGCACATCAATTGTGGAAAACTAAATGTCACTTACAAAGAACAGTATTACAATGTAGTTGAAAATCATTTCTAAAATCGTGTTGATTATTAAGTTGAACATGCCGTTGCATGTTTTGACAACAGAATCGTTTTTACTTTTCATAACATTACAAAATGTGTCTGTGACAGCGATAGATGTATTGTGAAAACGTTTTATACAGGTTTGATGAATGTGGACGTGTGGCCTCAGAGCAAAACATTTGTTTCATGTATTCGTTTCATTAATATGAGAAGAAGCCATCTTCGAAGATGCTGGAGCTTAAGTTTAATTTTCTCCTAAATACACAATGAATGCGATCGGTCTTAATGTCATCAATTGTAATAAGTGGAACAATAAGGGAGCGATGATTTCCGTTTTATTCTTACACTGCTAATGACTTCCCACGTACTGTTATTGTGTGTATAGGAAGTTTGTGACTGCTCTTATTTGTGACAATAAACAACAATATCTTATTTTATTGTCATTACTTAGCCTCTTACCACTGTCTTTCGTAAATACATCCAGAATTGATTGTGTGGGCTCCGCAAACGTTTCAATGACATCATTAATGGCTTCAAGCCGAAACAGACTGAAGCAACCAGGACAACACATGACGGAGCCGATTATATTTTGTGCACTCTTTATCATCCAAAAATCTTGAAATATAACATCTATATACAATGTAATCTCAATTAAACATTGTTTTGTATTTTGTCGCTAACACAATCTAAATTCTATATAACTGTTTTATACTAGTAGACTAAATTGATATGTGGCATTTCATCGAAGTCAATTATAGTCAAGGGAATACACGATGTGATATGTGTACTTAACGTCTCGAAACGACCCAAACAAAAACATTTTCACGGCGGGTGTGACCGGTCGACAAGAGACACTTATACCTCCATATATATATATATATATATATATATATATATATAACTGGCCTCAAAGAATCGGAATTACAACCAGTACATAATCATAACCAAGGATTTAGGAGTGGTAGGAAATAGCTTAATTTTTCAAATTTTACACCTCTGGTATATCCAAGGGTCCTTGTTCTCTTCATTAGGTAAACGAAGTAATCCGAAATCAAAATCAGTGTGCCAAGAACAGCCTAACAATTCATATGAAACATGGCAGACGGCATTTGACCCAATGATAGGTTATATTGACATACTAAATCATTATAACGATCATATAACCTAAAAATAATGAGACACACCTACACTCTTTACAGTTAAGACTGTGACGTAACACTACTTATATTTTAGGAGTTTGCTAATCGATGTAGGCCTAAATTCTAAATGTTTGGCGATGGTACAGTCATTACCTATTTTAGCACATTAACTTTAACATCGTCAAGGCTCGAGCTGATCTCGAACGCACGACCTTCTGGTTACAAGTTAACGCTCTAACCACCGAGCCACAGCGACCGGTTTGTTTCCAATGTAACTATTTAAGATTAAAATAGGATGCATAGCAATTCTCCATTATATAGGGCTCACGGTGGGTATGACCGGTCGACTGGGAATGTTTCCTCACCCTATGCACCTGATCCCACCTCTAGTGTATCTAGGGGTCCGTGTATGCCCAACTCTCTATTTTACATTGCTTATAGGATTTATGAGATTGATCACTGTTATCTTCACTTCTATTTAAGCATAATTTCAGAATCATTTCTTGACAAGTTGTTAGTTGAAATAGACCCTTTCGGGACCCTTGTTTTCGCAAAGGTTGTTTAAACTACTACTATTATCATGTCTTAGATATTCACCACTGAATAAAACAACAAGGAAAGATTTGTTTACATAAAAATCATATCTACAATTTTTTAGAAATATAAACTCGATTTAAGATCATATTGTTGACTTTAAATCGAACAGCCAAATCACCATATGATCTTGATGACACTCTAAATTTGATTATGATTACGCAGACAGATGACACTCAAAACCGGATCGATCTAGTTGACAGTAAACATGAGATCATTGTTCCATATGAAAGCAATGTCATTTTCAAAAGAAACATAACAGAGAAGATTCAATGAATTTAAATAATTTTGTTATAAAAGTGTACTTAATGTCATTTATATTTGCAAAGAAACAAGTACCTTTAGCGTAGTCAAATATCTGTAGCCAAACAATCGGATGTCTGTGGATGCCAATAGGAAGGGTTCTTCCACAAACACCGCCTATGTTCACGTCTTTTTCAATGGTATCCAACAAATTCAGAACACTATGATCGTCAAAAGACATATCGGCATCTGTGGCTAAAATGAAGTCACGATATTTTTCATCTTCAACGGAACCCTTATATGCCTGACTTAGCTCCCCTGTTTTATATTTATGATATTGAAACTCTATGTCATTGAATGAAGATCGGAATTTTGCTTCAGTAAAATTGTATGGGAAATCATTATTTTGCGTATCGGCGTCAAAAGCGTATTTGAAACCGTTCTGATTATTCCGGTCCTGTAGAGTTTCGAACGAAAACCTGCTGTTGTCAAATGAAGATCTTCTATTTTTGGAATTAAAATGCAGACGGGGGACACGTAAAGTTATTTCTGATTTATTTTCTTTTGGAGAGTCAAAATCCACTCTTCCTGATGGTATTTCTAGATCTGTAGTTTTGGTTTCGCCGTCTTCGAGGTTTGTAATTGTTGTGAGATCACTGAATGAGGATGCCTTACTTGAGGTTTCAAACGTTACTGTGGGCACATCCTGGTCCATCATGTCTTTTTCGGTTTGTGTAGTTTGTTCATTAATTGATATCCCTACGTTTACGAATTCGGAAGAATCATTGCGCATGGAATTTAATGGATCAATTGTTTTACGATATATCTTGTCAATATTTGCCCTGTAGTTCAATATGTATCTCATATACATAACCTGACTCCATCTTTTCTTCCCCTTTACCAGCTTATTATCCTTCAGGTGTAAACAGAGTGGCATTTCTCCTGGTACAGTCCATGATAATTTTATTCCGTATGGTGTATGAATCATGATTCCATACTGTTCTTTCATCATGAAAGTCTCCTCTATGAGAGATAAAAGCTGTATTCCGAATTCATTAACATCCTTTCCGTTAGCTCCATTGTCAAGAAATATGTGAGATTCAATGTGTATATGACGTACTTGAATCGCTTTGGAGTTGGATAACTTTTTTAAACTGCACAAGAGACGACTCATTTCATGAGCTGATTCCCTGTACATTGTGGTGCATAAGAAAATCCTCTTATGATTTCTATCAAATGAATTGAAATTATCAATCTTACACAACATTGTCCGAAGAAGATCCTGACAAAGAGATATGTTGTCATATACCGTCATAGCGATTTTTCTATACATAGGGGGATACCCCTTTTTGATATCAAAGAAAGTGGCAAAGTAATACAGAAGTACAGAACAACAAGTGAAAGAGTACACTACTATATGATAAACTGAAAATGATACCGGGAAATCTTTTAACGGTGTAAACAATCCAAGATCATTCTTCTGGGCATGAATATACAAAGCAAGTGCGCTTACTGCCAATGTGCTGCAAAAACATCAACGTCGACAGTAATGAAACTTTCACACTTAAAGAAGGTATGAAGGTTTTCACTTGGATAAGTAGCGCGCAACAAGATATGGCAATTACATAATAGGAGATTTCATCATCTGGAATATTGTTAAAATAAGGAAGTGTGTTGTAGCCTTTTCCACTGCTGAAACCGACCGAAGTAGTCAATACAATTACAAGAATGCGTAAAAGTCGATACAACAATTTAGCATTCTGTGCTTCATTTGCATTATCTCCAACGATGAGGTTTTGCAAAGGTATGTATCGTAAATAACTTATTACTAAAATAAAGATTCCAAATAAGCACCCTTCTTCAATACTGAGTAACTTGCTAAATACAGACATGGTCGATACGACAGCTGCTAAGAGTATCTGCATGATATGAATGATTCTTCTTCCCGTACTACATGAATGTGGTACTTTGGTTTTCTGAAAGTAATCATAAATATAGGCCGTTACTAATTGTCCAAAGTTCCAAAGTAGTGATTACAAAGTACTTAAAGGAAGATAGAAAGAAATATTTGGTTGACTGTTTATTTCTTTAAGAATTGTTCACTCATATTGTGGCGTCGCCAGCTGTAGGTGAAGTACTACAAATTTAGATCTTTGTCTAGCGGTTAGCCGTAGCAGGCAGGATTATTTATGGTGTTAATGCACACTGCAACATCGCACCTCTGTTTTCAAGCCATATCCGAAAGACCGGTGATTAAATAAATAATGAGCGTTTGGCCAAGGATGACTCTTTATCTATATTTACGTCTAAGGTTTGAAGTGGGCATGACACGAGCAAGGCTCGAACTCACGGTTACATGTATGAAGCGAGTGCTCTAACACTGAGTTATCGCGACCGATGAGAGAGAGAGAGAGAGAGACAGAGACAGAGAGAGGGAGGGAGATAGAGAGAGGGGAGAAATTAATCATTCTAAATCTTTAATGCCTTTTCAAGTTTTTGATTACGCTATTAACCTTGTTCTCTAAATTTTGAAGTTACTGTACATTAACCATGTATGATGTGCCATTTGATTTCGAAAATCATGAATATTGCACAGCTTTATACATGTATCATTTCGAGATTTATAAATTGCACTATCCTATTCACACGTTTCAGTTGGAATGTAAAATTGCGTTTAGATATCGTCTTTTCGGTACGAAAACATATTCGACAGTATGCAAGTATCTCTTTTTTCCAAGACACGAACAGCTAGGTTGCAGACGACAAATAAAAAATCCTTTTATTCTTAATGAATAAATCCAATTATGCATAATGTACATTGAACTCAGGCTAGAAAAGCGCATGCATTACCTGTTGTTCTAGGATCGTGGGTGAGTTCCCAACATAAAGAATACATGGTATAAGAAATGGCGGCAATTTTGGAAATATCTCAGATGTCAGATAGGTCAAGGCCAGTGAATGTGTTACAGATGTCACAATACCCTATCAAAGAAGAGAAACAGACAATGTAGATAACTGTGTGGTAGAATGGTAACGACTTTGATTCACTATCAATGTAATTTGTGTTAAATGAATTATGTTTCAAAGCAACAGCGCATAAAAATCAATTCGTTGTAAAACGTGAATTCGTTATAAACATGTTCGCTGTAACCGTGTTTTACTATATAATTTCAAATTCATATTCATTGAAATTAAATCCCATGAGTCACGTTCTTGTAAAGTTCTTTGTAAAATAAATGTGCATAAATTCATTACCTACCATTATCAATATTTTTAGATCTGGCCATGCCTTATACTTTTTCTGTGCTATAAAGTTGGACATCCACACGTCACGCAATAGAATTAGCACTTCCGGGAAAAGAAGCAAAATCAAAACGTTTGCATACCTGTAATGAAACACGACGATGAAAGACTTGAATTAAGGCTTGTGACAAATGTACTTGATGATGTTATCAAAGATATCTGGAACTTCAGTAAATTATCAATAGATGTACAGATACCGCTCGATGTCATAGAGTCATATATACCCAGTCCCTGAAACGCTTGATGTCATAGAGTCATATATACCCAGTCCCTGAAACGTTTGACTTCCCCATCTTTCCGTTCATTCACCGTCACTCATCGTTCTGTTTTTGTTTCTTGATTGTCATTCAGAACTCCATAGCAAAAGGGGTCAATCTTTCTAACGACAACAAAATGAATCAAGAGTCCCATGGGTCACATCGCTCACCTGCGTCACCTTGGTCTATATTTAAAGATTTTACTTATATATTCGCATGTAAAACTTTGATCCCCTTTGTGATCCCAACTTACCCCCGGGGGCATGATTTTTGAAAAATTGAATCTGCATTATGTCAGGAGGTTTTCATGTAATGGTTCTTGAGAAGAAGTTTTTCAAAGATTTTTTAATCGGGTGAGGGTGTTTTTTTTGACAAAATTGAATCTGCACTTTGTCAGGAAGCTTTCATGTAAAGGTAAACTTTTCTGGCCCAGTGACTCCTCTTCAGAAGATTTTAAGAAAAGTTGATATCCTATTGTGGCCACATCTATCCCTGGGCGCCATAATTTTAGCAATCTTTAACCTACATTATGTTAGGAAGCTTTCATGTAAATTAGTACTTTCTTGGCCCAGTGGTTCTTGAGAAGAATTTTTTCAAAAATGTTTCCTATATATTTGTATGCAAAACTTTGATCCCCTATTGTAGCCCCATCCTACCCCTGGGGTCATGGTGTTAACAAACTTGAATCTGCACTATGTCAGAAATCTTCCATGCAAATTTTGCACTTTCCTGGTCCAGTGGTTCTTGAGAAGATTGTCCCTACATATTCGTCTGTAAAACTTTGATCCCTATCGTGACCCCAAAAATAACCCAGGGAGATATGATTTTTTACAAATTTGAATCTGCACTATCTTAGAAATCTGTCTTGTAAATGTCAACTTTTCTGGCTTTGTGGTTCTTGAGAAGATTTTTAAAGATTTTCCCAATTTAAAGATTTTTCCTGTATATTTCTATGTAAAACTTTTTTCCCTCCGGGGCCATAATTTTTACAAACTTGAATCTGTACTATATCAGAACGTTTTCATGCACATATTGTTTAAAAAGTAAACTTTTCTGGCCCAATGATTTTTAAATATTTCCCTATAGTGGCTTACATGTATTATACACATTTTGCAAATATTGCATTACATTACAATTCATATACCCATAGAATATCTTCATTTACCAGATATCAGAATGGGCTGATCGTTTGGTACTGAGGAACGCTGCAAACGATATTTGAGCTCCAGATAGAAAAACAAACTGGAAAATGAGGTAAAGAGAAATGCCTGCTACCTAAAGAATAGAAAAAAAATAAATGTTAGAAATTGTGATATAATTTCATTCTCTGCAGATTTAAAGACATTACAAATTGTACTCTGAATACATACTTTGTGGATAGATAGACGCTATGTATTGTAATCTGATTACATTCTGTGTGAATAGACAGACGCTAGATATTGTAATCTGATTACATACTGTGTGGATAGACACATTCTAGGTATTGTAATCTGATTACATTCTGTGTGGATAGACAGACGCTAGATATTGTAATCTGATTACATACTGTGTGAATAGACATATTCTAGGTATTGTAATCTGATTACATAATGTGTAGATAGACAGACGCTAGATATTGTAATCTGATTACATACTGTGTGGATAGACAGACACTAGATATTGTACTCTGATTACATACTGTATGGATAGACAGAAATTATGTATTATAATCTGAATACATACTTTGTGATAGACAGATGTTAAGTATTATAAACTAATTGTAATTATAGAAAGCCAGTAATCAGGAAAATATTAAACTAAATTCGATCAATATTTCAACTGTATGACAAACGGAATGATTTCAGCTTCTCCATCGTCAACTTCCCACATTTATGTAGCAATATTCCATTATCACCTGCATATGGTGTTTATATATCTCAACTAATTCGATATGCAAGAGCTTGTTCTGGGTATAGTCGGTTTTTAAATCGAGGTAAGCTACTGACAAACAAGTTGATGGTACAGGGATTTCAACAGTCTCGATTGAAGTCAGCATTTCGCAAATTCTATGGTCGTTATAACGATCTAGTTCGTCAATACGACCTCGCATTGGGTAAAATGCTGTCTGACGTGTTTCATACCGATTGTTAAGCCGTTCTTGGCACACTGATTTTGACTGCGGATAACTCCGTTGACCTGATCAGGATATGGGGCTCACGGCGGGTGTGACCGGTCAACAGGGGATGCTTACTTCTCCTAGGCACCTGATCCCACCTCTGGTGTGTCTAGGGGTCCGTGTTTCCCAACTATCTATTTTGTATTGCTTGTAAGAGTTATGAGATTGATCACTGTTCGTTATCTTCATCTTGCATTTACTTCATCAAAACAGAAGGCTCATACAAGTGACGGCGGGTGTGCCCAGTCCACAAGGGATATAACTCTTCCTAAGATCTGGTGTGTCTCTCCGTCTGTGTTTCACTCTATATGTTATATTCTTTATATTGATTGATTTTTTAACGTCCCCCTCGATAATATTTCACTAATACCGGTGAAGAGCTTCAAATTTAGGCTTATGGTTGGCGCTTAAGGTAGCTCACTATACCAAAGCTTATACTCTGTATGACATCACGTCACAAGATGGCGATTTAAAAATGTTTTGTGAAATTATTTGTATCGATTGATTTATTTGTCTATCCATATGTGTTGAAACAATTTTTTTGAAAATCATGTTTTTATCCAGATTTGTATATTTTTTGGCATATATACTTATTGTATATCATCATATCTTTTATAATCAAATCAATTTGTACTGATTTGAGAAACTATTTCTGGGTGTAGTGAGCCACCATAAGGCAATTGAGGTGCCACACCTACTGCGACACGGGACTTCCGTTTTTAAAGTAATCTCCGATGATCCGTGACATTCACACCTGATGCCGAGCGTTTGGCGATGGAACTGTCTCTACCTCTTTTAACGACTGTCGCGGCCGGGATTCAAACCTCGACCTTCCGCATGCGGGGCAAACGCTCCAACCTCTAGACCACCGCGGGGCAAACGCTCTAACCTCTAGACGACCGCGACGGTCGTGTTCTTTATAGGATTCATGAGATTGACCATTGTGTTTGTTATAAATAACTTGGCTTTATGATTTTATACAAACGGTTATTAAACCTTACAAAAAAACCTTATTTATCTACATGATAAAGCATGATTGTGCATCTGATATGATTTACTAGATGTAATATGACCATTCGTCAGTGAAATTATAAGATCGATGTTGATTTTTAACACCAAGTACAAAATTGTTATCATCCATGTTGCCTTGGTAATTCATTGAGGTTGTGAAAACAAGGAATGACATCACTAAAGTATCTCTCCTATTTTTCTGCTTGAAATTTATGCATGTAGATATAGTTCCTTTTAAACCTAGTGCAATTTTACCGGGAATGAAGTTATGAATAACGTAATGCAAAGATATCGTACACTATCGAAATTGATTTACCTAGGTGTACCCACTAATTGTAATAAGCAGCTGTGATCAATGATAACGACAATATGTACATGTATCCTCCGCCCTATTTCCCATTCAGCATCCACATTTCAAAAGTAAATGGTACTTGCCTCACGCTGTGAAACACTTATCACACCCGGGAAATGAGACTACCTTTACCACCCCTCCCCCAAACACATACGGACACCCACACAAGAAAAGTAAGAAAATCGTGTTGTACTGAATACATTTTACCAATGTTCAAAACGATTTCTGTAAATTCTCTGTCTTGCCGTGGCACTAAGCCATCCATTCCAATGCTGAAAGAACATAAGCTATTTATCTTTCATATTGACTGCTAGCTAAATAACAATTAATGTTCACAATGTGTAATATCAGTTATAGATCCAGTAGCTTATTTCCCTCTGCGATGGATAAATGACTGATAAACTGTAGAAATTGTGAAAAAGAGTTACTTAGCCGAGGTTTTTCTCCTGTCTTTACTTCCTGCTACAGTCCAATCGCTATTCCATACTTGTTTACATCGTACAACACATTTCCATGATTGTGGTGTGGAATAAAGCATAGTTCACCGGATAGCGTGATATTACTTCCCCTACCCCCTTGGTTCAAAAGATATCATAGCCAAGCTTTGACAAGTCCAAGGTCACTAGGTCAAACGTCTTCGTACCTACTTAAAGGTTTGGCCATGAGAAATCGACATGTGAAAAATCAAAGTGCCATCCCTTTTGGTTCAAAAGATATAACCAAGGTTACATTTTATCCCTTTCAAGATGTTGTTAACGCTTCGGATAATTTTACGAAGACTTTATTCGTTTAGAATGTGTATTTATCATCAAACTATATCAGATATAAAATGGTTAATATTCTTTTTTTTTTTCTTTTTTTTCTTCTTTTTTTTTTTTTTTTTTTTTTGATATTGCAAATACGTAAAAATAACTTTGTTTTGAGCATGACATTTGTGATTTTATTTTCACTTTTAAAAAAATCAGCATATTCCAGGACGTTGTGTATAACCATTACGCTTGTATTCCGAGAAGGAAATCGGTGTCGAGAACGAGGCTGTCAATCCTTTGTCTCTAACAATATCAACTTTACTGAATTTTACATGGATTGAAGAATGTGTAAATTTTAGGTACTGAAATCGCCCTCATCGTACCTAATCCTTTAGACATAAACCATAGGCAACTAAATCAAATAACAGGAGAGACACTGATACAAATATGTCAACCGAATTGTAAAACAAAGCATCACACCCTTGACTTCATTACTACTAAAGCAAGCAATTATATATAAACCTTTGTAAAAACAAAAAAATAGATTAAAAAGACGTCATTATTAGAACACTTCAGCAGTAACAGACATATGTTCCGCAGAAACGCACGCGACTTCTGAATTCTTATTTCATATAATAAACCGACTCATGCCGGCCCGTAATTATAAATACAACATATCAAATAACATAATTAGCGGTGCTGTAGCAATAGTCTTAATGCAGTATTATGACACAATCAGCATTGTTCTTTTTACCTTTGTGAAGACACCCATTTCAATCTGGAAGACTGTTCTCTACCGTCCGTTAACGTGTGTTGTTTTCTTCATAATGTAAAAGATAAAATGCTAACACGTCACGATATGTTTGGAGGGGGAGGGACATCAAACGTCACTGCTTTGTTTTCTTGTTTAATTAAGGATTAACTATCTACTGAAAAATTACCACCTTCATCACAACTTTGAAACCAATTCACTCTTAAATGTACATCCGCATTTTGGTTTTAAATACGGTATACCTAATACAAATCTTCTGTCGAGTGACAATATACTGTACTGAGTATTGTAATACATGTAATATTGCCCGTTAGAGCTGTTCAAGCATGCGCGTGAATACATGTATCTCAGGTAATAATTGCATGTATCTCCAACGAATGTGTTCATCACATTTTTCAGTTATCTCAAATGACTACAATTTGAAATACATAGGATATTAAGCGATGTATATAATTTCCATAGACCTATGTAATGATAAGAACCAGTTAATACCATTATTGATATTTTCATAAATGAAATCATTTTTTTTTTATATTTACATTTTATTACCATTTATATCGGAATATTATCGGCCCTTAATATAGTTATATTATAATTTTGAAGATTCATGCGCATATTGTTCACATTCATGAGCAAATGACTATCATTTCGATCGGTAAAAATACTGATAGTAAAAACATTGGAAATGTAAATATTTTATTTGAATGTTTTAAACGAAGAATTTTATTCAGCATGCATGCAATAATGTAATTTAAAAATCGTTCCAAGTGTGATTATCATGAAGAGAATCAACGCGCATACTGAATTTTTACATTGCTGATTGTTTGATTACTCTAATCTAACATTTAAGTTCAGGTGGGGACCTATAGGCCGTTTGAAGGGCTGGTGAATACACACCGTTACGTCTTTCGTGCGTTTGTTGCGGGGCGTGCATGGAAGGAAAAGATGAGGATGTTGTAGTTATTTGGGCATCGGAAATGCAGAGCAAATACGGAACTGCATCGTGAAAAATAGGGCCTTACCCGTTATTTGGGAATAGATAAGTGACTTTATGCAGGTGTTTATGAGTTTAAACCAATGATGTATCGTGAAATGACGGAAAATTAACACTTACTCCACTAGTTTAACCTTGTTTGGTGCATGGCTAAAATATACAAAGTCTTAAAAGGATTTTTTATTTCAAATTCATTTCTAATATTGACCACCTCTACATTGAGAAACACATAGTATGACAACCACATATTTTCTTCAGTAAAAACATTGAAATTTCACTCTGTCGTTAAATGTACGTATACGACGCGATCTAATCAATTACTCTTATACATACATATTGCATATCTAGATAATTTTCAAAAAATATATGAAAAATTTTACTTGTATCAAAATTCTTTCTGTTTTATATCTTCTAAATTTTATCATAGAGTTAACTAACATTCTCACTTGTTGAATTAAGGGGTGTAGAGATCGCACCCCCCCCCACCCCACCCCACCCCCACCCCCCACCCCCGAATCATTTCAAAGATAAGAATTTAATGTGCTTGAAATTGCTGATTACCTGTAATGCTTCAATATTTTCTCCCGTAAGGGAGGGGGACAACCCCTCCCGAACCGTGATTTGGTTAGTCCTCAATTGCAAAGCCCCTGTAGTCCAATATCCATTTTATATAGGGCATTTACATGTAATATGTATATCAGATATGTTTTATCCCGTGGGGATCCGGTGTTGGGTCCGTTTTTCCGGGGGGGGGGGGGGGTCTATGATACAACGGAATAGCGCTCCAGCATATAATTTCCCCCTATGTACAAAGTCAGTATAGAGTCTCCCCATTGGCGGAAAAATCGCCCCGGTATACATGTATATAGATCCCCCCCCCCCCTGTTTCCGGATTTCATTTGTTATTATGTTATTATTAATAGTTTAATGAAATAGATATGCGCTCATTAATATTACGATATTCATAAAACAAACGAACATTTTTTGTTGTTGACATGATGAAGTTGGGTTTACACGCTGAAAACTTTGAAATGCATATTGTAAATACAATATACTTACCAAAAGACTTTATCGATGGTCAATATCAGTAGGATTTTTCGTAAAAAGTCGACTAAAAGATGAATAATTAAAATATCTGAAAAGTAATATAAATGAACTGTATAAATAAAAGTAATTCAATTTTCTCGTTTATTTAAATTCAAAAATCATTTAAGTTCTTCCCAACTTTACTAATTCAAATGTTAGATACTAGTAAATAACGATAACGACTGAAGATGTCTGAATGAATTTGAATATACCATTACACGATTTGAGCAATTTCCTTTTTTTTTTTTAAATCATAAGATGATGATTGTTCACGACACACACACACACACACACAAAACACACACATACACACACACACACACACACACACACACACACACACATATATATATATATATATATATATATATATATATATATATATATATATATAAAATCTTCCGATGCCAGTAGAAGGCGTACTTTAATTAATCTTTTTTCACTCTACAAAAAACAGATGTAACATGTGGAGCAATCGAGAAGAGAATTGACTTTGACAGGATTGTTGTGATCAGTCAGTCTGATGGATATGTACCTGACAAAGTTCCTATAACGACCGATAGATGTTCTGCCCCTTCATGTAAATGCGAGTAAAGATTCACAAGAGTATTGTTTATGTTCAAATTTAATTACAACATGCGAAATTAATTATGACAATGTATCGCAGGTACTTTGAATTTTCAGCCCCATTGGGACGCTATTAAATAAAAACAAATACTTGCCAATTATTTGCAAAATGGCTGAGGACTTGCAAACATAGAACAGAACCAAAACGCAAGTAACACCACAGACATGTTAAGAGTCTACAGCTCTAAATAAATTCTTAAGTAGTGTATAAGAAATGTCGGTCATGATTTTCGTTTTCCTATTTGGACTATACAAACATAAGTCATCTAAGTCATTTTAATCATTAAGTCATTTTAATCATTAAGTCATCTAACTCATGGTTATCCGGATCCTCAGTATCCCTTGCTTGTCCTAAGATGCGACTAAATGGGGCAGCCCTTCGAATGAGACCGCAAAAACTGAGGCCCCGTGTCACAGCAGGCGTGGCACGATAAAGAACCCTTCCTGCTCAAAGGCCGTAAGCGCCGGGCATAGGCCTAACTTTTGCAGCCCTTCACCGGCAATGGTGACGTCTCCACATGAGTGAAAAATTCTCGAGAGGGACGTTAATCAATATACAATCAATCTAAATCATTACGTCATCTCGTGTAAATTGGTATACATAATGTACATGTACACCAATCGTAGCAAATTCCCCATAATACCCAATGTACAATTCACTTACTGAAAAGAAATCCCATCACAAGAACCCCAATCATTTACTTCAAAAATTCACATATCAAAAAGTAGACAAGCGCCATAAAAGTCAAAACAGAAGCCAGATACATTTAAACGATTCCCTATTTCTGTTCAGTACTAGTGTCTTTCATTAATTGTGATGCCGTCCGTTATCACAATATGATGGCGGTTTGTTACACAGCGTGTAGAGGCGTTCACTGCGATTGCATGAAAATTAAGACTGACGGCACCAGGGAAATGGCTTTCTTGTCTGTCGAATCCCTATCCTATGGGGAATATATTGGGTATGACCGTGAAGAGGACGGGTGTTAGAATTTGTATCCCCTTCCACCTTGGCACCTGATCCCTGGTCAGTGATTGCTTCATTCTTGGTTTTGTATTCTTTATGGGATTTAGGAGATTGATCACTGTTTGTTATCTTCTCTTTTTCATGAGATAATAAACATGTTAACTCTGACTGACATAAAGATTGCAAAGGGAACAATAAAGAAAAGAGGCATAATTTTTCATGCTGCGGGTATTTTGCATGAATTTACATTCTACTTTCCAATAATTTATGAATTAATCTGAAAACAAACATGAAATACTATTAAAGAAACAATTCTCGGGGTTGAACAGTGCACGGGCCCCCTGCAGTTACATATCGACAATGTGACAAAAGCACCCGCCATGTTCTGAAAAGAGGGCTGTAACTTTGAGCAATTCATGGGTGTTCCAACACAACACTGCTGCCAATCTGTAATTGGTTCCCCATTCAGTAGCAGTGTGGTTAGGTGCCCTATCTGTAGTGATGACGTATATAAAAGCGCCAGTTACCAAGGTGATGTAATAAACGACATTATATAAGGATTTTAATACTGTTCAGTGAATATACATGTAGTTTTGATGATTAAGATTCTTTTTTTTCCTAAACATTTTCATAAATATAATACCATGACATATTGAAAACAGATTAGAAGTTGATAACAGACGCCCGCAGGTACGTGGGTTCCTTTAATTGTGACAATGTACTGTTCATATGTACACGTACGGAGGGATTAGCATTTCCCGTTATCTGGAATTGGTGACTTTGAGTTTGCTCATTCTTTCAAGGGCATTGTAGTAATAGCAAAAAATGCCAACTTTGGACATCAGTGGACGATTATAATGCGAGGTGAATTTTTTCTACATACCTTGTAAATCACAATGAACCTTTAGTTCATATACAGTAAATCACACTTGTAACAAATATGTTTTGAACAAATTTACACTTACTGCGTAGGGATTTGAGAGAAAATAACACACATTGTATTGGATATAAACGTCATTGTAAACGACATTTTTCGCTGGCCATGGAAGTTCGCTATAACTGTATTTTACTGTATTATCTCATGTGATTATATATATATATATATATAATATATATATATATATATATATATATATATAATAGATTTGGTCCAGTTATTATAATAAATTGTATGAAAAATAACTAAATATTTAGGCAATCATTGTGAGTGCGAAAAGGTCAACTGCAATAGCACACACTATATATAATTCTTAAATAGCTCATAGAAACTTCTAGTATTGTGAGTTTGAATGCTCAATGTGGTAATTTGGGAATGCTTAATCATTTAAGGTCAATAGTTTACCTCTGCTGACTGTATCTCTTAAAATTCATTTCTAGAAGGGAGGGGGTAGGGTTACAAAATATGACATAGTTTCAGATTAAACCTCATTAAATTTTGGTATATTTTTTTCTATTCAATATTTTAGATACTACTTGACTTGTTGTAAAAATGAAATAAAATCAGAAATTTTATGAGCAGAATTTTGTTGTTGTCAGAAAATGTATGCCTGATAGTATTTGAGAAACGCCATATTTAGGGTAAATTTGGCCAATTGCCAAGTCGAATCATCCCAATGTTTTCCTTAGATGCATTTTGAATTTCTAATCAATGTTGATTTTTTATCTGTTTGTGTTTAATTTACATAACTATATATGACAAACAATATTTCTGGTGTCAATAAAAAAAATTTGGCTTCTGTGTTAATTTGCTCAATTTTGACATTTTTTGCCTTTTAGGGCTGGAAAAAGGGATTTCAATCTCGCTTTCCTCGAAAATTAACCTGATTACTTTTGTTGAATTTTTTTGATATGTTTTAGGATAAAGTCAAAATGTTATAATAAATAAAATTGAAAAAAATTCAATGAGCGGTTTTTTGGGGGTTAGCTATCAATAGCTACCTTAATCAAACAATTATAAACAACAACAATACATCCCGTTTGCAATTTAAAAGACAGTTAAAAACTAAAAAGAATTAACCAATAAATCCAAAGTAGTAAAAAGGTAAGCGTAAATAATTATATATTAATTAATTATATCAATTATATCAATTTGGCAACAAAATGGCTTAAATTTAACGTATGATACTATATGTCTTATGGCGTTTGAGGGCGAAGCAAAAAGTATTGGCATTAGTATCTAGCTCCATTACAGGACAAAAATATCCCGAAGTTAGCTACTAACGTGGGAGGACAGAGCTCAATCAAAGTATTCTTACTAGTAGACATTTTTGATCCGCCTATTCATTGAACGCGGGGAACTCTATGCAAATGATGGAAATAGAGCATTGTGATGTCCTATTCAGCGTAGGTGTTGAACAAATTCACAAACATAGGAGACATGGTATAATCGCGTTAATAAAGAAGTGATTATATATTATTAAGAAAAAAAAGATTTGCATGCTTTTAAGGATTTTATGAAACATCTCAGAACAACGTGAACTTGGGTACACGAGATTCAAAATGGAGAAATACATGTCCACGCGCTAGTATTCGATTCGACGCCATTGAGACCAGAATGTTCAAGTTCCATAGGTATGGTTTAATTTTTCATTAGTTTTTCTATATTTTTCTTTTAAACATGTATATACGTGTTACCTATAGGGAGAGCTCCGCTCTCACGGCTCTTCGGGTCTCTATAAATCTGGCAACAAAATACCTTAAATAAATAATATAAATCTGGCAACAAAATACCTTAAACCAATGATAATATGTCTTACGGGGTGACCGTTTTAGAGGGCGAAGCAAAATGTATTGGCACCTATATCCTAAAAAGGAACAAAAAATATCCCGAAGTTAACACTAAATGTGTAAGGACAGCATGCACCTAACTAATAGATATTTGATCCATCTATTCATTGAACACGGGGAACATAACGCAATTGATGTAAACAGTGCATTGCGACGTCATATTCAGCGTCGGTGTTTAGCAAATTCACAAACATAGGAGCTATGCAATCGTAACTACTCGGCTATTTCCGTAACCACAAATGACCCTCGTATGTGGATCGACGCCATCAGAGTATGTTGCCATGTGTAACACAAATGTAACTATGACGTCACAGTTGTCGTTACAATATGAAACGCGAGCTTTCAAATGCATCTAAGATAACATACACATCTAAGGTATTCTAATACTATCAATTTCCACTTATGTGTTTACGTATTAGTGAATAAGACGTTAACGATATCAAAAATGAATCTGTGGTGAAAATATAAACAACACATTATACAGTGATTCGGTTCTGGCCTTTTAACTTCATCCAAAGGCGCGCTTCCAGCGAAGAAATGCATCGATTTGATGCCATTCTTGCGCCAAACCACGATCGAATCTTCTTACCGGTTACGAAAAAGGACGAGCGCGTGATCCGATTGAGGAGCTATGCTACAGTCGCGTTAATCGAGGAGTGATTATCTATGGCTGAGAAAATAAGATTTACAGGCTTTTACAGATTTTATCTAACATCTCAGACCGATGTGAACTTAATTGGGTACACGAGATCCAATATGGAGAAATATATGTCCATGTGCTCGCTTTCGAATCTACGCCATTTGGACCAAACTTTTCCAGTTCCATAGGTATGGTTTAATTTTTCATTAGTTTTCTATATTTTCCTTTTAAACATGTATACAAGTGCTACCTATAGGAAGAGCTTCGATATCACGGCCCTCGGGCCATGAGAGGGCTTCGCCCTCTATAAATCTGGCAACAAAATACCTTAATCCAGTGATATAAATTTGGCAACAAAATACCTTTAAAAACCAATGATATAAATCTGGCAACAAAGGACTGATACTCACAAGCCTGAATGTTGTTTAGTTCGGTGCAATTTCACAAATGGTGTCCATTTTAAGATATGAATAACAATACTAGCACATTGCCTCTTTTGCTGAGCTTTGCTGATGTGAATATATTGTCATGTAACTATCTGTAAATGAATGAATTAGACTCCATAATATTAATCTTTTTTATAAAGAGCACTAAAACTTTTTTAACAAATCATACAGACCTCCCTTGACATTTGCATATGAAACATTTCCGGTCCCTATAAACATGTACAGTATTTGTGCATGCGCAAGTTGACACCCCCATTCCACCCCCTGTCTGCGGTCACGTGCTACTCTGTTAGATCCCAATCTATGAATAAAGGTCACGTCATCAAGCTCCGGTAATAATACGCCAGCTGATTTTTCTGATTAGCATCCTCTTTAACCTCGCTTGTATATTTTCTGCGTGGGCTCGCATCCCAGAGAATTTAAAAACAAGACTAGGTACCACGACCTGAGTAGTATAACGGGTCCCGATAGGGGGTTCAACTGAGTGCAGTTTTGAGTGCGGGCCGATAGGCGGTTCAACTGAGTGCAGTTTTGAGTGTAGTTTGGAGTGCGGGGTTTTATAGAGGGGGTCAAGCAGTTGGCCAGGTGGCCGGGGCCACCTGGCGCGGTCAAGCGGGGTTGGCACGGTCAAGCTGGGCAGGTGAGGAGAGGTGGCGCTGTGTAGCAGGCGCGGTGTGGGGGGATAGCGTGTGAGCGTTTTGTATTCCTGGTGTATTCCTTTATGTTAAATTTTCAAATAAAAAGAATTAAAGAACAATGGTTGAAAGTTTACACATTTATTCAATGAACAATTTACACATAATTTACTGGTCCGTAGTATTGCATCATGCCTAGAAAAATAGATAGGGGTTAGGTTTCGTTTTCATTTCTCGGAAACGCGGGTATTTGTAAACAATGAACTCAGCTATTTGGTAGTTTTATAAAACGAATTCGATTCACATTGTAAATAGTTTACACATTTATTCAATGAAACACATTTATCAAATGAACAATATGCACACATAATTTACTGACTCGTAGTATTGCATCATGTCTAGAAAAATAGATCGGGTTAGGTCGCGGAAACGTAGGTATTGCGTAAACAATGAACTCGACTATTGGGTAGTTTTTTAAATAAGCGATAAATATATAGTGGGGAGTAGGTGTTATTTAGCGTATAAGTGGTAGTATGTGGCGTATAGGTGATGATATGTGGTGTTAATGGAAATGTGGGTGGTAGTATATATAGGACCTATATAGGATGTGGTGTGAGTAATGTTAATGAAAATGTAAGTGATGGCATCTGGTATGCCAGTAGTGGTGTACATGTGGTCTCTTAGGTATGCATATTTATTTATTCTATGTATATATCCATATTTTTATGTTTGTGTTGCAAACTGTTTTCAGTTATGCATGCTCATCTTAATATAGCTAGTCCCTGTGTATATATATGCATGACTTGTGATGTCTGTATACAAGTATGCGTCCTGTTTTATTTCAAATTTCTGTTTTTATGTCTATGCATGCAATTATATATCATTAGTGCTTTGTGGGGTTTTTTTTAATGCTATATAGTCGGTTAAAGAGCTCTTAGCTCATGTTTATTGTTTACCTGTATATAGTTTTCCGACTTTAAATAAAAATTACTTACTTACTTACTTAGTATGGTGGTGATACATGCAAACTAAAAACGGTAGATCAATCTCTTTCATTAATATTGTCATGCTAAGAAATGCAAAACTGAGGACCTATATAGGATGTGGTGTGAGTAATGTTAATGAAAATGTAAGTGATGGCATCTGGTATGCCAGTAGTGGTGTACATGTGGTGGTATGGGTTGTATAGGTGGTGGTATGTGGTGTTTGAGTGGTGTATAGGTGGTGGTATGTGGTGTATGAGTGGTGGTATGCGGTGTATAGGTGGTGGTATGTGGTGTTAATGGAAATGTGAGTGGTGGTATGGTGGTATTCATGGAAATATGCATGGTAGTATGATGGTAATACATGCAAAGTAATAACGGTAGATCTATCTCTTTCGTTGATATTGCTATGCTAAGAAATGCAAAACTATATAGGTAGTTTTGTGAGTAATGTTAAAGAAGATGTAAGTGATGGCATCTGGTGTGCCAGTAGTGGTGTACCGGTGGTGGTATGGATTGTATAGGTGGTGGTATGTGGTGTATAGGTGGTGGTAAAAGGTGTGTGAGTGGTGGTATGTGGTGTATAGGTGGTGGTATGTGGTGTTAATGGAAATGTGAGTGGTGGTATGGTGGTGTTAATGGAAATATGCATGATAGTAGGATGGTAATACATGCAAACTAATAACGGTAGATCTCTTTCGTTGATATTGCTATGCTAAGAAATGCAAAACTATATAGGTAGTGGTGTGAGTAATGTTAAAGAAGATGTAAGTGATGGCATCTGATGTGGCAGTAATGGTGTACAGGTGGTGGTATGTGGTGTATAGGTGGTGGTAAAAGGTGTGTGAGTGGTGGTATGTGGTGTATAGGTGGTGTTAATGGAAATGTGAGTGATAGTATGGTGGTGTTAATGGAAATGTGCGTGGTAGTATGATGGTGATACCTGCAATTTAATAACGGTAGATCTATCTCTTTCGTTGATATTAATATGTAAAACTATCAATTCTCATACCTGTATAGGTAGTGGTGTGATTGGTGTAGAAAAAAAAAGGTGTTAGAACACAAGTGTTAGCATCTGATGTGGCATTAGCTGTGTGTAAATGGTGTTTATGGAAATGTGAATGGTGGTACGTGGTGTATAAGTGGTGGTATGTGGTGTTAATGAAAATAAGGGTTGTGGTATGTGGTGTTAACGAAAGTGTAGGTAGGGTGTGTGTGATGTTAACGAAAGTGTGGATGGTAGTAGTTGGTTGGTTATTTCACGTCTCCCGAGAAATGTTCACCCTTATATACACCACTTGTATATTGCACATTTTCGTTAACACCACACTACCACCCAAATTTTCATTACCACCAATTATGTACCACATACCACCCCTCACATTCTCATGAACACCACCACTGGCACCGCAGTTGCCACCACTCATATTTACTTTAACAAGGATCCGTGAGATTGTTCATTATCTTCAACTGAGAGTAGGGTAAACACGGATCCTTGTTAAAGTAAATATGAGTGGTGGCAACTGTGGTGCCAGTAGTGGTGTTCATGAGAATGTGAGGGGTGGTATGTGGTACATAATTGGTGGTAATGAAAATTTGGGTGGTAGTGTGGTGTTAACGAAATTGTGAGCGGTCCCCACCATCGTTCCACTCGCTAACGAGGTGCAGCCGGTATCTGATTCCTTGCAAGATGGCAAAGATCATCCCGCTCTCCGACATTGTTGTTGTTCTTCTTATCTCTAAAGTGATGCTGGATTACCAGTGAAGCGAACTGGCGAGAACGTCGTTATATAACGAGAGAGCGCGGACCTCCTCGAAAACATCCCTCGCTTCGGAGACGAAGCCAAGATGGCGACCGAATTTAATTGATATTGATTGAATATTTCACTCATATGGAGACGTCATCACTGCCGGCGAAGGGTTGCAAAATTTAGGGCTATGCTCGGCTCTTATGGCCATTGAGCAGGGAGGGGATCTTTATCGTCCCACACCAGGTGTGACACCGAACCTCGGTTTTTGCCGCTTCGTAATACCCATGTTATAAAAAATTACACATTTTTGTAGGTTTACAACTTTTATTTATTGCATATTTCAGATGAAAAATGTCATTTGATGTAGCTTTTTCTTTCAAGTAGATGCAGGTCAATATTTGAATGAATTAAGTTTTTAAAGACAGTGTTTCTCGTTATACAGAGGTGTGATTCTATCGCATCGGTTAGTCTTCCTCTTCCTCCTCATCTTCCTCCTCCTCGTCTTCATCATTGTCATACTTATCTAGGTAAGATTCAAGTAAATATTTGTGTTTGCGAAGAGCCATCTTAATGGATTTCTTTAATCCATGATTGTCGGACACAAATTCATCGATGGCGTCTGTCACCTGTTCATGCGTTGTGTCTTCTTGCAACTGATACTGATCGTAAAGGAACCGCTCATACAGTTTTCTAAACTGTTGGTAAGTTTCTCCTTTGGTCTTTTCGTCTGCTTTCTTACTAGCTTTCTTTTCTGACATATTTTGGTTCAAGTATTTCTCGTATCTCTTCTGCCACTCTCCGGCAATATGTTTTCGCGCTTTATGTGCCATTTGGCGAAAGACGATATTGTCTTCCTCTGAGTCACTGTCAGTATCACTCTGTGTTGGAGAGACATCACTCATGTCAATATCCTCTTCTTGATCGCTGTCCCCGTGTTTTAGTCTTTTATGACGCATCATGGCATCTTTGCGGGAAAATAAAGCATGACACTCTGAGCACTCAATCATGTTAACTGCTCGAATGCATAAAAGTGAATGAATAATTCCTGGCTTTTAGGTTCTTTATATACTTCCACCACCACCACCACCACCACCACGCAATTACCGGTCGCATTGCTCAATGGTAGAGCGTTCGCTTAAAAGCTTCCTAACCGGAAGTTCATGAATTCGAATAATCCTCCTCATGCCATCGCCAACCTAAGACGTAAACATTGGTAGTGATTGGCCCTCCAAATGCACTGCATGTACGGGTCTTTCGGAAGGCCTTATGGCGATAGGTGGCTTCACTGGTAATCCAGCATCACTTTAGAGATAAGAAGAACAACAACAATGTCGGAGAGCGGGATGATCTTTGCCATCTTGCAAGGAATCAGATACCGGCTGCACCTCGTTAGCGAGTGGAACGATGGTGGGGACCGCTCACAATTTCGTTAACACCACACTACCACCCAAATTTTCATTACCACCAATTATGTACCACATACCACCCCTCACATTCTCATGAACACCACTACTGGCACCACAGTTGCCACCACTCATATTTACTTTAACAAGGATCCGTGTTTACCCTACTCTCAGTTGAAGATAATGAACAATCTCACGGATCCTTGTTAAAGTAAATATGAGTGGTGGCAACTGCGGTGCCAGTGGTGGTGTTCATGAGAATGTGAGGGGTGGTATGTGGTACATAATTGGTGGTAATGAAAATTTGGGTGGTAGTGTGGTGTTAACGAAAATGTGCAATATACAAGTGGTGTATATAAGGGTGAACATTTCTCGGGAGACGTGAAATAACCAACCAACTACTACCATCCACACTTTCGTTAACATCACACACACCCTACCTACACTTTCGTTAACACCACATACCACAACCCTTATTTTCATTAACACCACATACCACCACTTATACACCACGTACCACCATTCACATTTCCATAAACATCATTTACACACAGCTAATGCCACATCAGATGCTAACACTTGTGTTCTAACACCTTTTTTTTTCTACACCAATCACACCACTACCTATACAGGTATGAGAATTGATAGTTTTACATATTAATATCAACGAAAGAGATAGATCTACCGTTATTAAATTGCAGGTATCACCATCATACTACCACGCACATTTCCATTAACACCACCATACTATCACTCACATTTCCATTAACACCACCTATACACCACATACCACCACTCACACACCTTTTACCACCACCTATACACCACATACCACCACCTGTACACCACATACCACCACCTGTACACCATTACTGCCACATCAGATGCCATCACTTACATCTTCTTTAACATTACTCACACCACTACCTATATAGTTTTGCATTTCTTAGCATAGCAATATCAACGAAAGAGATCTACCGTTATTAGTTTGCATGTATTACCATCCTACTATCATGCATATTTCCATTAACACCACCATACCACCACTCACATTTCCATTAACACCACATACCACCACCTATACACCACATACCACCACTCACACACCTTTTACCACCACCTATACACCACATACCACCACCTATACAATCCATACCACCACCGGTACACCACTACTGGCACACCAGATGCCATCACTTACATCTTCTTTAACATTACTCACAAAACTACCTATATAGTTTTGCATTTCTTAGCATAGCAATATCAACGAAAGAGATAGATCTACCGTTATTACTTTGCATGTATTACCATCATACTACCATGCATATTTCCATGAATACCACCATACCACCACTCACATTTCCATTAACACCACATACCACCACCTATACACCACATACCACCACTCATACACCACATACCACCACCTATACACCACTCAAACACCACATACCACCACCTATACAACCCATACCACCACATGTACACCACTACTGGCATACCAGATGCCATCACTTGCATTTTCATTAACATTACTCACACCACATCCTATATAGGTCCTCAGTTTTGCATTTCTTAGCATGACAATATTAATGAAAGAGATTGATCTACCGTTTTTAGTTTGCATGTATCACCACCATACTACCACCCACATTTCCATTAACACCACATATCATCACCTATACGCCACATACTACCACTTATACGCTAAATAACACCTACTCCCCACTATATATTTATCGCTTATTTAAAAAACTACCCAATAGTCGAGTTCATTGTTTACGCAATACCTACGTTTCCGCGACCTAACCCGATCTATTTTTCTAGACATGATGCAATACTACGAGTCAGTAAATTATGTGTGCATATTGTTCATTTGATAAATGTGTTTCATTGAATAAATGTGTAAACTATTTACAATGTGAATCGAATTCGTTTTATAAAACTACCAAATAGCTGAGTTCATTGTTTACAAATACCCGCGTTTCCGAGAAATGAAAACGAAACCTAACCCCTATCTATTTTTCTAGGCATGATGCAATACTACGGACCAGTAAATTATGTGTAAATTGTTCATTGAATAAATGTGTAAACTTTCAACCATTGTTCTTTAATTCTTTTTATTTGAAAATTTAACATAAAGGAATACACCAGGAATACAAAACGCTCACACGCTATCCCCCCACACCGCGCCTGCTACACAGCGCCACCTCTCCTCACCTGCCCAGCTTGACCGCGCCAACCCCGCTTGACCGCGCCAGGTGGCCCCGGCCACCTGGCCAACTGCTTGACTCCCTCTATAAAACCCCGCACTCCAAACTACACTCAAAACTGCACTCAGTTGAACCGCCTATCGGCCCGCACTCAAAACTGCACTCAGTTGAACCCCCTATCGGGACCCGTCATACTACTGACCTTTCTGAATCACCCTCGTGTTAATGTAATGTCTGTGTCTCATTCTTCCCGTATAGCTCACACATAAGATGTAGAGGTAAATCCAGAGTTCTTGAAAAGTGTCGGTAATGTCGGATTATCCGATAAAAGTAGTAAATGTCCGACACAAGTTACTTTATTGTCGGTCCCGATGGCCGATAAAAGATCGGGATCGAAGTCCGTTTTTACCGGGAAAATGGCGGCCATGTGGCCCATAAAATTTCAAAAGGATGCGAAACCCGGCAAGACACTGAAACGCAAATGTGACGAACCTGCTGTAAAAAATTATGAGGAGAAAAGAAACCGCTTGTTTCAGCCAGCCTGGCAAGCTGGGAGACCATGGCTTCTATTTGATGCGGTTAAAGGTATGACCTGTAGTTGGTGCACTGAGCATGGCAGAGGGGGCATTGAAGGTGCAAGTAAGAAGAATTTATTTGTCGTTGGCTCGAAGAACTATAAACACTCTACAGTCACTGACCATGAAAAGTCGAAGTTGCATTTGGAGGCGACAAATGTGAAAAATTCAAAGAAAGAGGCGAAAGAGAAGAAGAGCACTGCTCACAAAACTGTTATGGCATTGAAGGAGCATACACGAAAACAAATGGAATACCGATTCAGGAACGTCCATGCTCTTATCAAAAACAACAGACCTATATCTGATTATGTATGGCTAAATCAGCTTGACCGAGCTAAGGGCCTGGAGATCAGTTCCACTTACGACAATTCTTCTTCTGCTACCTTGTTTCTAGAATTTATATCTTCTGTAGAAAAGGAAAAGCTTACAAATATCTTGGCCCAGATTAAGTTTTTCTCTATGACAATGGATGGAAGTACGGATGACAGCACTACTGAACAAGAAACTGTGTTTCTCAGGAGTTCTGTACAAGGTGAGATTTTTTAATTTGTAAGTATGATTAATTATGTATTCTTATGAATCAGCTAGAATAGGAAACAATTCAATTATGTTGTTTGTGTTTTTATAGGAAAGATGATAATGAGATTCCTTTTTATCGGTGAACCAAATTCAACTGGATCCGCTGATCTGTTTACATTCCTGAAAGAAAAACTAGCAGCAAACAATGTATTGGACTATATGAGTAAATTTATTGGATTTGGATGTGATGGGGCAGCCAACATGATGGGTAGAAAATCAGGTCTATTAACTCGACTTCAGGAGGAATATCCTCATGTTGTTGGTGTGCATTGCTTGGCTCATCGATTAGAACTTTCCTTTCGAGACATATTTAGGAATAACAAATACTATGTCAAACTGTCAACTTTGCTCATTGGGCTTTTTTATTTCTACAAGAACAGCCCTAAACAGAGGAAAGGTCTAAGAGAGGCAATGAAAGTAAGTTGTATTCTAACAGTGTACAAAATTTATATTATTTAAAGGAAATATTTTGCATTGTTATCAACTCTGTGAATAGCAATTGATTAGTGATTTAAGGAATTCTGAATAATAGGTTATGAGTGTGAAAGGAACCCTGCCTCACAGAGTGGGAGGAAGCCGATGGATGCCCCACATTAAAAAAGCTTTGGAAACTCTCTTCAGGACGTACCCAGCATTCATTTCGCATCTCCAAAATGAATCTCATCAAGATGCCAAAGCAGAGGGGCTTGCGAAAATTATGGATGATTTTAATATCATTGCATTTGCCATATTACTCCAGGTATTATGTAAATTAAAAACTCCACATTTCTGTAATATTGTATGGTATCCAGTAGTGTATTTTCTGACATAGTAACCTTTATTTGTAGGACCTGATCAACCCCTTGACAAAATTGTCATTGTTGCTTCAAGCCAAAGATACAACACTGGCTGATACAACAGATGTGATCGAGAGCACGATTGATTATTTGCTGCAGTGTAAAACTAGGTATATTAGCCATGACATGTATTTCAAGTAAATAATTTTAGTATCAGCAACTCATTAAAGCTAAAATAGAGTTTTAAAAACTGATAATCATTCAAACACACATTATTTGCCAATGGAGTAATGTTTGATGATAACTGATTTATGTTACAGCCAAAGTTTGAAACTTGTTGCTGTTACTACTTCGAAAACTGTCTCTGGATATGGTTTGAAAATAAGAGGAAAGGAGCTCAACATCTGTGCCACAACAGAGAATATTGTTGACGAGTTGATTTCTCAACTAAGAGCAAGGTTGTGTGGTCAGCCCTGGGTTAAGTCAACCCTGATTGGAAGTTTCAAAAATTGGCCAGTAGAAGATACAAATGCAGGTGTGTAATTACAGGTGTAATGTATATTTATTGTAAAAACAAAAAAGATAACTGCCTAATAGTATTAAGTTAAGTAAGTTTTGTATATTTGTATATAATTTTTGAACTTCTTTTATCTTAGTGAAGGATGACAAGAAGGTAATATTTCCTTTGTTGTAACCCTTGGTGTTTGGTATACCCATATATTTCTCTTCATACCTTCCTGGTGTAGTGCAATATATAGCTGCTCTTATGCTTCCTGGTGTAGTGCAATATATAGCTGCTCTTATGCTTCCTGGTGTAGTGCAATATATAGCTGCTCTTATGCTTTCTGGTTTAACTCACTGTTTTATGTAATCCTTTCTCGCTGGCTTATTGCACTCATATATCAATCATAGTCCTTAAAATTCATTCGGGGTTTTTTCTGTTAATTTTATCAATTTGGGTGAAACAAAAATACAGATTGTTTTCTTCTTGACCAATAGAATTTGGAAAGAAGGAAGTGGAATTGTTGACAGAGAAATTCCACACTGCATTAACTACTGCTGAGTATGACACTTCACAGATGGTTTCAGAGTGGAGCTTATGAAGTCTCTCACTTATAAGAGGTAATGTACAAATAAAGAAATCTATTTTCAGATTATTTTGCTATTGTATCCATACAGTTATATTAATGATTTTTCGCTAATATCTGTATTTAGATTTGGATCATGTCTAGCACATCTTGCATGGGAAACTGTGAATTCTTCCTTTGGACAGAATGGGATCCAGAATATACTGGGATTAATTGATCTGTTGAGAAGTCTCCCTCCAACATCTGTTTTAAATGAAACCGCCTTCAACCAAATGAAATTAATTAAAACAGATAGACGACACAGATTAAGTGCTCAGCATTTGAATGATATCATGTTGGTCAAAATTGAATCATCATCCATCCAAGACTTTGACCCAACACCTTCAATCAATAAATGGATGGTAAGACTTAAAGTACTCAATTTAATGATAGAAATAAATTTAGATTTATTTGAACTATTAACTCACTGTAATTTACAATTTAAGTGTAAAAACGTTCTTGTTGAAACTTTAAAAAAAATGTGGGTTTTTTTTTACCCAGATGAAATGTATGAATTTTGAAATTTATTCTATCTAGGTGACACCATCTGCTCAAGGACGAAGGACAAACTACACCCGGGACACAGTGAAAGAAAGTGACATTATTACAGTGATTGCAGAGAAAGAAGTTGATAGGGAGAGACAGTATATGGAGAGAGAAGTGGAGGGTGAGAGAGGAGTGGAGGAAGAGAGAGAAGTGGAGAGTGAGAGAGAAGTGGAAAGTGAGAGAGGAGTGGAGCAAGAGAGAGAAGTGGAGAGTGAGAGAGGAGTGGAGAGTGAGAGAGAAGTGGAGGGTGAGAGAGGAGTGGAGCAAGAAAGTGAAGAAGATTCAGAGTGTGAGCAAAATGAGAAAGAGAATGAAAGGAGAATAAATGAACTTGTAGCCGAGATTGAGATGGAATACAATTAGTTGATTATAAATAAAATTTATCAAAATCTCAAAAGCGATGCATTTTTTCTGGACTGACAAAATTTTGTTTGGGCTGACACTATTTCTAACAGTGTCAGACCAAATGTCTGACACTTCAAAAGAAATTTCAAGAACTCTGTAAATCCGATCTACTTCTGCAACATATTGCCAGAGGCTTGGTTAAAAATGTAAATATCCCTGAAATATTAGACAAGAAAATGACAAAACATGAAAGCCTATTAACAGGAACCCAAAATATCAATTCCATGTAGCGCACTAAAAGAGGCAAGAACGTTCACTTATCCAATTGTAAAAAAAACAAACAAACAAAAAAAAAACAAATGTTAAGCGACAGAAAAACAAATTATTTCAACATAACTGCAAACAATTTAACAAAAAATGTACGTTAAATTCATGTCTAATCTATACTTCTGTGCCTGTTCAAAGTTTTGAAGAAATTTTTCAGGTTGAGTTTAAAGGCCGGGAGTAACCTAGACAATTTTACACCCCTACAGCAATTAAGCATATATGGCAAGAGGGCAGGGCTTAGCAGTGCTATCAGAATAAGCAGCAATCTGATGCTTGACTCTACACGTGCTCTGTAGCAGACGATATTTTGAACAGGGAGACTGGCATGATTTATCAAAATAAACTAAAGTTTTCCCGCATTTTTCTACCACTCTGCTCGATCTGTGAGGCACTGAAAGGCTATGTTTTTACTTTAACAAAACTTCACCCTAGGAACTACAAAATGAATTCATCATTGTTTTATCCATGTCTTTTAAAACATGTAGTTTTTTTTTTATAATATACACAAATATTGGTATGTATGATATACTAATACTTATGATTTTCCTCTTGGTACCTTTCAATTATGAGAAGAATTTGGGGGGAAATTGTAGCTGTGCAATGGAGGACATGTGCATTGAAGGGTTATTAAGAAACATTTTGTCCATTATGATATTTGGAGACCTACTATCTGTGATTGTCTCTTTTGGCATTGTAATGTTCACATGTAAGAGTCCAGATTGAGAGCAATTTTAGAGTGATGGTTGATCAATTGGACATTTGTCATCATTGGTGAGAGACAATTAATGGGAGTTACACAACTGGCCTAGGAGATTGTTGCTTAATCAGACAAACATCATGCTTGACATTATTCGAGAAAAGGTAATCCTGCAAAACTCTGAAACAGTGATCAGACTGAACAGTCCTAATGAGTTATTTTCATAAAGTTAACCAATTTTTTTTAATGGAATGTGATTATATATAATTAAAAAATAAAATTTGGATTTACCAATGATATATGAGTAAGTACTTTTTTTCCACGTTATACAGTGATTTGATTACATGTTGCCTTTGGTGCAATCCCTCTTATCTAGAACTAGACAAGCATGCTCCTGCAATATGTGAGTCAACATCCGGTGTAAACAATAACAAAAGATAATCACACCCACAAACTGCCAATCTCTAGTTTGAAATACAAATTTAGCCCTGCTTCAGATTTTTGAGGCCAAAATTAAAACTTCATGAGAATTTATATCTAAAATAGATATGGCCAATATATGCACAGTTATGAGGGGAACAAGCATACCTATTTTAAAATTTCAGTACAACAGCTTAATCTTTATTTTTGCAAAATAAGTGCTGCAATCTGAATGTGACCAGAAAATTCATAGATTCCACCATTTTCACCGATTGGCTGCTTTTATACCCAATTGCCGGCCTTTAAGAGAAGCAGTACATTTATTTCTAGATCGTACCCTTTCTTGTCTGCTTCCTCTGAAGTTGTAATTCACAAACACAAAATTGAGGAGATAAAGTGTCCAATCAGTGCATTGATTAATTGATTGATTGATTTTACATGTATATTGTTTAACGTCCCCCTTAAAAAATATATCACTCACAAGGAGGCGTCACCACTGCCGGTGAAGGGCTGCAAAATTTAGGCCTATGCTCAGCGATTACGGCCATTGAGCAGGGAGGGATTTTTATCGTGCCACACCTGCTGTGACACGGGGCCTCTGTTTTTTAGGGTCACATCCGAAGGGCCGCCCCATTTAGTCGCCTCTTACGACAAGCAAGGGGTACTGAGGACCTATTCTAACCCGGATCCCCACGGGACCCATTCAGTGCAAAAATTAGATAAACGAATAAAAGAACACCAAGAAAAATTTTCATTTTAGCAGAATAAGAATGGTCAATTAAAGAATTGACATGTATATATCTGTGGTGTCCACTATTGCTAAATTCAGGGACAGATTTTTTGTTCTAACAAAAAAGAATTATGCTGGTAATACATGTATATGTGTATACTTTTAAATATCTGAAAGTTATTTCGGTTTATAGAAACCAACAATTTATTGATGGTTTGCGTTTGAAGATAAAATCTTTCTTCAAATTATACTTCAAGATTGCCCCCCATTGAACAATTTTATTACCACATTTGAATGCCAAATACAGGTTATTGCCAATAAAATATAATATACTGCTTCCAAGTCGATCATATTTTCTCATCCAAAGATGCAACATTTATGACATTCTGTCATTAAATGTCATAATATTCCCCTGTCCTTTTTGCGCGAGGTGAGTTGTGAGTTGTTGAATGTAACCTACGGTTACCGGGGATTTTTGTAATAGAATTTAATATTTGAAGAAAAATGAGAAGGAAGATTCGTCCTTCCTTCCTACATGCATTTATGTGCAAGGTTGCAGGAAATAGATTGTATGTTGTTTCGTTTACATATATAAAATGCATAAGAATGTATCATGCATGTTTATACACACAGTGACACCATTAAGGACCCCTTTGGAAATGTTAATTTGACCCCTTTATGCTAATGTGTTGTAGAGAACAAAAAGATTAACATTGAAGCACTCTGTTCCGAATGAATGCTGCCCTTTAAAACCGTTCCTTTTTTGGATACAAGATCAGTAATAAAACAAAATAACACTCTAAATGGACTAGCAACAACACGCTAATAGCCATTAGAATGACAAGCTTTAGTGAATGAAAAAAACAATAAAGGTATAAAATTAAATATACTAAAACATAATAAACTACAGTATACTTTTTAGATATTAATTTCAAGAAGTAAATCTAGATACAATACGTAGTATATTTACTGTCCCAAATTTCTGATAAAAGATACTAGGTATTTTACATTATCCACTTTTTGATATGCAGGAAAAAATTATAGTGTACTGAATTTATCTGAAATTATTTCTATAAATCCAAGAAAACATTAAATATGAACTGAAATATATCTCAAAGTTTAACATGACGGGTGTGACGGCAGTCGACACTACTGATCCGGAATCGGACCAGCAAATGTTGTTTCTTTGGTAAGGCATCTTGACTACAATAATACACTCACTGAATATTTATCAATCCTATTGCTGAAAGATATATCAATTAAATGCATTTATGTTTTGTGCAAAAAACGTGATTATAATTTATCTACAAACAGCTTTTCCCTCCAGCGCGATTTTTTTTTCTAAGCGTGTAATTGACCGAGATGTCAACTTCCTTACAATGTATTTATCATAGAAGCACGTAGCCTGGTTCCCGAGGCCTTCCGATGTGCAAACACGAAGGCCAGGCACTCACTGTCGAATGGATTCTTCCACTGATCAAAATCCAATATGGCGGACTCAATGGTAAGTATTGGGAATGTACGTAAATGAGCGTATCATGGCTTAATTAGCTGTGTCACTTTCGATTTTATGTCATTAATTGCCAGAGACAGACCTTAGGAAATGTATTATACTTGGTTTTCCATGTGACACGCTTGTTTGATATAGTCTTATCCCTTTGTTTTCAAGCAAGTATAGGTGATTCGTCAACTCGCATATTTTTCACGTATGTTAAATTAAATCTAACCGTGTCACTTCATTTTTTCTACTATTGTTGGGTTGTATAGAGTTGCTGGTGAAGATATAGACTGAGTTTTATAGATGACACGCACCAGCTTTCCTATTTCGAACCGGCAATTTCAGATCGAATTTCCTCCACTCATTTTTGGACAATTTTTGATTACATATAGATTTCATGACGTGCTTTACTTTGATAAGACTATATAGGCTATAGCTGAAGTTTAAACGATGACTTTTTTGTGCGATGATGGAGGTGTTTTAAGCTTTTATTGGACTTAAAGTGTACAATTTTACAGATTCTCGAAATTATATACATGTGTATCACTATGTATATTAATTGTTTTAATTTCAGATAATTTTCCATACATATGAAAGAAGAAACATATGATAGTGGGTGAAAAAACACCCTCATATATAATGCTTCATGAATATGCAAAACCATGCCAACAGGTATAATAAGATGTACATATTGCTTGTGTAGGAGATAAGGCTATTTATGCATTTTATAATTCAGTATCATGGTCTCTGACAGTGTCAATTATTTAATTCTTATGTTGACCTGCCAACTTTATGCTTGATCCAATAGGCTTGATTTAAAGTTTCTTTTGTTACTTTGGTTTACTGTGAATATTCTGCAGATTTCAGAGGGGATCACTAACAATTTCATTGTCAACAGTTACTATTCCTCTCCGACTCACAGTCCCGCTTGTCCAAAATTATATTTGTGGGTCGGCCCACAGTTTTTATATATTGCCAAATGTTATACATTGAGGTATTCTATATTTGTGTTAGCATTATATTTTGCATTTGTTTGTAACTCAAATTCTTTGTCTTCTTTATGAGAGAACTGAGTTCATACACTTCAATTTAAAAATCTTATGTAGTAGCCAGGAATTCTGTATCTAACAACAAAAACAAATTTTACATAATTTGAAGTACATAATATGGCGCTATAGTAACATTCATTGTTATGCTTTGCACAAACTCGTTGGTACTGCTTGGATTTGATACTAAATTCACATCTGCTAAAGCTTCAAAGAAAAAAATGTAGAAGATCACCATCTGGAGAAACCCTCATTCATCCCCAAAAACAAAGTTTTGCATTTATGTTTCTCTCACTGTATTGAAAATTTTGTCTAGTGGTACTTGTGTGCCAAATTAATGATTCTTAATATAGTTTTGTGGAAAAAAGAAAAGAAAGATAACCAGATTGATCTCTTTATTTTACCATGTAGTCTACAGACTCCAGATGGAAAGAGATGGAGAAAGAATTTCTAAAGGGGGTATTCAAGGACCCATCCTCCTCCACACTAATTCATATTGCAAGAAATTGACATCCAACTTGAATAAAGAATTACAGACTTCCAGAACAGGTTAACAACTAAATCAATTTGTTACAGTCTGTTATTTCAAGTTTCCCACCTCTTATAGCAATAATAAAAACAATTATTTCTGGCATCTAAAGGTGAGTTAAGAAGTTTATCATATTCTAAAATATGTTCCCTTTGTTAGTGGAAGAAATTCAATCCCAAATTGATTAAATTCAATACTGACATTTTCTGGATTGATAAAACACAATAGTGACAAATGCATGATTTTTTTGTATATAATGAACTTACCTACCTTGTTTTATTTCAGGTGCATCATGCAGATCCTTTTAAAAAGGAGAGGCCAGATCTTCAGATGACTTTATTGAAAATGAGAAATTTCTGAGTGGAAGTGACGAATGTGGCATGCATACAAACAGACATCAGCATTCCCTCCCTCTTGTTTGTGTAAGTCAAACCTGCATGAATATAAAACTTTAGAACAAAAGGGAAATATATTGACATTCAAAATTCACGGTTGTTCATCTTCTACAAAAATTACAGACTTGTTTCATTATTTATCTATGATAAAATTATGACATAATTAATATTTATGATGTATGTGTATTGTGTATTTACTACTATTCCTGATACAAATCTTTACTGATTATACTGATGTTTGTGACATTGTTTATAATTTTTAGATCAGAGGTGAGCTTTTTGAGAAAGACTCATGGAGGAAGTTTGAGAGTGTCAGTTCTCATATCAAAAAGTTAGCTAGCAGTAGGAGGAGTAGCAATTCATTCCACAGTATGACATGAGAAATACATGACTAGAAAGACCTTAAGGAGATTTGGCATTGTTTCATGTGGAGATTAAAGAACCTTCGAAATATATAACACAGACATGTTTCAGTTACTTGGGGATAACACTTATGAGGAATTTTGCTAACTTTCAGATTGGAATGTGTTGCACAAGAAATGCTTGATCACAACCCTCTTCTATTAAAAACCTTTTCTATGCAAATAATTAGTGTAAATGAAATTTAGCTATTTCATTAGTAAACATGTTTTCTGCGCAAGTGTGTGTCTTTGACATTAAATGCTATGATATTGTCGTATTCTTAAACAATGGAAGATCTCTAGTAGTTCTTTCAAAGGAAAGCCAACAACAGGAATCGAACCTGTTCCTCCATCGTACAGATACGAAAGTGTGCACCATTACACCATGTTGGTATACATAAGAACTGGTAGCCTTGGAGAGTAAATATTGCATTATTCTGTACAGATGATACTGGTTATTGTGATATATGTATATATACAAGTATATATAATGTATGCCTCATGTTTGGTAGTCGTCAATAAAGCATTTGAATTGAATATATTCCTTGTTCATGAAGAAAGTCTAATATTCTGAAATTTAAATAAATCTAGCATTTCTGTATGTGCAATACCTTTAAAACTAGTTCAAAGAAATGTCTTTGTAACCCAGTGATTATCTGGGTCAGAATAGGTCCTCTGTACCTGATTGCATATTGTGAGAAAAGAGTGAACAAAGAGTGATCATTGAATAAGATTATAAACTGAAATCTTGTTTCACAAGTGTGACACAATTAATTAAGAACGATCTGACCCTTAAACTGCTCAAAAGACCAAAGTATCAAGTATAGGTCTAAATACAAGTAAGTGATGGTGACCCTTGAATATGAATGAATTTTAAGAAAGAGAAACAAATAATGACTAACTTACATATTAAGAACTGAACTAGCATAAGATTGCAACATAATAGGTCCTGAAAATCATTGGATGGAAGTTCTTGGGTCCATATGAGTGAAATATTCTCTAGAGGGACGTTAAACAATATACAGTCAATCAATCATAAGGCCAAATTAAAACTTTATTGTCCATTTTCACATAATCCGAGATTCCTCTGACTCTTACCCCCGCTTTTATATTTGACATGTGCGGGGGAGAGTCAGAGCGGACTCCATATTGAAAAGTGGGAATTCAGCGACACCAGCTGGTGTCGCTGCTTTACCTTCCTCTTACAACTTTATTTCGCGGACCCATCTTCCAAGACGCGAGGATTCAGTTATCGGAAGATTATTCTACAAATACATTGGATTTTGATCAGTGGAAGAATCCATTCGACAGTGAGTGCCTGGCCTTCGTGTTTGCACATCGGAAGGCCTCGGGAACCAGGCTAAGAAACACGGCAAGTAATAAACATGGGTTAGATAGAAACCACAACAATTTTGTATCCCTCAGTGATCATTTTAACACGATTTACCTTTCTAAGTAGAAATCATATCAATAGTTATCTACTTTTGATTAATTACCAAGTGATTCGGAACGAGTCATGATCCGGAACTGGGCGAAATTCAAATTGAACACGTTAATATGTATCCGGAATGATCAATTCATTATCATTTCCAAATGGAAATTGATTTCCATCGAACTAGTTCCTCAAACGAAAGAAATCACATAGTACAGTACTTATATACATTTTGTACATGTAACAGATAGGGAGGGGTGTAAATGGAATGTAATTGAGTGAATAGTATTTAAACATCAAAATGAGAGCGGGTCATTTAAGATCAACGAGTACTCTAAACTGTAGATGGTTTAGATTGCTTGATTGCGCTTTCGCCTCACTCCGCCCTGCCACCTCACTCAGCCCGAGGTTTCCGAAACACAACGATACCGCTTGTTTGTCGTAAGAGGTGCCTAAATGGGGCGGTCCTTCGGATGAGACCGCAAAAAACCAAGGTCCCATGTCACAGCATGTGTGGCACGATAAAAATCCCTCCCTGCTCAAAGACCGTAAGCGCCAATTTTGCAGCCCTTCACCGGCAATTGTGACGTCTCCATATGGCTGAAAGATTTAAGAGTGGAACATTAAACAATATACAATCAATCAAAGGATACCGGAAGTCATTTACTCCGGAAACATGGAGACTCTAAAACTCTAGAGGGCGTGAGTGTAACATTCAACAAGATAAGGATTATTTCAATTTTCCCATAATAGTAGAGCGGCGGGTGGCTGTACCATTATTCCCTATCAAAGGGTTACATGGTCCATCAGTCGCAGTCCTCCACAGGTAAATGTTCCTTTGCCATTGTCTATAGTGATTATAGTGTACATCTAACATATTTCTAGTTTCTGAAGCATGTGTCTATAGTCCACATACCTATCTATTTAGTATTAGTACCTCTCAGAAAGAACTACAACCTACCATTGGGCCCAATGCTGTCTGACTTGTTTCATACCGGTTGTTAGGCCGTTCTTGGTACACTGATTTTGACTACAACTTACTCCGTTTACCTGATTAAGATATAGGGCTCACGGCGGGTGTGACCGGTCGACAGGGGATGCTTACTCCTCCTACGCACCTGATCCCACCTCTGGTGTACCCAGGGGTCCGTGTTCTCCCAACTCTCTATTTTGTATTGCTTAAATGAGTTAGGAGATTGATCACCTATTCGTTATCTTCACCTTTCATGTTCCTTTTTTTTCAAAATAAAAAATAAATCCTGAAATGAACTAAGGCTGTACTATAAAACACTATGGCATCACAGACAAACAAATGCATCTTCTTTCATCTAAAATTCAGTGGGGACACATTAGTGTTTGATAAAGTAGGATTCGTGATCTAACTACACAAAAAAACTTCATAAATATACATTTTTATTTTTTTTTTTGTAAAATATGTGTAGCCTAGAAGGAGGCATCGTTTTTCCTGAAATATCATGTAAATTCGGATGATAAATGGTCTACTTTTGTTTTGTAACAAGCCTAAAAAATCTAAAAATCGGTGTATTATGCATATTAGTTGGGCCCTAGAATGTGAAATCTTCAACAAGCGAAAAATATTTTATTTAAGCTGATGTCAAATTGATTCTTTTCAGGTGGTCCCGTGGGGATCCGGGTGAGAATAGGTCCTCAGTACCTCTTGCTTGACGTAAGAGGCGACTAAATGGGGGTGTACTTCGGATGAAACCGCAAAAACTGAGTCCCCCTGTCACAGCAAGTGTGGCACAATAAAGGTCCCTTCCTGTTCAAAGGCCGTAAGAACCCGATTGATTGATTGTATCTTGTTTCATTACAATGATGTTTTGTTTTGTTTTACTGTTTTCCGCCACACTCAATAATTTTTTCAGTTATCTGGTGGCACCCAGTTTTTATTGGTGGAAGAGAGAACCCAGATACAATGCCACCGACCTTCCGAAAGTAAACTGAGAAACTTTCTCACTTACCGGGATTGGAACCCGCGCCGACCAGATGTGAGAGGCTGTGTAATTTTGAGCGGGATGCTCTAACCACTCGGCCACGGAGGTCCTTCATGTATAGATAATTTTTGTCTATGAGATACATGTAGTATTATAGTTTGTAATATATTAAAATGTGATATGGTAAAATGTAGGAAAATCTTAGCATTATGTATGTAAATGTGTATTTCTGTTCTTATATTTGAACATTTGAATAAATATATTCCTTATTTATACCATTCTGTGACATTTTCTGTTGATAACAACTGAACTAGTGTGTAAGTAGGAGACTTTCTGTAATAATATTTCTTAAAATACATTTTTCTGAAATTATTATAAATGAACCAATAAAATGTGAAATATGCATCCTCTATTTCTGCATTTCAACAGAATGTGTGCATGGCAGTTTATCGGCCCTTCCGAGTGCTGATTTGATCGCCCCCTATCGATCGTAAAGTGATCATAGGGTTATCACTTTTACAATAAATTTTCATAAATATATATTTTTACAATAACGTTTTTAGAAATCACTTTTTAGAAATAACATTTTGGAAATGACTTTTAGGAAATCAGAATAAGAGATAAGAACGAAAATTATGAACAGACCAAAATGTTACAATGAAATTGCTAAAAAAAAAAAAAGACTATCAAAATCAGAATTACAAACAATCACAAATATGTTAGAATAGATTTGTTAAAACAAAAATGTAGACAACTTGGAAAGCAGAAAAATGCTAAATATAATATTGTTGAAACAAGGATATAGAATGAAAATAAAGAATAGAAACACAAATGTTAAAATAAGTTTGTAAAAATAAAATATATATATATATATATATATATATATATATATATATATATATATATATATATTTTAAAAAATATGAAAAGAAACCACAGAAATCCCCCGTAAAGCTTTATATATATATATTGAATTAAAATGAAAACAGAAACATAAATAAAGTTGTTCATACAAAAATATAGAATTAATTTAAAAAAAAACAATGAAAACAAAAACATAGATTGATATAAAATACAAAAACAAAAATATGTTGTAATGATTTTTTTAAAACAAAATTCCTAAGATATAATTGTGACAATGATATACATCCAAAGGAAAATTCCATCATCATGTTCTTAATGAAAATTTATACGCTGATATACAAGACAAAAAGCATTAAACTGACTAAAGCCTAAAATAAACGCCTTGTGGCTTGGAAGTAAACATCTCTGTTCGCATGTTGAAAATTTATCCGACACTCTCAATATTTGACTTCCGATTAGTGATTTCGAGTATTTAGTTCGTGTCGTATCACATTCATGCACGGTATGGAAACAGCCTCTCTGACACGCAAATAACAAACACGTTTACGAAACCCAAGCATGTACAGTGTGATTTTGAAATTCACAAGAATCAATGTGATATTAAAGAAACTGAAAGTGCCGGTCTCCTCTCTCCTTCAGAAATCCAAATATCCGATGCGATGTGGATTGGTATTGTCTTTGGAAATTGTGGATTTAATTGAACGGAAAAGGGTAATCTTTTTGCAATATCACATGAGAGTAAAATTAATATCCTTATTTCAATATTTTCAAAATTGACGAAAATTGTTATATACACGTGCCCATGAAATAATACTCGCTCCCAATTTGGTGTCGACAATTTTTGTTGCAAAATTATGATTTACTATTTCAATGACTGGGAAAAATAAGGCTTATAAACTTTTGTTATCAATATTTGTGTTAAACAAAACCTATCAAGGGGCTCTGAATGAAGTAATCTTGCATTATTGTCTTTCCATACAAAAATTGATTAATTTCTATATCATGCTATATATTCAATAGAACCGAAATCTTTATTTACGTAATTTTATAAATGGCGATGGTTAAAGTTTCAAACAAAACTATGATAATAGCACATGTTTTATAACAAAATAAAATCGTCAGATTTAGAGCTAATATTGCTTAAGGGGCGAGATCAAGAGATCGATGTCGGATAAAAATCTAAATTCAGATAATTAGGGGGAGGGGGGTGTAAACACTCCAGTAAGTTTCTGTCATCCGACATCGATTACACTTTAGTGGAAAAAAAGACAAGCGATTGTTAAAAACCACATGATAATATTACATTTTAATGAGCATGTACACTAAACAGCATAAAAGGTATACAAAGTGTTATTTATAATCGAATGTTGAAACTAATCGATTAAAAAGTAAAAACATATTTTTACTTTTTAATTGATTAGTTTCAACATTCATTATATTTAGTTTTAAAAGGGGGATGAAAACTATGTGAATTAAGTTTTTTGTCAGACATTGAAATTTTGATCTCGCCCCTTAATTGATCGATTACTCGCATGTAATTGGGTTCAGGTACCCGAACCCGACCTTTTTGGTATTGTGGAGGAACCATTCAAGGCCTATAACATTGGTATGACCGACAAAGCCAAATATGCAGATATTGTCACGGTGAAAATATTTCAATTCTTATCCTCTAATGATACAAACAATCTAGGTTTACTTGTTATTCCTGCACCACAAACATTTCTATAGATTAGCCTGCCTCGATTAAAAAACTGATCATACGTGGAGCAAACTCTTGCTCTTTAAGGAGGTACTCTACATAGTCATAATGGTTGACTTCCTTTTTAAACATGGATGAAAATATAAATATCATATCAGCAATATCGGTCTATTCATTTTAAAAAAATCCTCGCCTAGCTGAGTAGCTCAGTAGGTTAATAGCACGTCGAGTGATCGTGTGTTCAAGTCCAGCAAGGGTTTAAATTTTTTTTTTCAAATTGCTTTCTACTAAAAATGCATTTTATTTTTTTTTTACTAAATAAAGTAAATCTGAAAGTTTTCAATTTCAAAATATTGTTGTACATATTCTCCACTTTTCATCCATATCAAATTTCTCTGATGTAGCATACCTCCTTTAGATTTTTTTAATCGAGACGGGGTACTGATAGATATGTTTGATGTAACAATGTATTGTTTAAGATCAGTATATCGCAAATTCTATCGTGGTTATTATGATCCAATGTGTAGATACAACCTGTCAATAAGTTGTATACTGTCTGACGTGTTTCATGCCAATTGTTAGACAACCCTTTACAAACTGATCACTCCCGTTTCCCTGAAGCGGATGTGACCGGTCAACAGGGGATGCTTACTCCTCCTAGTCACTTAACCGGTCAACAGGGGATGCTTACTCCTCCTAGGCAATTCATCCCACCTCTGGTGTTTCCTAGGGTGCAATCCCGTGGGGATCCGGATTAGAATAGGTGCTTGTTGTAAAAGGCGACTAAATAGGGCGGTTCTTCGGATGAGGCTGCAAAAACCGAGGCACCATATCACAGCAGGTATGGCACGATAAAAATCCCTACCTGCTCAAAGACTGTAAGCGCCGAGCATAGACCTAAATTTTGCAGCCCTTTATCGGCAATGGTGACGTCTCCATATGAGTGAAACATTCTCGAGAGGGACGTTAAACAATATTCAATCAATCAATCCTAAGGTGTGTGTTTGCTTTGCTCTCAAATAAATAAAAAGTAAATGTTTATTTGGTATATACATGCATACGATACATTAAATTGTCGAAAAATAACATTGGGTTCTATGGTGTCCGGATAGGGCCTTTTGCAAAAGCGTGACTGCGCGTTAGTCACAACACGCCGTCACGCCAACAAGCAACGCGCTCTCACGCCTTCGCGCAGACAAGCAACGCGCCAACAAGCAACGCGCCTTCGCGCTCTCACGCCAACAAGCAACACACTTTCGCGCCGTCACGCCAACAAGCAACGCGCCTTCGCACCGTCACGCCAACAAGCAATACGCCTTCGCGCCGTGTTGCTTGTTGGCGAGACGGTGCGATATCGCGTTGCTTGTTGGTGTGACGGCGTGTTATGACTAACGCGCAGTCACAGGCACTCGACGTTTTGAATATCCATAATAAAAAAAATTGTCTTCCTGTAAACATAATATTCACAAGGTATATCACGCCGCCATCTTGGTTTTCTTTTTTACCAGCTGCATCGCTTGAAAATTTCGGCGAGAAGTTCGATATAATATGATAATTAGACCCCTACCGTTTAGAAGCAACTCTGTCAAGGTCTTACCTCTCGCATCGTCATGGTGAACTGGAAATAAAGTCCATTTATCAGCTATAATCAACCGTCAAACATCGTCTACTGCTTCTCAAATACAGCCTCCCCCCCCCCCCCCCTTAAATACGCCACTGGTGTTACGATGATGATGGAAGTCTCGCCATGCTGTCACACGCTACACGGTCATTGAGAATGGAAAAGGGATACAGTTATTTAACGTACATTGTAGGACTCCAAAGTGCGATTTGAACTCCAAAGTACGATGGTCTGCGCCAAACCCCGATGATGTGACACGCCAAAGTGCGATGGTCCACACTCATTCGCCAAAGTGCGATGGTCTGACACGCCAAAGTGCGATGGTGTGACACGCCGAAATCCATTGGTTTGTAAACGATACAGTGTTTTGGTACAGACTGAACCAACCATGTTTTGTTTCACCAAAATATCAGTGCAAAATCCATGCACAGAAATTAGAATAAGAACTTATTATATTACCATTTAGTTGTCGTGTTATTAAACACAACATTTTCCAACGCAAAATCGTATAGAATGTTTTGTATTATAACATACCCCCAAGAATTAATACGTGTACGTCAAAGTAATAAATGGTCATGAATTAAAGAATGTTTGGGCGAAGTAGATAGTTCGACAACAAATTTATCTTGCCGTGCTCACTATCCTCAACAGTGTAAACCTTGCCAACTGTCGTGCATGTTGCATTTCTTCGGTTTTATTTTGAATGACGTTAAGAATGACGTCACAATGACGAGACGTCACAAAACTCCGCACCATCGGACTTTGGCGTGACCATCGCACTTTGGAGTGACCATCGCACCTTAGAGTCTTACATATATAATATATATATATATATATATATATATATATATATATATATATATATATATATGCTTAGTAACAGCATTGTGACGAAAGACAAAGAGCGAAAAAAAACTAGGTTAGCGTTATATACTTATTAACAGCATTGTGACGAAAGACGAAGAGCGGAAAAAAACTACATTAGCAATGTTAGCGTTGAGACGTGGAAACTTGAAAATTGATTTTCTTCTTCACGGATTTGTTTCTTTGTAGTATCTTAAAGTGCTTGTATTGGCTTACCCTGAAGTTGTTATTTTTCCGTATTGTTTAATTCCTGGAAATGGTGAACCTTGGTTTTACTCTACTATTTGTTTGGGTTTTTTTTTAATCGCTGTCACTTCAGTACTAATTCGATAGTAGATTATAGGACTAGTAATTATTACTGGACTGCTCCGGGTATACTTTTGGACTGCAAGAAAATAGGTAACACGTCACAGTAAAGTATCGATTCCCTACATTGTATTTGTGTTTTCCATTCCCTGATAATTTAACTGGGGGTAAAATGGACATGTACATTTCTATTGGCCAAGTACATACAATGGAAAGATATCCTTTTTTAGAGGTATCCTTTTCAATTCAAACCCCTATATTTGGACACAACAAGCTTCAAACCGAGTTCGCTTGGCTACGCCCTACCTTGTCAGTTAGATTCTATATTACATACTCACCAATGCCCACTAACGTCGCGGCTCTTATATTAATGCAAAATCAATATGGATATCTTTCCACACGCCTCTGTTCTGAAAAAAAGTATAAAATGCCAATGACAATTGTAATTCTTTCATTACTGATGGACATGTAACATCATAAACAGAGCATTATTTCATAACCTTTTTGCATTTTCTTTAACGACATCGTGTACAATTTTTCATACAGGAAAAATTTCAAGAAGCTCCTAGGATTGGATTAAATCAGAGGAAAGTCACCCCGGTTATATAATCAGTTTTACAGACTTCTTCTGGTTCTGGATATGGCTGCGATCCGTCACCTCTCCATTTTCCTGGGGTTCCTTGTATGCACCAGTGAATCCCTCTTCCGGTCGGGCAGGCCTCGGGCACGGGAGTCGTGTAACACAGAACGCACAGAAATGGATATTACGCGCACAATGAGTGTCACTTACAATGGAGAACAAAAAACAGTGGAATGCGTGGCTAGGGTGCGAGTCAACGAGTGTGAAGGTGTCTGCTTATCAACGGCATCTCCGAATTTTAACTCATATCCAGATTTTAATAAGGTATGTATATATCTTTCACATGAATAACCGCCTTCAGCATTATGGAGGTTTCATCACGTATGAAGAGGGTAGCGATAACTATATTTAAAACAAATAATTTGAGGGTTAAAACTATTTACAATGTAAGACATGATTTAGTATTGATGCGATGAAGCTTTGAGTCGCACATTACAGAGTCCAGAGGGAGATAATTTCAGGTTTTAATAGTGTGTGGGGATAATGGGTTTTGCCTAATTTGAGTCAATTCGAAGTGAAAGTGTATGAATGTTGCGTGAGAGGGCGAGTGGGCCTGTCTGTTTTATGTATGATCACCTTTCCATGGACTGTTTTATATAACACGGTACGCCGTGCGTCTGTTCATCTGTCGTCTGTCTGCTAGTAGAAGGTGTTTCATGTCTATGACGCTACAGATACTGCTTTCGTTTGCATGTGACACAACTAGTTAAGCCTGTATCTGAACCATTTCAATTTTGTGTAGATCCTCAATAAAGCATTGATCCCACATAGAGTAGGCATACTATAAGGACGGCCTTACTAGGGATTTGTAAGCCGTGATCCCACACCGAGCAGGCATACTCTAGGGATTTGTAAGCCGTGATCCCACACCGAGCACGCATACTGTAGGAATTAGTAAGCCGTGATCCCACACTGAGTAGGCATACTCTAGGGATTTGTAAGCCGTGATCCCACACTGAGTAGGCATACTCTAGGAATTAGTAAGCCGTGATCCCACACCGAGTAGGCATACTCTAGGGATCTGTAAGCTGTGATCCCACACCGAGTAAGCATACTCTAGGGACTACCTTACTAGGGATTTGTAAGACTGTTCCTCTACGGAGGTGAAATTACTTCTCGCAATTTTTTATAGAAACAAATGTTTTTTTAATCTTTGTTTTATTCACATAACACGTTAGTTACTAGAGAAGCATTTATTTTTATAGAATCGTTTTTTAACACGTGTGGATTTACTACAATTACAATATGATCATTAACTTTTTAATTATTGCTTATACAGAACATTACCATCATTTAGAGCGTCTCCACGCGTTTTAGTTTGAGATACGAAACCCTTATCATGCGCACGCAGAGTTATTTAAGACTAGAATGACAATGCATTCTCCAGAATGATAATGACTCAGCAGATTCCCCAGAATGGAGAATGTCATCAAAACATGTATAAATGAAAATGCATTTATTGACGATGAAACGGACACTTTGATTTTGCTTGTAGTGAAGCAGAACTGGCTATTTCAAATGACAATTTTCCAACAGTATCTGTGCCCTGAAAATTGATTTTTAAAAATATTAATGAGAAAATAGCCTTTGAACTATCGTATGTCTTTTATCTAGGTCATTTATTTCATAAAGAAACGGAGATTTACATGTGTATTTCATGTATTCATTAGGCAAAGTACATTAATGTTTCCCTCCCATGTCCTTCAGATTATGGTAAGTAGGTGTATTGTTAAGAAGCCATAACAATGCAACAAATCCATAAAATGCACCCCCACCCACACCCCGAGCCTTGGGAACGGAGGGTTAAAATACAGTAGGTACCCAATAGAAAATGTTTTGACGGTCTTAACATTTTATTTCATCGCTCTTTACTGCCGGTGAACCTGAAATGATATCTTACCAATTGCTTAGTATAGCCCAAATAAATAATAACATATTCTCTATGAATAAAAACATTTTTTATCTACAAAATGTAGTTTTCTATGCTCAGCCCAAAATCGTACTTGGTGATTTTCTAACTGATCAAATGTTCAATCATGGAGGAATGTTACCAGCTCCAATCGCACATTCTCGGGTATTTCCGGCTGGCGGAAAAACAACCTGGAATGTATTACGCTGATTTCCATTATGATATCAAATCAAAATACGCCTATAAAAATATCTATTTTATTTTATACAATAGATATTTGCTAGAAACGATTAAATTCCCCATAGTAAGTTTATAAGCATATTAATGATTGCTAATTAGTAATTTAGTGGTTGAAAGCATCCATTTTATACATTTTCCACACTTCTGGTAAACGTAATACATAGGGGGAGTCTTTCCCGAGCTTACCGGAAAGACCCGAGAAGTTGCGATTGTACGGCTGCGTTCAAGATCGTAGGGGCTAGCCGAGGTGATAGGAACATGTATGGTGGCTGGCCATTTTACGGTTTATCAGGGTGGGTTTGTTTTTTGTTTGTTTTGTTGTTGTTTTTTATTTTTATTTTATTTATTTATTTTTTATTTTATTTTTTTTATTATTATTTTTTGTTGTTGTTGTTGTTGGTTATTTCAAGGCGAAAAGACAACAAAGTGATATTTTAGCTACTTTTCGTCCCCAAATAATGTTAAGACGACTAAATGATAAGATTAGCTACTTTTTCGCCTCAAAATAACAAAAAGACAACAAATTGTAAAATGGTACAAATCAGCCACCATACCTAGCCCCTAGGCTAGCCGCTACGATCTTGAACGCAGTCCACCTCTAGATGAAGCCATAGATTTTGGCCCATGACCTTCAGGGCCACAGCAGTAGTTTTTTAACATGCCAACGCCTGCCGTGACACGGAAACTTTAGGTCAGATCCCAAAGTTCCGTATTTTCACCTCTAATGGCGGACCTGTGTACTGTAACTAGCCTAAATGATCGAGCACTCTTGCAAGCTGGAGACACTGCTACTAATCTAGTTCCGTAGGTCGTGAATGCAACACTGAAATGGAAGTGGGTGTCCATGTGTAGTAAATGTATGTCTTGTATAATACGTGTATGTACACTTCCCAAGCGCTCGATGGATGGTGTGGTCCTGTGTCACCATAGGCGTTAATACAGGATAGAACTCATCCTTCGAAACGGCACACGGCGCCTAGCATAAATCAAAATTGATGGCCCCTTACTTATAACTAGTAACGTTTCAACATTTCTTACATTTCTAACAGTTTTCCCTCTGTGATCACCCTTTGACGTTTTGATGTGTTTGTTTCACCATACACGACATTGACATGTATGTAATTTAATTGCATGCTAATCAGGGATTTGTCATGGCTTAAGAGAGCGGGGATTGTGGATTCCATGTATAAGGCAGTATTTTTAGTACATGTCAATTTTATATTTTCATATTTATTTCAAATATGAATATAAGGAACCCCTCTCTAGTTCGTTAGGTATAGGTAAGGTGATAATAGGGATGATTTGCGTCATGATTGGACCGATAAGCAAATTATCACGTATATCGTTGTCCATCTTCTTCATAGTGATTCCCATTAACACAGCCAACCACAGAAACAGCTAGCCATTAAAGTGCAGCGGCACTTTACATATTAGTAAAACAATAGCTAACTATTAATAGGTATTAATTATTTATCTTCTCAGCGGATACATGGAAGTATACCCCGACCGAATTACTTTTCAGAACTAGTCATTATTGGTTGTAAATTTCAGATTTCATCTTTGACATCAAATGGTTGTCTGTAATTCTGGATATAGGTTAATCTATCACGGATTATTTTGCAGGACTGCAAGTGCTGCCGGGAAGGAAGTCTGGTAACGAGACAGATTACTCTGCAAGAGTGCTATGATAATGGCGTCGTATTAGCTGGTGTTCAACCGACGACAACCATTGCAGAGCCGACGAATTGTGCCTGCTTTCCATGTACAAATTAAAAAAAAAAAACATTGTCTGATTTTGCAAGAGATCGGATTCTAGAATATGTAAGAGAATAAATGACAGTTATATCAGTTTTGTTTTGAATAATTACAATTTTTATCATGCAAAGAGAGGAACATACGGATATTGAGAGAGAGAGAAAGCGTCTAGTATACTGAGCGAAATTCAGAGAGAGAGAGAGAGAGATTGAGATTTTATTTTACTAAGCTGAAATCATACAGTTTGTTGAAGATAAACACTTGCATGTATGATTATATTAAACACATTGTTTTACATCGTTGTTACGTGCAAGATTAATCTATTAATATTTCAAATTTTATTTGTTGATGTAAATCATGAATGTGCTTCTTTAAATTAGACTGAAAACTGCATTTGCTGTGTATAATAAAAACGTGAATTACATGTATTTATCATATACTTGGAAATGATTATGCAGATTCTGCACTGGTGGTATGGATGACGTCACAATGACCGATAACACAGACCGGAATGACAATCGATACAAGTACAGCTATTTAACAGAGCAATGTTCAAGCTTATACAATAAACATATCAAGCTGTAGTAAAACAATATCTCAAAGTTTTTACCATAGTAAATTAAGGTAGGCAATGTATTAAATATTCCCTGATCTATCTTTGAATAAAATGCATTGAATTGACCCGCATGTACCATCAAGTAAAACCAGTCCTCGTGTCCCCCTCGGGCTGATATGACATACGATATGGATTTTAGCATATATTACTCTCTATCTATATCTTCAGATGTTAACTGTAAGTTAAACGCAATATTTGTTAAATTCCAAATAAGAATTAAATAATATTGCATAGAGGAGGACTTTTTAACGCGTGTTTGAATTGTTGCGCACCTGAATGGAATGAACGATACCTTTAATTCAAATAATTTAGAAACAAGATGTGTTTGTGATATACGAATGCCCCCGATAATGGCCAATTCCGAAGATGGCCAAGGTCACAAGGGCAAATATCTTAGTACCAGTAGAAAGATCTTGTCAAAAGAAATGCTCATGTACAATATGAAAGCTCTAATTTTTATCATTTAGAAGGTATGACCAATGTAAAAAAAAAAAAAAAAATTAAAAGTCGGTCAAATGTCAAGGTGAAAAGGTTTAATACCAACGGAAAGGTCTTGTCACAAGGAATACTCATGTGAAATATCAAACTGACAAAGTTCTGTCACTTATTGTGCAAAAGTTATTAGCAAGGTTAAAGTTTTCAAAAAGTAAGTCAAACTCCAAGGTCACGGGGTCAAAAATGTTGGTACCCACGGAAATGTCTTGCCACAAGGAATACTCATGTGAAATATCAAAGCTCAATCACTTACTGTTCAAAAGTTATTAGCAAGGTTAAAGTTTCTGACAGAATTACAGAATGACAGACAGGACAAAAACAATATGCCCCCCGATCTTCGATCTCGGGGGCATAAAAAACGAATAATTGCGTGCATTAAATATATGTTATATTTATTGATATCATATATACTAAATAAAACCTGATTATTAGGAAGTCACTTAGAGCTCCAAATTAAATGTTCCTTATTTAACATGAATGATCTTTCTCCGAATTGAAAATTAGATAATGATTTTACGAATGCAATCGTAATCGGTCATGTCGAATACTTGATCAATGACGAGTGAACGGTCATTCATAATTCCAAAATTTGAAACTCAGTATTGGGAATGTGTTCATAATTGTAATTTTTGTCCAGTGCGTAATAGAAATCGTAATGCATTATATGAATAACAATCAGAAAAACTGCTACATATTGTAAACAATGGCCTGATTTCTTGGACATTGTCAGGTAGTGTACAAGCTAATTTCGGTGAAATATTTTAATTCAAAAGGCGCAAACTTCCCAGAACAGTCTTGGACCCTTCGATAATTGAGATATTGGGCAGTTTTCGATTTGTTACTTACTTTCAAGATATGTCATCACAAAACATGTTTCATTAAAATAAAAACGATTTTGGTTTTATCCATGTGTTTGTACATGTCAGTAACTGTTAATAAATTATCACAAAACGCTAGTGACTTCTACAATCACGGAAAAATTAAGAACATCGAAATTATCGGATGAATATCGTTTTTGAAACGTCAGATCGTTTGTTTCCGAAAGGGGGTGGGGTGCAGTGGCGTAGCTACTTTGTAGCACTGTAAGCACGTGTTTACAAATATTTTCGTTAAATTCTTATCACCGTAACCGAAAAATGTCCTCATATTTTAAACCTAGCTACGCCACTAGAGTGTCTTTTGTTGAATAAGATATAAGTAATATAATTATAAATCTTCATAGAATTATGAACTATTATATGATATTGATAATAAAACTATTATACGTACAACTAACACTGGATACCTACACAATTTTTTGCTGATCATGTTCTAAACCAATCGCAACTTCTCGGCTTGCCGAAACGCCCTACATGTAGAATGTGCGATTAGTGCCTCGCTTATTTCTGGTTTCCATAAGGATTGAAGAAACGAACGGGCATATTTTATTTATTCAACAATTATCAAAACATATTTCTTCTAGACAAGATCAAAATCAAGCATCGATAAACAACGGATTAACTTCATATCATATTATCATTAAAAAAAAAAAAAAAAGTTGAAAACTGGCTGAGATCCGCCACTTTACTTTCATTTTAGTTTATCGAAAACGAAAGTAGGTTTTACGTATCAAGCAAGATCCTATTACAGCTTACGTACATGTATGGAACAATTTTAAAGGTGCAAGCAGTACCTCTGGAGCAAGCGTTTCTGAGTTTATCGGTAGAACTTGTTAATTTATAAGTATAGACAGGGCCGTAAATTAACCTTCAATTTGGAGGAGGCAGGAAATTAGGCGGGGGTCTGGGGGCCGCCCAGGCCCCCAGACGCTGAGCACATTTTGTGCACACTGAACACGTTTCGTGCAAAATCCTTGATTCTAGGGCCTTCTAAGATGTTACTTGACTAACTCATTCTAAAAGAAAGATTTGGAATGCTTTTTAAGGGAGGTATCATGTTCTTAGTTATTGGAAACAACATAAATTCTAATGAACTTTAAATTTTAATTTTTTTTTGGCTCAAAAGTTGGAGGAGGCAGGTGCCTCCTCCGCCTCCATGTAATTTACGGCCCTGATAGATATATATTATGTATATTAATTACATATTACTATAAGGTTGCTTGGTTGTATATTGTTTAAGGTTCCACTCGAGAATGTTTCACTCATATGGGGACATCACATTTGCCGGTGAAGGGCTGCTAAATTTAGGCCTATGCTTGGCGCTTATGGCCTTTGATCGGGGGGGGGGATCTTTATCGTGCACACCTTCTGAGACACGAGACCTAGGTTTTTGCGGTCTCATCCGAAGGACCGCCCCATTTACAATGTGGTCACTTCTACGACGGTAAACGGTAAATGTAGTACGGCCGAAACCCGAATGCCGAAAGTCCCGGATAGCGATTTTTTCGAGTTTTCTCTCTTAATGCTGCATGTAATAACATATAATTTGCAGAGGTTACTGTTTGTAACCTAGGTACATAAAAGACAAACTTTTTCTGAGAATTCTACAAAAGTACCAAACCAGAGTTTTCACCTGCCAAAAAGCGGTAAATCTAGTACGTTTTATAAATGTCGGAACCCAAACACGGGGTCGAAGACACTGACCGATTCCCACAGCCCCTTTGTAAATACTGGGTTTTAAGTAATCATATCCATGCACAATATATTGATTAAGTCAACATTTTATGTTTCTATCATTATTTCCACAACACAGAATAATAAAAACTGCTGTATTTTGTAATCGTGTTCTTGTTTTAATCGGAACAAGTAGGTCCCCTTAGTTTGGTAAAGTCGTATCTAAACAGCGTACGCGTACATGCAAAACAAGGTACGGTTGTATACATAAAAAGTCCCCAAAAATTTCTCTCTATAAAATGTGTCTGGAATTAACCTTAATCAGCGTTTTAAGAAAGTAAAATAAATGCCAGGTATACTATGTCAACAAAATCAGAATAATAGTCCTAAATGGATATCATTATGACTTCATGAATGAAACATTTCCCGCCTTTTTCTCACAATAAGCCTGAAAACTGTCAAATGTCATACAAATTATTGCTCAGGAAAAGATGTGCGCATTTGTCGAGCAAAATGAAAATGATATATATTGTGTATTATTTTGAGATGAAAAACATGCTTCAATATGAATTTGCTCGACGCATGCGCTAATAGGAAAACCACCTGGATTTGTGGATATTTTCATTGAAAATGGCATTTTTGCAATTTTATGCCAACTTCAAGCTCTCGTCATGACACAAATCATTTTGCTGATCAAACTGAGTGAATTTTGGGTTTGCTAAACTATTCCTTAATTGAATGCCAGGATTTGAGCTCCATGTTAAATCATCAATATTTTGGGCCAGATGACTGTAAAAACTGTACCTACTTTAACCATTGATTCCGTTGCCCAGCTCTAACCACGCGAAGGTTCCCCATTCACCCATTCATGTTATTTTGAATAAAAATTTAAACTCCGGAAGTAAAGAAAGTATACCCCCTAAAGTAAATAATGTAACCCAAAAAGTGTGCTTTTACAATATATTGTCATTTTGATTAAGAAAGAAAAGGGAAATATGATAGTACAGTCGTTAATCGTCTTGACGATGGAATGATAATATTCAAATTTGTCGTTCTTCTTCGATAAATTACATATAAATTACATGTACATATGATTACTTTAAATCACACTTCGTATGCATTAGTAGCCTACACTGCATCAAAATAATAATTGAATTATAAAATTATTCAATTAATTCAATAACGAATATGTTTCAACAACCGAAGTTTAAAAAGAAGCACACTATTTATAGTGTATATCAAAGTGGATTGAAATATTGCAAAATAGTGCGTGTACTACACATGTATAATTATAAATAATATGTAGGGTGATACAATAAAATGCGCATATAAATGCACCATATCCGCAATTGCGATTTAGATATCTAGAACTCAGTCTGATTCAATATTGTCTATAATGCTAAAACGCGGACTTTCTGTAGATCAAAAGATCGGCGACCGTGTTCGGGTTTCGGCATTTATAAAACGTACTAGATTTACCGCTTTTTGGTATCCAAAAACTCTGGTTCATTATCTTCTTTACATAATTCCCAGAAAAAAGTTATATGATTCTTGTTTAATAGGTCACAAACAATTATCATAATAAGTTTGATGTCATTCTATCAATTATTAAGAAAGAAATCATGCAAAAATCGTTATCCGGGACTTTCGGCATTCGGGTTTCGGCCGTACTACATTTACCGCTTACCTTCTACGACAAGCAAGGGGTAATGAGGACCTATTCTAACCCGGATCCCCACGAGATGTGCCAATCACTAGATACTGGTGTTTGTGTTCAGAATTAACTTGTAAATTGAAGAAAAAAATCTGTTTTAAATGAAACTTTTACAAGTATATTTAACCTACGTAAACAAAAACATGGCACGAGCCTTGTTTACATAACATGGAATTGTGAGCTCTGTATTTCCCATGTCGTGCACACGTGCAAACAAATTGATACAAGTATTGACTAATCCCTGTGATAACGCATATACACAGAACCAGATGGCGGCAAAGACGGAGGGGGTGTTAAAGGGTGGACAAATCCGAAATAACCTTTAAGCTGATCCTGTGAAGCCATTTTCCTTAATAAATAAACTAGACACTCTTACACTGTTCAAAGTCACTACATTAGCGTGCACTATTCGCTTCCTGAGGGTCTTACCAATTTATTTACAATCACTTACAAAAAAATATTAATAAACAAAATTAACAACTTACAATAGATCAAATCAAATTTCACAAAAACAGTGCCCAATGGTTATCAACAAGCTGAATACACACACGATAAATAAGTTGTCACAAATAAGCCGATGTCCCCAGATTGAACTCTGATAAACATCGTTCTGAAATAGATCGTATAGACTATTGTGTAAAACACTGTTAATGCACAGTCATTGTTATATTCATATTTGAAGAATACAATTGTTTTTAATTCTTTTTCAATTTTCACCTTCATGTTTGTGAAAATTGCATACACCAATCAGAGAAATCTACGCCATTAATGGCATATTTGATGTCACGAATTATTTTCTTAAGTCGTTTTCATACAGTCAACCATCGGCATGGAAATAGCCAAGGTTGTGATTTCATTGTTGAGTGTTCTTCTTTTAGTCCTCATGTTGATCTGCTCCTGTAGGGTGTGGTGGACATCAAGGGGAGATAATTCTCATCACCACAGTGGCTACACACATTCACATCAAACTGGTAACGGGATCTCTAACCACTGCTCCTCTGAGGACCGAGACTGTAAGTCATTTAATTCGTTCTCCCATCGTGGTTATATGTACATGTATATATCACAGGCGCCTCAAGTATGGATATTACTAACACCCCCCCCCCCTTATGATAATTTTCTTTGGAGGGTTGCAATAATTTCTCTGAAATGTGTGAATTCCCGGTCTATCTCATCCCTCTTTAGCTTTATGTAATCGTTTCACGCTTTGTGTAAGCTTTAGAGATTGGCCTTCTACCGTTATAATAAAATAGTGTATTTTATCTTACCAGTAGAAGGCCAATCTCTAAAGCTTACAAAAAGCGTGAAACGATTACATAAATCTAAAGAGGGATGAGATAGACCGGGAATTCACACATTTCAGAGAAATTATTGCTACCAAAAAAATTATCAAAAAAGCGGAGTAGTAATATCCAGGTGCCTGTAGTGCACGTATATATGTACATTCTAAAGTATGAAAAATACCCATCTTGGATTCGAACGAGAATTAAACGAAGTACACGGATATTGATATTCAATTAAAAGACTCCCAGATTAAAATCTAGTAACAATTTACTCAAATGAAATAAGTCCTGCACAATTATATCTCCTCTCTATTTCTTGTACAGCCATTACTTTGTTCGATACTTGGTGAGTAAACTTGGACTGAAAATATATAATTACTGTCAGTGGTTAAGGAGGTGTGCTACACCAGGGAAATTTGATATGGATGAAAAGTGGAGGATGTGTACAACAATAATTTGAAATTGAAAACTTTTAAATTTACTTCAATTAGTCAAAAATGAAGTTTTAATAGAATGCAATCTGAAAGAAATCAAAACCCTTGCTTGACTTTGAACTGTGCTCTACAGTTCAGTAGTCGCCGTGCTCACTTTTTAAATCAGTGGACAACTATAGCTAATATTGATATTTTTATCCATGTTTTAAAAGGAAGTCAGCCATTATGACGATGTAGAGTACCTCCTTAAAGCACTGTGTCAATAAGTCATGCATATTCATGTATTCTGGTGTCTAATTTACACATTTTCGTGATATTCTGCCTCATTACTTGCACTTGAGTCACGTGATGCTGTACGGAAAACCGGATACGGATATTATAAGGACACGTCTTGAGAATGACATTCGCCTGTAATCCATCACACCGGAAATCTAATAGACAAGAACTCACCACCTTGATTACACAATCCTATTATTGAGTAATGGAAAGGAGATTCTGTGTTGTAATTCGTGCCTTTATTTGTCAGCTGTTCGTACTTTTTCTGTGCCAGGTTTAGGGAAATGTCAAGCAGGTGTTCTGTAAATGTCGTTTCGAGTTAAAATGAAATCTAAAAACACGGCAGTCATAATAGAATTTAGACTATTTCTGTGGATTTGTGGACTTTCTCACAATTTCTGTTTGAAAGTTTCGAATTATATACTACGAAAGCGTATTGCTGCCAATTGATATTAATATTTTTACCTACGGGGTACTAAGTCGTACGATCTCGTGAGGATCCGGATTAGAGTAGGTCCTCAGTACCCCTTGCTTGTCGGTAAAGGCGACTAAATGGAGCTGCCCTTCGGATGGGACTGCAAAAACCGAGGCCCCGTATCACAGCTAAAGATCCTTCCTTGTTCAAAGAACGTAAGGATCGAGCATAGGCCTAAATTTTGCCGCCCTTCATGACAATGGTGACGTCTATATATGAGTGAAATATTCTTAAGTGGGACGTTAAACAATATATACATTCAATCAATCAATCTAAGTCGTACGTACGAGAGTGTAAGTCGTAATTACGAGAAAACATGTCGTATAAACGACATATACTAAGTCGTAGGTACGATGCGCTAATTGCTGAATGTGTACACTCTATATTTTCATTTAGTGAATACATTTGTATTTTGACATAGGAAATTTAAATTAATCAATCACCTACATGAAATAAATATGCCTTTAATAGAAGTTAGAGTAATCATTATATAGCTGTTTCCTTCAAATATGTGGGAGCAAACATTCAATACCGATACATTGCATAAAATAATTGAATAATACATTGATTGATTGTATCTTGTTTAACGTCTCGCTCGAGAATTTTTCACTCATATGGAGACGTCACCAAGGCCGGTGAAGGGCTTCAAAATTAGGCCTATGCTCGGCGCTTATGGCCATTGAGCAGTGGGGGTTCTTTAGCGTGCCACACTTACTGTGACACGGGTCATCCGTTTTAAGGTCATCTCCGAGGACCCGTGACATTCACACCTGATGCCGACCGTTTAGCGATGTATAACATATATGCATTGATATGAATCAATGTACATTGATATGAATTAATGTATGCTTAAATACCATATCTAAGCTATGTTATATAAGGTTAAAACAAGAGTACCGCAAACGGTACATAGCACGCCCGTGAAATGCTTACATTGGGTGTTTTTTGTGTGCTATAATTTGTATAACTTTGCTTAAGGTAGTATCAGCCATCATAAGGCTGTGACAAACTTTCATATGAACAAAGGGTCTTAACTTAAAAATTGACATTTCCTCAAAATGGGCCAAGTTCGACAACCTGCAATTTTTTTTCAAAAATGGAAGAAAATCAAAATCCTTCTCCAGATGCACATCTTCAGTACCTATACAAACACTCCACAAAATAAGAAGGTCCTCACTTGAAAACTGTGGGAGGAGTTGGGCAGACAAATTATTTACCCTTCATAGAATATTAATTTCTAAATAGACTAAGATCAACAACCTGTAATTTTCTCAAAAATTGTAGAAAATCAAAATCCATCCCACATGCACATCTTCAACACCCATACAAACACTCCACAAAATAAGAAGGCTCTCGCTTGAAAACTGTGGGAGGAGTAGGGCGGACAAATTATGTACCCTCCATATAATAATTATTTCCAAATAAAGGGGCAAAACTCCTGGGGAAAAGGTCGAAATGGATCAAAATTGCAGTATGATCCAGAGTGACCCATACATAAGCTACACAGCAAGTTTCAGCATGATATGTGAAAGGGAAATGAAATTATAAAGAGAAAACTCCGAACGGACGGACAGACGGACGGACGGACATACATCGCTAAAGACGGGCGTGCGTATAAAAATATTATTTATATATTTTTGATGTTCCGTTCCGTTTTCCGTTACGCGTGTTTAGCAACACCGACTAACAAATGATTAAATAAATCTTATTATGAGCTGTGTGATGTCGACATTCTGTTACGTGTCCTGATATTGTGTAGATATCTCGCTGGAGAAAATATTGGGACGGAGATCCAGCTCTGCAGCTACATGTAGTAGATAATGCCATATTGATGGCTCAGACAGAATATCCTGATTATGTATACGATTTAATGAATTCATATTGCCTAACGTCCTTCTCGAGAATCTTTCACTCATATGGAGATGTCACCACTACCGGTGAAGGGCTGCTAAATTTAGGCCTATGCTCGGCGCTTAGGGCCTTTGAGCAGGGATGGGTCTTTATCGTGCCACACCAGCTGTGACACGGGACCTCAGTTTTGTGGTCTCATCCGAAGGACCGCCCCCATTTAGTCGCCTCTTACCACAAGCAAGGGGTACTGAGAACCTATTCTAACCCGGATCTCCACGGGACTATGTATGCGATATTCCTTAAACAATATAATGCTTCCTTTGCTATTTCATCGGGTGGTGAAGGTAGCTAGCATTGCAGAAAAAAATTCATGACTGTGCACATTTTTTTCCTGCAATGATTGCTACCTTTATTACCCGAGGAAATAACAAAGAAAGACATTTTATTGTTAAATAAAATAAGATTTAAACTATATTTAAGTACTAAAATATCATATGGTTGACCCATTCGTTACGTTAATCCAATGTATCCTTTGACCTTGATGACGCTCCATATTTGGAAATGATCTATGCAGACTGGTGGTACAAAATAGTTTGTAACAAACATGTATTCATTGTATGATGAAAGCAATGTCAATTTCAAAAGAAATGTGGGAGAAAAGATTCAGTGAATGTAAATATTAAGATATTGTATCGACATTATACACACATCGTGATGTTTACAGAAGCTTCTAGCAATGTGTACAATGTTAACAAGATATCGTGTCGACATTGTAAACATCGTGATGTCAATTCAAGGTTATGTCAATGTGTACATTATGATATTGCTGCAAGGTATGAAATATGAATGTTTTTATAATACATGTATATATATGAACATAAATATCTACAGTATCAGGATTTTGATATTTTTGATAGAAGTTTTTCTTCTTCTTTGCCATCTAGTTCCTCAAGCTGACAACCATGGTTATATCAACTCCCGTGAATCCACCAGCTGCTCGTTATATAGTGGTCAAACCACGATATCCATTGATTTCACTCAGTGACGTGAAATGTCATCTACTCATACATGTATGTGTGTATGAATTCTAAAATTCTCACGTTTCCCTCATGCTTCTTAATGTGAAATAAATGTCAGCTGAAATAACATTTATTCTTGTTGTGTTCTATAAAATGTTGTAGAATTAAGAAGAAAAAAGAAACAGAATGATTAAATTTTGCCTTGGAGTACTGAACTACGATTACTTCAAATTTTAATATTTCTACGTTGTCATGGTCAAGTGACAAAAGTATGCGAGTGTAAGGGGTGTTAAGGGCGCGTACAAAGTAGAGACATCGAAAATTTGGTGAACTAGAAATTTTACACACTGTAGCCACTGTTTCGATGGTGGATTAATTCAGAATATTTTTAAGGTAACATTTACATATTTATACCCCCACCCACCCCACATGGTGGAGGAGCATTTGTCACTTCTGATTTTCCTATAGCTAGTCAAGTGGCCGTTTTCTCCTCATATTTCGTTGATAGCTAAGGGGACACCCCCACCCCCTTTAGGTGAGAATTCTATTGTCTAGATCCGTCATTGAACTATTTTCGCCGCGCCAACTTCTGTTTCATTGTCTTCCCTGTTCGGAATCGCCTCTGCCTTAATACGCAAACAACAGTCATATGCAAAGTTCCCCAATGAAAAAGTTCAGGGGCAAGCAGCAAAGCCATATATAAAGGAATGAAGATTTTATAACTTGCGAATTATCTCCCTTTGATCACAATCATTGATGCATTTGCTTCAACTTAAATCGATCTGTTGCAAGGGCTTAACCACTGACCAATTTGTATTAGATTTAACAGGAATTAATTACTTAAAAACTTGAAACTGCCGCGGACCTCTTGTATTATTCTCTTTGGCCCCAGACGCAGACGACAGGAGAAGTTAGAGCTGGATGGACAACACATAAGAGTGGGCTCGAATGCAGTCCCACTCTGATCAGATTGGCAAAAGACGGACCTGGTTGGCGCTCCGTGGCCTACAGGCCGTCCACCATGTCTCCCCTAAGACAATCGATCAGGAGAATGAGACGAGGTGGTATCTTACAAAGTACACGTGTAGCTGTGATTCCCATTGTTCTTTGGCTATATACATACATATATATTGGAAATAATTTAGGTTCACAGCACTTTTTTCATGGAGAGTGAAACATACATCACTTCTTTTTTATGATAAAATAGCGATCGAAATAGGATATGCCTTTGCAATACTATATTTTATTGCTGACCTAGTTACTAACTTGATTTAAGATTTATGGGTCACGTGATCGACATTCATGCGTGCTTTGCTAGAGGAATACAACGTGAGCAATAATGAGAATGGGAAATGACGTGGAGTTAAAAGTAAGCGGACGCATTTTATAATGTTTTGTGCTTTGTTTTTGGTCAACTTAATGTTGTTGCGTAAAAATACAGCGATCACGAAATTCATAGATCTAATTCTTTTACCTTAAAGGTTCCCGAACCCCCATTGGTCATGTATACTTTCAGGGGTTTTTCATTAAAAAATCTACCCAAGAGGACTTCCTAATCTGTTCTTTAAAAAAAGTGGGTTTTTCAAAATTGTATGTGAAGTGAAAACATCAATGTTGCAGTATACTTTTTTGTGCCACTCACTCTTATAGATGTTCATTCTTTTGTTTTATAAATCAGTAATTCATCAAAATGCTTAACCTTTCTGCGTCGAGAGACAGACAAATCAAATGCATAAAGAATGGTGTCACATGCACCTTCACATAGTGTGCCTATTACAGATGCAATACACCAACACTTTCACGACAACAGAGATAAAATATCGATATACTGTCAGTTACTGGGAAGTCAATTAATATTTACTTAATAAATTAAAGGAAATTAATTTCAGTGAACAAAATTTATTATCTATTTCAACACTAGATGATGAGAAATTTAAAGGCTTCGTGAGAATGTTGTCTCTAGTCATACAATACCAATATTCAATTGATTACATCATCACCAACGCCGCTAGACGATGTGGCACTGATATTCTAATGTAATGCTTTGAATGAATTCCTTTAGAAATCCAAGAATGCCAAGGTTTAACATGAAGCAGTTTCTACAAGATTAGTAGGAGTTCGGTGGCCTTTACAACATTACAATTTCCGAGCTGTCACTAAACCTAATATCCTCCAGGATGAATATAATATGACTGATAGTCGCACATAGTAATCTAATGAATAAAATATCACATTTCGCTGAAGGGAGTTTCTCTGGAGTTTCATCAAATAAAAAGGAGCAATTTTAGAGAGATCTTTATTACATATTACATAAAGTTTTCATACATGAAACTGATACATTTAAAGGAAATCAAGATAAAAACAAACTACAGAAATTGAAGTCCATCTGCGTGTTGCGTTTTTCTCCTAACTGAAACTAGACCAGTTATCGTGGGTGTTCGACTGTTCATAGTACTACTCTGCCTGTTCAAGGTGTCTGTTTGTTGCATGGCATCTGGTGACAGCGTTGTACCAGATCCCTTACATTGTGAGACAATCACTTCCAATGTCTTGTCCCATGATGAGATGATACATTATGTCCAGTCTGTGTTGTTCCCAGGGTTATGGTCAGACAACGAGACTGACCACGTTCCAGGCAGTGCCACGGCTGGTTCATGAAATTGACCTCCGTGACACTCTCCTTTCTGACCTTGGTGTCAGTTCACCATTGATGAAAGTAGATGAGATCAAACGAGCATTAAATAGTGAATTTCCGCCGAAATTCATTAATGATTAAACGTCCAGGGCAAGTCACCCTCAGCTGAGCAAAAATATAGACCGATTTAGCTATCGGATGTTCCACCAGAGGAAGCCAGCACAATCAGAGAGAGCTACTACAAGAAAGACGGCATCCTTATGCAAGAATGGCGGCCACTGACGCACTCTTAGATGAAGAATGGTGAAAGGTGAAGATAACGAACAGTGATCAATCTTAAAACTCGTATAAGCAATACAAAATAAAGAGTTGGGCACACGCGGACCCCTGGACACACCAGAGGTGGGATCAGGAGGAGTAAGAATCCCCTGTCGACCAGTCACACCCGCCGTGAGCCCTATATCTTGATCACGCCGTGAGCCCTATATCTTGATCAGGTAAACGGGGTTATCCGTAGTCAAAATCAGTATGCCAAGAACGACCTAACAATCGGCATGAAACATGTCAGGCAGTATTTGACTCAATGATAGGCTGTATTGGCAAACTAGATCGTTATAACGACCATAGAATTTGCGAAATCCTGATTTTAAACGAGACTGTTGGAACCCCTTCACCATCAACTTGTTTGGCAGTAGCCTGCTTCAATTTAAAAACTGAATTTTTTTATTTGTACAAATTTAAAGCGAATGATTCTGAATTAAGCAAGTCGTGACATTTTTATCAAACAGTAGGAAATTCCATCTGAATTTTGAAGAGGTGATTGTATTCATGCTCACGTTGTATTCATACGCAAGAAAAGACTGATCACGTGACCAACTTCATGTTACTCAAAACTGAATGTCATTTTCATTAGGATTGTCATATAAGGAAATACACTCGCAAATGTAAATATGATAAGTGAAACCTACTTTATGACCTACATGTAAATATTCTACTGTGACAAAACAAACGCCGCTTATTTGGGTTCCTATACAACTCGCAATTTTAAAGCTTAAAGACCATGCCCAAAACGTGACCAACTTCATGTCATATCCCAATAACATTAATGCTCAAAAATGATATCTAATTTCTTTTATGGCAAAAGTGGAACCTAACGCAAATGTCAAGATTCGTACAAACAAGAAGAGTTCAAGAAATGTTTGGGGTATGACTGATTTTTACAGAAAACTTTGTCCATTTTCCCCCTCAATATAGTTGGTCGACTTACCAACCTATTACAAAAGAGGGTTAAACTTGGATGGAGAGAGAACTGTGATGGATCATTTTTGTACAATCAGAGCTGTAGTATTAATTTAGTTCTTTCAGTCCCAGATGTGTCTCAGCAGTGGTGATGCTAGTGACGTATTCGGTAGGAGATGGAGACAAGTTATCAGAATATAGTAACAGGGTTTTTTTATCAAAAGAACTTCCAAACTGTCGACATACTTATATTAACATTGAAAACAGGTGTCTGATTTTGTTGTTAACTTTACATTTTGATGTTTATTTTGAATGTTACTGTGTGTCTTATGTTGGTTTTTACAGATGACAAGTCCTTCATGTCAGACAGGGCTCACAAGATGGCGCTAATTGTTACAAGCGTATATGATGTTGATATCAAGAATATCAAAGACAATGTTACTGCAGTTGGCTTGTTAAGCATATCAAGAATGTAAATTGTAGTTCAGTTTCATTTGTGTTGCGTGGATTCGATGTACATACATTCAGGTCTTGAATTTTATTTGTCATTCAAACATTTACGAAGAGGTTTTGTATAGTATAAGTGTACCCAGTCGTGTTTACTGACACTTGTACAGAAGCCGATAGGTGCCATGGCATAGAATTAGCCTAAAATCCATTTAACGAGCGGCCACCACTTAATTTATGAGGCGGCCGCCACTTAATTTAACTGGTGGCCGCCACTTAATTTGTACCTGCTCAAAGGCCATACGCGCCGAGCATAAGCTAAATTGTGTAACACTTCACTGGCAATTGTGACGTTTCCATATGAGTAAAAAAAATCCTCGAGAGGGACAATAAGCAATATACAGATATCTTTATACTTTTTGATGGGATCCTAGAAATGTCCTTTTTCTTCTCAGCACTAAGATTTCAAAAGCGATTCATTCTTATGCCCAAAAATACCAATAATATGACGCGAATCTACACCTCGACTGTCAAGATTTGTAATACATGTACATGTGGCGCGGACGTATAGCTGTCCGCTTGGGGGATGTTTTAGCTCCTGGAAGCACCATGCCACTTGACTCAAATAGCACGAACCTCTTTCATTGGACGCTGCCAAAAAAATTCAAGGTTAGAATTAAATTTGCTGAGGTATATTTCAAAATGTGAAACAGGTCACCTACAAAATCCAGTCCATTATATCACATCTCTGGTGAATGAAATCTGGCATTCGTGTGCTACATTTTGGAAGATCTATGTACAAATTAACCTGGAATTTCATACATCAGGAAATGTAGTCTTTCCGTACGTCATCTGGTTTTTCTATGAAGGGGTTATCTCTCTTAGACTAACTCCACCTCTGTGTAGAGTTGCACTAATTACTTTTAATGGGCACAGCTTTTTACCATTAGGTATATTTAAAAATGAATGAAGAAAGATTCATTTCATCTGAAGACATAGACAAAATGAACCAATTTGATATGCCTGATGTGAATAGACGTGCTCATCTGCCTCACAGTGTTTATAGAGCTCTATTACTCTCATACACATCATTCACGTGAGAAAACTTAAGGAGGTACTCTACATCGTCATAATGGCTGACTTCCTTTTAAAACATGGATGAAAATATAAATATCAGAAATATTTGTCTTATCATTTAAAGTATCATCGCCTAGCTCAGTAGCTCAGTAGGTTAGCACGTCGACTGAAAAGAAAAGGGAAAAAAAGCACGTCGACTGCTGAATAGCAGATCGCGGGTTCGACCTCAGCAGGGGTTTTAATTTTTTTTTATTTTTTTTCGGATTGCTTTCTACTAAATCTGCAATTTTTGACTAGATAAAGTAAATTTGAAAGTTTTCAATTTCAAAATATTGTTGGATACATCCTCCATTTTTCATCCACATAAAGTTTCTCTGGTGTAGCATAATTCCTTAAAATCTCTTAAGACAGATTTTACCAATATTCACAGAACAAATTTAGAGATATGTGACGATGATGAAATCGAGTTCTAGAACTCTTCGCACGAGCACCGAGCTGCATACAACGTGTGGAGGAATTTAAAAATACTTTGATGAAATTGATTACATTTGACAATGTCACGAAAATTTGTGACAGTAAAGTAAATTATTCACAGCTGTGTTGTCAAACTTTCAACATAAAATATTGATAATCAATTCAAATTCCTGTTCGGAATTTCGCTTTAGAATTTACATTCAATGGAAATATGTCTTTAAATTAAATAAAATCCATCTACATTTAGACGCTACTGAATATATGATATTTTTCAAAATAGGGAGTTGTACCTCCGTTTCCAGAAAGCTCAACGTGTTTATCCAACAAAAAGTGTGTCGTCATTTACACCTTACAACCATGACGGACAAAATCCAACAAAGGGCAATAGCCTAATACACGGCAATACTAATACACGGCAATAGCCTAATACACGGCAATACTAATACACGGCAATACTAATACACGGCAATAGCCTAATACATGGCAATACTAATACACGGCAATACTAATACACGGCAATACTAATACACGGCAATACTAATACACAGCAATACTAATACACGGCAATAGCCTAATACACGGCAATACTAATACACGGCAATACTAATACACGGCAATAGCCTAATACACGGCAATACTAATACACGGCAATAGCCTAATACACGGCAATACTAATACACGGTAATACTAATACACGGCAATACTAATACACGGCAATACTAATACACGGCAATACTAATACACGGCAATACTAATACACGGTAATACTAATACACGGCAATAGTCTAATACACGGTAATACTAATACACGTCAATAGCCTAATACACGGTAATACTAATACACGGCAATACTAATACACGGCAATACTAATACACGGCAATACTAATACACGGCAATAGCCTAATACACGGCAATACTAATACACGACAATACTAATACACGGCAATACTAATACACGGCAATAGCCTAATACACGGCAATACTAATACACGGCAATACTAATACACGGCAATAGCCTAATACACGGCAATACTAATACACGGCAATAGCCTAATACACGGCAATACTAATACACGGCAATAGCCTAATACACGGAAATACTAATACACGGCAATAGCCTAATACACGGTAATACTAATACACGGCAATAGCCTAATACACGGCAATACTAATACACGGCAATACTAATACACAGCAATACTAATACACGGCAATTATACTAATACACGGCAATACTAATACACGGCAATACTAATACACGGCAATACTAATACACGGCAATAGCCTAATACACGGCAATACTAATACACGGCAATACTAATATACAGCAATACTAATACACAGCAATACTAATACACGGCAATTATACTAATACACGGCAATAGCCTAATACACGGTAATACTAATACACGGCAATACTAATACACAGCAATACTAATACACGGCAATACTAATACACGGCAATACTAATACACGGCAATACTAATACACAGCAATACTAATACACGGCAATAGCCTAATACACGGCAATACTAATACACGGCAATAGCCTAATACACGGCAATACTAATACACGGCAATACTAATACACGGCAATAGCCTAATACACGGCAATAGCCTAATACACGGCAATACTAATACACGGCAATACTAATACACGGCAATAGCCTAATACACGGCAATAGCTTAATACACGGCAATACTAATACACGGCAATACTAATACACGTCAATACTAATACACGCCAATACTAATACACGGCAATAGCCTAATACTTGGCAATAGCCTAATACACGGCAATACTAATACACGGCAATAGCCTAATACACGGCAATACTAATACACGGCAATAGCCTAATACACGGCAATAGAGTGTACAGTGATGTTGAATTTTATTCAGTGGATCTTATATTTTATAATCATTTTTTTTAATAATCATTGATTGGAATGAACGTTCAAATATTGATGAGCGTTTGTCACAAATGAAGAAAGTAGAATAGTGAAAGAGCCAAAGATTTGTATTGAATTGTATGGAAATGAATTGGTACCTTTTTCTTCCCCCATTAAGAGCATTGTACTTACGAAAGATGTACATTTGTACATTGATAATTGTAAAGCGCTTTGAGCAGCATACGCTGGATAAGGCGCTATATAAAACCAATCATTATTATTATATGTACAGAGCATATTGAACCCAGAAACAAAGACGCACGACATATCTATGTGCAAAATCTAACTCTAAATAAACACTTCAAAGCTTAAAGTTTCCCAAAACGTGTACGTAGAAGATGATATCACTCGAAAAGACTTTAAATAAAACATAAAACATAAAAAAAATTCAGTGATGCTTTGTTGTTGCATAAAAACATTTATGACTGTAATAAACACTTTATATCTATGAATTATTCTGACGTAAAGACATGCACCTGTAATTTCATCAAATAGGACCCCTAGTGATGCATGGTTATTCATTTACATACAAGTATTGTAATTCATTTCTGATTTATACTCTTTTTAAAGATGTATAAAAAGCACACTGTGGAAACTGGAATACAAACTTTTCTTATTATGCAATAGTTAGACACAGTTCGTCAATCCATTTTCCATAGATATTTGCAGACTGTGCTCACAAACGAGATGAGGGCCTCCGTGGCGGAGGGGTTAGAACATCACACGGCCTCTCACCTCTGCTCGGCGCGGGTTCGAATCTCGCTCGCGCCGGTAAGTGCGAGAGTTTCCCAGCTTATTTTCGGAAGGTCGGTGGTCTCTTCCCAGGTACATGTACATATTTATGTTATTCTGTGTCTGATGAGCCGTTTGGCTCAAGGATAATAAAGAACTTGAACTTAAACATTGTATCTGGGTTCTCTCTTCCACCAATAAAAACTGGGCGCCACCAGATAACTGAAAAATTGTTGCGTGTAGCGGAAAACATCAATTAATCAATCTTTGGTAGGTTGGTTGTATCTTGTTTAAGGTCCTGCTCGACAATTTTTCATTCATATGGAGAAGTCATCTCTTATTCTGAAAGTTTTCATTAGATAATTAGATAATACTGGTTTGTCTTCACTAATCATCAACTAAATTTTATCCTTATTTGTTAAAGGGGCATGGACGCAATTCTGGTACAAATATATATTGAGGAATTTAATTGGTAATATAACATTTAATTCGTGTAAAACACATGTATATCAAGAACTGACACAAGGAAACACATGGGCCCTCGAAGTTGACGGCTTCGGTGAAAGGGGCTTTTATAACGAAAATGTTTTGTTCTTTCTTCTTTGTGCTAGCTCCCTAACTTGATATATCGTTAAAACATGTTGGAATATTGAATACGCACCTCTGTATGTGATTTTCCGGTTATAATAAGTGTGTTGACCAAAACGATTTTGAGAGTCACTTATTTTTTTCTACAACAAAACAACACTGTTAATTTCAATCGATCAAACATCGTGCCCATGTTCTTTAACAATTGTTTTTAATTCTAGATACTACAAGTATGCCAATGCCCCTTTAAATAGATAAAGTTCATGTTGAACTTGGATATATCATAAAAAGCATATTTCTGTCTTCAATATAAAATAGATAATCAGTAAGTAATTCATTTCTTGTACTATTTTAGTTGCATAATTCATTAATTCTTTTCTTTCTTTCTAGAGGAATTTTCTGACCAGTATTGTTTTTTACCATTTCATTTCTCTTAGTTCATGTGCACTTACTCGAAATCTGCATAGATGTTTTCTTACTTCTGGAGATGTTTTCTTACTTCTGGAGATGTTTTCTTACTTCTGGAGATGTTTTCTTACTTTTGGAGATGTTTTCTTACTTCTGGAGATGTTTTCTTACTTCTGGAGATGTTTTCTTACTTCTGGAGATGTTTCAAACATGTACTTTTACATATCATAGAATGTTCTTAAACAAAAAATATGTGGTAAATTTTCCTGACTTCTGACCCTCTCCACGTCTCTTTGACCAGTATATAGTAAAACTTGTTTTTAAATAAGAATTTGATATTTTTTACAATTGGATTTTAAAATTTCCATTTTAACTAAAATGATTTATATTTTTGTACCCACAATATATAGTGTATGAATTCAGATTAGTGTTCTCTGTATACTATTAAATATTGTCTGTATAAGCACTGTCTAACACGGATATTCTGGACTATTTACAAGTGTATGCCAGTACAGTAAAATACTGTGGGTTGTTACCTAATTATTGTTTTTCTTTAAGGAAAGTCCGTGCTTTTACGTATCCGGTTTTAAATTTTAAACACCGACTAGAAAGTTCCAGTTATAACTTCTTTGTCTGATGTTTGTAGTTTACGAGAACTGTACGAGTCAAATTTAGCATTCAAATGTGAATCTTCAGATATATTTACCATGAATTATTATAGTGTCAAGTCCTCACAAGCCCCAATGGTACAAAGCAATGTAATATCTACATTGATCTCTAAAAGGCTCATAGCTTGCAATCTAAACCTGAACAAGTTAAAAATCATACATAGACGTGACCCTCACAGTGGAATTCAAACTGTTTTTAGTGAGTTTTGTGTTTGGTTTAAAGAAACCCAGAATTATAAATCCTCAGAAAATCATCAGCAAAGTTGTTGAATATTTCAACTCTTCTTCACAAGTACTTTCAAGAAACAAAATTATTTGCACATGAGCTGTAGTTGCTAGAATATACATATACATGTATGTTACACTATATTTATTTTTTCTATAAGTATGAGATAGCATGTATGTATTTTTATGTATGATATGATTGATAGCCAAAAAAAAAAAAAAAAAAGAATAACACACACATACACAAATTGTGAGAAAAAGGAAGGGGGTGGGGTGCCCCCTCCCCCCACTCCTTGTGTTCTAATTGTCTGGTAGGACAAATTTTTCAGTATGTTTTACACATATATATATTGTCATATTCTGTTAATCTTGATTTTAAGACTGTATTTGCTGTGCAAAGAATAGTTGTAAAACTTAAATTTAAAAATGGGTGTTTACGTATTCAAGAGACCATTTTGCAAAATATCTCTGGTCAACTATGGTAAAATATGTTTTTCTGTTAACCTTAGATATAATTCTAAATATTTTTAAAGAAAAACTGGCATGTAAACAATTTAGATTTTGAGAATTTTTCAAAATTGTGATATTCTGTGATTTTTTTTTCTGAAGGATGTGAGCAGATTAAACAGCAATTGTGTATGTTTTCAATTGAATATCTTTAAAAATTCTCTCAGTAAATGAATAGCTAGTGGTTTTTATATATTATAGCTTAATATGATGTGCTTTGGTGCATATTTTAATAAAACATGAGACAATGTATTCTTGTGTTAAAATTTGGATTTTGCATTTGGGGGTATATGTGCTCTGTAGCACATAGTATAAAAATAAACCCGCAAAGGTATGTCTAATATAAGTTTTTTAGTTAGTTTATGAGTTGTTAAAGTTACTTAAATAAAAAAAATTGATTGACAGAAATTTCTAATAATATTTACCTACCTTAATTAAAGGGACATGGACACGGTTGAGCTGAACATTTTATTTCTCCATTTTCATTGTTTAGAGTGCTAAACTAACGTATTTTAAATGGTCAACCAAAATTTGAATATCAGTTGTTGAGTTCTAAGTTAGATACAGCACTTATAAGTCTTTGTTATGTAAACAAGGATTGTGTCATGTTTTTGTTTATATATAGATTGCTTGATAGAAAAGAGCATGTCAAAAACAAAATGTGATGTGCTAAACACTAGAAACTATTAAATTATGTTCAGAATTAACTTGTAAATTGAAAAATCTTATTTTAAACGAACTTTTACTGGTATATTTAGCTTATATGTAAATAAAAACAGCGCACGAGCCTTGTTTATATAACAAAGAATTGTGAGCTCTGTATCTCCCATGTACCTCGACAACTGATATTCAAATTTTTGCTAATCATTAGAAATACCTACGTTAAACATTTTGAACATTAAAAATGGAAAAATAAAATATAAAAATTTTCAGCTCAGATCGTGTCTATGGCCCTTTAATTAGGTGACCTCTTTTATTAAAAATGACATACACAAGTATGTGTAAATCGTTACAAAGTCCACCGTTTATGTGTAGAATAAGTTTAACTGAGAATACAGCATTCGGGAGTTATTTCCCTTAATTCACACGTTTTATTTTGATTACAATCCTCTACATTTTATTTGATGTGTTGAGCCGCCTTGAGTTACACAGCGTGTAATATATCTCATTACTACAAGGAGAACACCCCGCCGTGACCCTTTAGACGGTTATAAAACAACTGATTGTTAACATATGATAAATTCCAACTCCCCCAAAAAATACGTTTAGATAAGTGTTAAAATATATTGTCAATGTCTCGTATTTTTACTTAATTTTCAAATTGTCTGAAAGAGTGGGTTACATTACAATTTTGTACAACACACAATACATGAAAAAGACACACCTGTTTGTCCATTTCATCGTACGATGAAGAGTATATTATATTTCTCCATACCTATATTTTGTAAGTTCCAGCTGTAATCGTTTTACATTAAGTCCGTCTGAGAGATTACGAGCGGACGAAAATGATTATCAAAGCACCAGGGATCTATTTCACAAAGGATCTCCCGACAAAGATAAAGAACATGAATTTACGAGAAATAGCTGTAAGATGGTGTTTTCTTCTCTCAAATTCGGGACTTTTTTATTTTTAAAGTTCTTAATTTTCAAAATTGATTTTAGATACCGGTAATAAGGAACGAGTTGCAAAAGAACCCGGTTACTACATAACGAGTTCATGTTCTCCCAATATATACACTTGCAGAGTGTGTGCGTCTGTCTGTCTGTCCGTCCGTCCGTCTCTCTCTCTCTCTCTGTCTCTCTGTCTCTCTCTCTCTCTCTCTCTCTCTCTCTCTCTCTCTCTCTCTCTCTCTCTCTCTCGTAAACGTGTTTTCCTCAGTTGGTGTCAACTGTATAGAAATATACATTGACATGTAATAAACACAATTGATGTCGATGATCTTTCGAAACTACGGGGACAGTTCGAAGATATTCGAGTTGTCCCAAGTGTTCCAATTACTGCGCCGGTGCGGAGAGATAGTTTGAGAAAGAAATTAATTTTTCCCATTTTCAATGTTGTTCTATCACTATGGCGCAGGTATTTTTTTCTGGTTTATTGACAATAAACATGTTATGATCAGAACACTTTGGACGAATCCTGATTGGTGGTTTTTAAATTTTCAACCTTCGAACATTGCATTGTATATTTCATAAATGATTTGACCATATCATCGAGAGCAGTGTCTATTGCGTGTAAAATGTGCATCTCATTAGAATTGACATCAGCTGAAGGAAGATGTTTGCAAAAAAAAAAAAAAAAGAAACAAAGGGGAAAAAAAGCCTGCAAATGAATGGTTTCCTCAAACTCTGGTTCTTTGAATTTTTTTTTTAAACTTCCAACAGACACTCGAAAAGTTTTGTGTCGCTTAAAAATCTAAAAAGAATAAGAAACTTGAGTTTGACAAACAATTTGAATGAAAGGTCGCTAACTCGCACTGGTTAGGGAACCTACCCGTATTTATGACGTCATATTTGCCGAATGTAGAATTTATTGCTAAAATTATTTATGGCGTTGTGTAATATTTTCAATAAAACATTACCAAACATTATGACTAATTTATATAATTTCTAAATACAGTTTTAATGACCTAATCCCACGCGTAAAGTCAATGAGGAATAGCAGTTAGATTAAGTGGCAACCGCCATTTAAATGAATATTAATTTTATACCCTGACACTTATCGGCTTCCGTAGCTTTCAGTACTTTAAGTACTTTGATTTGATTTTATAACTGTCCTGTAATGGTGTCATACGGAAGTGCATTATGATGCAAAATTAATGTACACACCCGAAAATAGTTTTAAAAGGTTAGTAGCTCCCTCCTGTTGTTTAGGATATTTTTTGAGGATTGTACAGTTTGCATGCATAAATGGAATACGATCTGCGTGGCCTATAGGTGTGCATAACTGACAAAATCCGCTGTTGATATTGCACTACCGTGGATGATAACTAGCACTCTTAGATTACACGGGTTTTTATTGCTTTGTCGGTCGCCATGATGCGCCGTTCTATATTGACAGATAAAAAATAGATTATCACACCATATAATAAGTCTTAACCATCCCTAATCATCTAATAGGATGAAATTTATGAACTATTTGGTTGGGTTTTTTAAAAATACATATATGCATGAGGGTCATATGAAATGCGACGCTTCACGCGGGTATAAAGGAGTTGATCCAGGAATTGCTTTTACATAGGACGCCACTTTATAAGGCAGGGTGTCTGGGGAAAAGGGGGCGGAGCCCCGGAAACTCCTGGATTTTACAGATGTTATAGGGCTTGAAATATGTCTCTTATTTAGTCATTTGTATTATTTTCTATAATATTTGATAAGATAAAAATATTATAATGACGCTTTAATGGTTTTTGGGGAAAAAAGTAAAAGTCCTCCCAATAAAGCAATTCAAGAAATCAAAAGATTTTGTCATTTATATCTCGGGGAGTGGAAGAAATTATTGCTTCTTTTATCGCTTAGTACATTTCTCTAAACAAGATACTACGGTTTACCTTAAATTTGAAAATTTTAGGGGGGGGGGGCTTTATTTCTTTACTTTTTTTTTTTTTTTTTGCAAACATCTTTCTCCCCCATCCCCCTAAATCCGCCACTGGTATGCATCATGAAGTGCGTGAAAAGCATGCCGGTGTTAAGTGTTGGAGTTAGTATACTTGTGAATGTATTTTCAGAAATGAAATTTAATTTTAATGTTTACATTCTACTTTATAGTTCGCTTTCAAGAGCTGAAAACTCAAGTGAGAGTTTTAAGGAGTATGTTACACCAGAGAAATTTGATATGGATGAAATGTAGAGAATATGTACAACAATATTTTTGAAATAGAAAACTTTCAAAACATTATTTAGTCTAAAAATGCAATTTTAGCTGAAAGCAATCTGAGAAAATTCTAAAACCCCTGCTGGACTTGAACACGTGATCTAGAGGACAACATTGGGCGTGCTAACCCACTGTGCTACTAAATTAGGCGAGAATTTTTTTTTTAATGAATAGACAAATATTTCTGATATTTATCTTTTCATCCATGTTTTAAAAGGAAGTTAGCAAGCATGACGATGCAGAGAACCTCCTTAATTGTTGATCACCTTTTGACTGTCTTCCGTCCTGATGTGCTGTCTTTCTGTCCATAAACTTTTTACATCCTAGCACCACTGGGCCAATTTCAATCAAGTTTAGTGCAAATCATCCTTGGGTGAAATGGATTCAAGTTTGTTCAAATGAAGGGTCATGTCCCTCTCAAAAGGGAGATAATCAAGACAAGACAAAGCTAGGGTGGTGTCATTTAGGGATATTCTTCTTAAGAACCGTTGTGCCAGAAAAGTTGAACTTTACATGACAGTTTCCTGACATAGTGAAAATTCGGGTTTGTACAAATCATGGTCCCAGGGGGTATGTGGGCTCACATAGGACCTCAAAGTTTTAAATGTGAATATATAAGGATCTCTTCAAAAATATTCTTAAATGCACTGTGCCAGAAAAAAAAAATGAAATTTAAGCGAAAGCTTCCTTACAATAGTGCAGAAACAACTTTCATTTTTTAAATCATGGACTTCGAGGCCGGGGGGGGGGGGGGGGGGGGATAGGGGATCGAAGTTGGAAGTGCCAATTTATATGGATGATTTTTAAATCTTCTTAAACCGTTGTGCCAGACAAATTAATTAAATCGTCCTTACATAATGTAAATTTAAGTTTCGGGGTGTAAGGAAAATTTTAAACATCTTCTCAAGAACCACTGTGCCAGAAAAGAGGAAATTTACATGAAAGATTCCTGACATAGTAGATGTAATAGGACCACACTAAATTATATCCAATTGCAAATGTTTATAAGTTGTGTGGATTCAAGATTTTATTTGTATCCGCGACTATAGTCGGGGGCATGTTGTTTTGCCCTGTCTGTCTGTCCGAAACATAGAATTCTTGCTCATAACTTTTGAATGGTGAGTGATAGGGCTACCTTATCACGCCTCAGATAATAATTGTTCAAATCTAATTGGTCAGAACTTGGTCACATGATGCAGTGAAAAGAAAACCGTATCATGTGAGAAAAATCCGTATTAAGTTAGTAATTTATCGTCGGGTTCGACTTGCAGCTGTGACAAAATTGGCGAAGCGATCATGAGTATGATAGAGACCCCCACATATACAGTTAGAGATTTTCGAGGCGATAAATTCGTTACACAGTTAGTTAGTGACCTGAGATCAGTCACTAACTAACTGTGTAACTAATGATATTTTATATGCAAATTCCGTGTTGTTAACTCTATTTGGTACATAAAGTTTCAACCATGGGACCTTGAAGTTTGATCTACTTTTAATAAAATCTAACTTATTCAACATCTCCTGAAAATAAGGATTTCATAATTTATACATAGATTTCTCAGGGTAGGATCTTACATTTTATACATGTATGGTGTTTGACCTTGTGATCCTGACCTTAGAGTGTGATTCAAAACTTTAGCCTTACAACTTCTGAGTAGTAAGTGATAAGGCTCTCATATTTCTTACATGCATTCCTTTGGATAATGTTTGTTCATTTAAGTACCAAACTTTCTAACCATGTGACCATGACCTTGGATTTTGACCTACCTTGAAGACAACCTAACCATTCAAATATCTCCTGAAATAGGTAGAGCTTTCATTTTTGTATATTTCTTTATGGGAGGACCTTGCATGAAATGCCATGATCTTGTTTGACCTTAACCAACTTTTAAAAAAATACTTTTCATTTCATACCACAATCCATCACCTTCTCCAGAATAGCAAAGTCATGTTGGAAACAAGTAATGTCGTGACCCTTTTGGGGGTAGGTCGGGGCCACAATGGAGACAAAACTTTTCAAGGAATAAATATTCTTTTAAAACAAAAAATTGATAATCACAACAACTGAACAACGACAGGGCCAATGTGACTCAGATGAGCCACGTGGCCCATGAGCCTCTTGTATTTTGTCGGAATTCCCAGTCATAAAAAAACGTACTATACTTATCAAGATTCATACGCGCATTGTTTACATTTGTTTGCAACGTCAACGCGTTCATGAGGAACTGGCTACTATCGCAATTGATGATTAAAAGTTATCGAAGGACAAAACATTGGAAATGTAAATTTTAAGGCGATTCTCGATCTTTAACATGAACTTTTTAAAGATAATAAAATACGAAATTTATCAATCTTCAAGGCATGCACATGGTACAATTGTACATGTATATGTAAGTAGAGGAATTTTATGAGATTAGCAAACGGTTTCTGACTTTTAGCGATAACGCCCGTGTTTTAAGTCTCGTTAAATTGTCTATTTGTTAGAAATATGAACTTTCACATTTGGTATGTATGCGCAAATAACCACCAGCACAACAATTGTGTAATAAGGCAATAAACGACCTTTACTTGTAAAAGATACTATTTATCAGCACAGCAAACAAAAAATAAGAGAAGGAAAGACAGTAGAGTTCGATATTTTACCTCCACATATTTCAAGTAGTTACATAAAAGTACATGTAGCATGCAGATTTAGACATCGCCGTAATTTGTATTCAACTTGCGAGTGCGCGTACATTGTTTTCCTCTCAACGCATGGGCGAAGTCAAGGAAGCGAAGCAATTAGAACTGTCACGTTGTTAATTGAACAAGTCAGACAGTTTATGACGTGCTCTAATTAGAAGTTAAAGGCAGACTCAATTAGCCACATCCCAAGTACAGTACGTGGCAAATCTTTTACTTTTCAGAAAATCAAAGTAAAGGGTCTATCAAATTCTTTTTCAAAAGGTGATTTTCCCTTGTCATTTTCGGTCCAAAAAAAATCAAGGCACAAATACATTCTTTAAATCAAAAATAGATTTTAAACTTTCCCATTGGAATTTCCCCCTTATAATAGAATTCCTTTTGTAAAATTAAATCTGGTTGGAACATTTTCAAAGCTTAGTGGGAATGTATTTTTCCGGTGCGATTTTCATAAGTTTAACAAAGATTATTCAGATATATATACATGACAGTTCTCTTGTTTCGGTTACCAGACCTCGACTATTTTTTCCCTTTGTGAAATTAGATCGTTAGATATGGCTAATTGCCTAGAAATCGCTGTGAATGAACTCATCGCTCATTAGTCGTGCGTTAGTTCAGTGAGCTAGTCTCTGCTTCAAAAGCTAATTCCCGGTTATCCGTGTTTCCTCTAGATTTTACTCTTGAGCATAGAAAGAGACTCGAATGTTCTCCATAGATTTTTAACCAATGAGAATAGCGATGCACGGCGCGTGATTTTCTAAGTTAACAGACGACCATTCTATAATTAGAGGTCGCGTCATCAATATGGGTAGCACGTGACCGGTGTGCACACATTGGACAGATGACAACATTGACATGGCGCCAAAAGGATGAGGTGAAACAGTTATTAGAGTCGACCCCATTTTCCGTGATCAATAAAAGCAATTTTACGGTACAAAAGTTGAAATTTTATACATAGACACCACAGACGATGGTTTCTGAATAGCTTTAATAGTTCCATTTGGGTTTTTTGTTGTTATGTTTTTAGTTTGTTTGTTTGTTTTTTTCTTCTTTTTTTTGTTTTTTTTTTTTTGTTTTTGTTTTTGGTCACATATGAAATGTCAATTGATCTTTAAATCCCATAACAAGTAGTTTTCGTCATGGTACTCCTTCATGAATAAAGATAAACAAATTGGGTGGGTCTTACATACAAAGGACAACATTCACTTTAAGAATATGAATATATCTCGTTTACAAATCACATGACATTATCTAATTGTGCTAGAATCTTGATATTTTTTTAATTAGATGGAAGCCATACATGATTTTCACTGAATACATATATGCTGCATATGTGATCGATATTTTTAAATGCATGTTATTAAATTCATTGTGATGAAAGGTGATGATATTGCTAATACATACACCTAGACACGTTATCATAAGAATATTCGGTCATAGATACCACCGCTGAAAAAAAAGGAAAATAGAAATCAGTACAAATCTCATTGTTATTCAAATAGGTTACTCCTCGCAGTCATGATTTCAACTAACTTCAATATTAAAAGTATGAAGATGCTTGTATATTTTAAAAATATGATTAAACATGGCCCTGCTGGTCTTCAGAAGAAAGTATGCTGAAGATGTTTCCTATAGATCCCTATGTAAAACTTTGACCCCATGTTGTGGCTCCACCCTACCCATGGAGAGCATGATTTGCACAATTTTAAATTTCCACTCATTAAAGATTTTGCAAACGTTACAATGTGTGTCTTTTCTTGTCCAGTGGTTCTTGATAAATGTTTTTTTAAAAGCTTTACACTTTATTTTCAGTATTTTCTAATTATCTCCACTTTGTAAATGATGTGACCTTGCCTTTGAACAACTTTGAATTCCCCTTCACGCAAGTTTGGTTGAAATAATCCCTGCAATTCTGAAGAAGTCAACGATGTAAAAAGTTTACTGATTAATAGACGCCAGACAAAACAGGATCAGAAAAGCACATTTCAGCTTTAAGCTCAGGTGAGCTGAAAAAAGGGGGAGGGGTATGTCTGACATTTTGTGTAAAATCTTTAACTTTGCTGAAATGCAGTTCCACCTAAGGCTGAAAATGAACGTCCTGATTTTGATTTTCCTAGAGTCCGAGCTAACCCATCAATGGCTGAACAACGAATTTTTGTGAGAAAAATGTCGGCAGTGTCGCTGTTGAAACCAATCGTAACTACTCGGTCATTTCCGTAAGCGATAAAACAACTAAGAAAGACATTTTAATATCAATTATATTTCTATGTAGTTTTTAAAAAAAAATCTAAATCAGATTTCAGTACCAAAATATCCTACCATTGACCCATCCGTTACTTTATATGGTACAACCCCTTTGACCTTGACCACGCTCCTTATTTGGTAATGACTACGCTGACAGGTGGTACTAAAAACTGGATCAAACTAGTTTGCAATAAACATGTGCTCGTTGTCTATGATGAAAGTAATGTTAATTTCATTAGAGATATAAGAAAAAAAACTTTGTGAATGTGAATACTCAGATATGAAAATAATTAAGATTGAACGCATGAATTACTGTGCTTTACGCCAACATACTTTTTTTCATTTTTTTTCATTACATTTTATTCAAGTATAAAATATCACAGAAAGTCATGATTGTAAATTTAAATTTTAAATTTTAAACTAGAATACTAAAGAGATGAAAAAATATTAGTAAGTATTAAACAAAATTGGACATGTTATCTCTTTGTGTAGTTGCCAACGCTTTTGTATCTAAAGGTAAATTATTCCAATCCTTGATAGCATTGTAAAAAAAAAAAACCAAGAAGATTCTTTGCCTTTTATCTTAGGTATGATAAAATTTTAATACAGTAATACTTTATGATGTGCGTTTCATTAGCGCTTCATGAAAAGCATGTTGGCGGGAAGCGTTGACGCCCATGCCCATATGTAATGTATTTTCAAACTGATTTTTTTTTTTTTTTTTTGTTGTTGTAAATTACATTATACTTTGATTTCGTTCGGAATATTCCCAGCCATGAAAATAGTCGTACATGTACCATATGTATCAAGATTCATACGCAAATTGTTCGCATTCATGAGGAAATGATTACCATTTCAATTGGTAAAGATATTGAAGACAAAAAAGTTGAAAATGTAAGTATTGTCTTTTTTTTTTTTTTTTTTTTTTTTTTTTTACAATTGTATATATATGTGAGCTATTGTTTCTGTTGTCATTTCGTTACATGTGTGTGTGGTATTGGAGAAGTAAGTTAATTATCCCTAACGATTACTGAAATTATGTAATGGAATACAGATATTGATTGAGGGTCCCTTATATACAGGAAAAGAACACTCCCAGGGGGGGTTTAAGAAGCTTATGACGCTAACATGTATAGTAGTACACGAGGCGTGGGGATTTATTTTTAAATGAGTGATACAGTTGTTGACCTCACGGAAAGCACATGGATATACACAGAGAAAATAAGAAAACAAAAACACACACTCGAGACAGTGATGCTTGTTTTGATAAATCTGAAATCTAAAGATGATCGATTTAGGTGTGACATGCCGCTCTGATGCTAAGTTATACAACAGAAGTAAATAATTCTTATTATCTTTGATGGCAGATATTCGATTATTCTTCTGAATAAGACACACTTTCTCTAAAGGTATTCAATGTGGAGAAGTTTGTTCATATAGGCATGTATGACGAGGAAAGCGGACTTGATTTAAAAAGGAAATCCCTAGTAAACGTAATGTAAATGTTGTGATATTCATGTACCCGAGGAATATATGGAAATAAAACGACCGTAATCCGTGACCCAGAGACATCGCCTTTATAAATATCCGTGTTACAACAATCTCAGGTCACAAACATATATTGACAGCATGATATTTGAGGGCTGTATTGGACTAAAACGAAACATCTCGGACTCCATTGAAGGTAAGTCAGATTTGCCCCCCCCCCCCCCCCCCCCCCCCGATATCTTACTTAAATGTGACCTCAACTGTTAAAAATATGTCGTTGTCAGAAACATTATCTGAATTCAGCTGCCATTCTGTCACCAAACAGTTTACTTTACCAATAATTCTGCAAACATTTTTTTTAAAATTACTTTCACTTCATATTTGCCATGTATATTTCCATGTTGCCATGGTGACAATATAATTGATATTAAATCGGAATATATGTTTTACAATAAATAGAATTAAATAAAACACCCGCTTATATTGGGGATGAGAGTTCCTTGAATTTGTTTTTTAACGGATAAAGTAGAAAAATCAGTTAAAATGGCCAAAGCATACTCTTTTACAATTTCTAACAGATCAATTTAAACATCAAATTCTCCTAAAGAAACGAATTACAGAATGTTAAAGAAAGAACTGACTCCAGAGAAATATTTCAGTATATCATCTAATAAATTCCCCAATTCATTATGCAGATTCAGAACAACGAATAACAAATTAACGATTGAAACCGAACGCTGGCAAAATATATTTATAGATAGAATATGTACCTTTTGCAGATGTGAAATATGTGACGAATGTCATTATTTATTCATATGTAGAGATACATTAATTACTAATTAATTACTACTTGTAGGAAAAGACCGATCCTCAGTAACTATCGTAAAAACTCAATGCACTGAAATTCAACGCGTGGTTTGATTTACAAAATACCAACAACAAAAAATATGCAACGTACATGTATTTAAATACTAGAGAGAGACAGTTTTCCGGGTTGGTTAGTTCTACTCTGTCCATACATTAGATTCCTCTATACTCTGTATATCCGAAGTTTATGAGAATGAATTGATCGATTGATTGGGTAAGAAAACTGATATTGAATCAAACTTGGATACATGCATATTCTATGTACATTTGTAATTGACGACAAATGCTCAAGGAAAGATGGAATACATGTATACGATTACATTTCACCTTATGCAAAATTCGTATCGATAGATCAATATCCAGCCCAAAAGAAAAATGAAATATACGTACACCTGTGCATACTTGTATATATCTATTTTGGGCGCACTGTCACTCCAAATCAAAGCTCGTGCAGGTGATTTATCGTTAATTAAAATAAAATTATATGCATGTACAGGTGGGATCAACAGATGAGCATTGTATTTTAGAACAACTACTCATCATCATTTTTTTTTGGGGGGGGGTATCTTTTTTTTAAAGATTTTATCATTTAACATATTATACATTTACAAGTCAATGTTTTCATGGATAGGTTTTTAAAGATAAATAATGTACAATGTACAATTTAAAACTATATTTTCTGCCGCTGATCATTTGCCTGAAGGGGTATGGACACGATTTGAACTGAACATTTTCATTTTTTTCCCCACTTTTAATGTGTAGAATGCTTAACTAAGGTATTTCTAATGGTCAACTAAAATTTGCCTTTGATATTTGATATGTTGGCATATGTTCTCAACACTGTTCCTTGTTTGAAGCTAATTGTACATATAGGCGAATGTTGTGTACCGCAATGAGGATGATCCCTTGAACAATGGCTGTCAAATTTTAATCCTTCGAAAACAAAAACGGTCTTCTTTTGTACAAAGAGAAATACATATTTCCCTTGTCTACATTTTCAGAATTGCAATTTAGATTTTGTGTCAACACATAAACACCTAGGTATCACATTTTCACATAATCTCACATGGTCAGCTTACATTGATTCACTGTTAGCCAATACTTATAAAAAAAACAAACTTGGACTACTTAAAAAATTACAGTTCAAGGCCAGTTCAAAAACTTTAGCTATTTTATATATGTGTACTACTTTCATTATACCTCCTCTAGAAAATGCCGCTGAAGTATGGGGTTGGTGTTCAAATCAAGATTCTGAAAAACTACAGTTAGCAGCAGCAAGATTGGTTACTGAACTTCATTGGCATCACGGGAATCTCTATACATTATGTATTTCGAAACTGGATGGGAACCATTTATTGTTAGAAGATTGACAAAATTAAGAATAACTATGTACAAAATTTGTCACAATATGGTACCCGAGTATCTGAAAGAAATTTTACCAAACATTCGTTCACATGAATCAAATTACGTTCAAGACAATCGCAAAATTATGGCATTCCTAAATCCAGATTAAACATATATAAATCATCGTTTTTAGTAAGAGGGACGCGTGAATGGACTTTCTTGCCCCTAGGAACAAGGCAATCTACGACACTAGGTTCGTTAAAAAATTGTTTACGCCTCCAAAATTCGCACCTTCCATCCTTTTTTTTTTCTTTCGGAGAACGCTATTGGAACGTAATCCATACGAGACTAAGACACAACTGTGTACTGAATATATATTTATTTAGATGCAACATCACTGACAGTCAAGTGTGTACTTGTCGTAAAGTAGAAGATGCTTACCATTTCTTTTTCTCATGTGCAAAATACACCGCTCCAAGAAATGACCTATTTAATGCTATTTTTAGAATGGATAATTTGCATATAGTAGACACGCATATTTTATTATGGGGAGATAACGCTATCAGTACCACAGAAAATGAAAAATTATTTTCCTATGTTCAGTTATTTCTAGAAATCTGGTCGTTTTTAGTTGATGGAAGTTTCATAGCGATTACTTTGTACGTACACTGTACATACATGTATATATTAATCAAGTGTACACTGTACATACATGTATATATTAATCAATTGTACACTGTACATACATGTATATATTAAGCTATTGTTCTTATCTATCTACAGATATAATTTATTATATAATTGCTTTATGAAAGCTAATCATTTTTGACCTTTGATATACCTTTGTGTTTCATTTCTTGAACATCATCATATATAATCAATTGTCATATAGGAGGGGACGTTCTAAGGTTTAAGAACTTGTGCTAAATCCTTTTGTTATAACATCCAGACAATAAAATATGTTCAAATCAAATCAAAAATGATCCCTAAAAAGTTCTTAGAAACTATGGAAAATGGAAGGAGAAACTTCAGTGCTAAAACAATTCTTCCTAGTTTATTTTTATTTCGCGCAATCAACATAGATATGCACAGAAGTAATTACAAAAGAATGTGAATGCATACAGCCATATGTATAATGTTGAGAGAGAGAGAGAGAGAGAGAGAGAGAGAGAGAGAGAGAGAGAGAGAGTTCTTTCCATTCATTTAATAGGCCTTTCGCTGCTAGCTGATTTCTTTTGACATAACATGTACAATAAAATTAGAAGACCTGAAAAACAAGTTTTGTATAAATTTTCCTAATAAGGCACAGTGTACATGTATTTCATCAATATATTTGGGGAGCTAGGCGGATCCTGGATTTGTGATTTGTTGTAATAAATTCATGACCTTGTGGGGGGGAAAAGTATTGTTACAGATCGAGAGGTGATAAATCTCTTAACGCATTTTTTTCGCTATTGATGGGAAGAGTTTTCCTGGAGAAAGGGTAAAATGGGGACGGTAAACCCTGTAAAATTTAATTTAAAAGCAATGAATTATATCATATTGTATTCGATCCGTAAAACATCCATTTGCCCAAGAATTAATGTAATACAAAACTTGGTATCAAATGAAAGATAATTAACATTTTATAATGATAGTGGTTCACCAAGAGAATTATCTTGACAAAAAAGAAATATTTTTTCACACAACAGTACGATTTAACATAGTAGTTCACCATGAGAATTATACACATAAGAAATATCTTTATCACACAACAGCACGATTTCCGCGTTCATAACGCGGGTTCGGAAAAACGATATGAACTATGCAAATCATGTAGGTCAATCATACTGTATGTATTCCTGCGCCACGTAAACAAAACATGACATCCTTTGAAGTTTGTGACTCTATTAAAATTGACTGTAAAGGGCATGCAATTGTAACCAAAGTTGTTCTAAAAGGAGTTTGTGTTTTTATGAAGTGAAAATTCAAGCGACAGACAAAATTTAGGGGCAGATGACGTCAAATAATAACAATGTGAAATTTGCAAAATCAAAGATACAAAATTGTTAACTTTCTAGAGTTATACATGTACTACAAACATTATTCAAGTCTATCATAATTATTCCTGTTGTACTATGATGACATAACTTAATATTAAGATTTTAGGACTAGAATTTGAATTTAGTTATCTCGTTTACGTGTTAATGTGTTGTGACGTCACACGTCATTATGGCTAAATATAGTAAAACCGGAAGTTCCGTTGATTGATTTCGGGCAGGTGCAAAAATAGCTAACTTTGACAGGGAATATCTTGGTATTGAATGCATGCAGGATCATAATTTTTTTATTCTTATATTTTCAAATGTATTTCTGAATCAATTTACAAATATTGCACCCATGACTTTCGGGGCACTTTAAGATCTTATTTCTTGCGCTCAATGACATTTTTCAAACGATACATTAAGGCTAGGCTGACCTCGAAATGAAAACAATCACACGAAATGGAAAGTAACTAAGATATGTGTTTATTGATAGTTGTGTGTTAAATAGAATCTTACACTCCTGTTTATGACATATGAAATCACCAATGCTCGGGAAATATTAAAACCGGCAACTCATTTCTTAAATTTTACATGCCATAAGCACTCATTCAAGATCCTCTGTTATAGAGATTAATATTAATCCTTGTGAGAAAAACACATCTCTGACATATATAATCAACTAAAATATAATCTCCAAAGAAATTGTAAGATTCCAATAACCCTGGTCTTTTAAAATACGCAAAGACTAGTAAAAATCGCCATACAAATTATTAAAAAAAATTGAATTTCTCTACATTTCTACAAGGGGAGATAACTGATAAAAATTCTGGGCACCCCCCTCTCTCTCTCCTCTCTCTCTCTCTCTCTCTCTCTCTCTCTCTGACAACTTTATCTCACTAAAAATAAGGCATTTTGTTTCCACAAAAGAATTAATGCTACAGATGTTGACTTTTTGTGAAAATAAATGCTTTTATGGATCGGATACCTTAAAAGCAATTAATTATATCAGAGACGATTATCATATCAAGTACAAGATTATCAATTCCCTGACAAGATGTAAAAATACCTGCCATTGTAGTTTATATGATCGAGTAATTAAATGTATTCTGCACCTTGTTTTTCGTTTAAATTATCATTTTATTTCTAAATCTTTTTGAGGCAGCTTACGAGTATCTAACCCAAATTCCATGATGAACTTTTGACCCCAGGATTTAGGTATGGATGTAGCTTTGGTGTGTATGTACAGTGTATGCTTTCTCTATCCAACAGAATGTCACACTAATTGTTTAAAACTTACATACCTCCTAATGAGCTGTTGGAAAGAATGTCATGTTTAATGGAACGTTTTATATTCTTATCACATGGCCAAATTATATAAGTGGATGTTGTCTTTCCATTTCCATCACCAAACGCTCGGCATCAGGTGTAAATGTCGCAGGTCTTCGGAGATGACCGTAAAAAGGGATGTCCCGTGTCACAGTAGGTGTGACACGCTAAAGAATCCTCACTGCTCAATGGCCGTAAGCGTCGAGCACCAACTTCTGTTATTGCTCACGTAGATGACGTAATAAGGCATCAACGGGGAGTTTGGCGTCGAGCATACATGTGTAGGACTAAATTTGAAGCTCTTCCATATGAGTGAAAAATTCTCGAGAGGACGTTAAAACAAGATACATTCAATCTTTTCATTTAAATCTAGATACATGTGTATGTTGTGGACATCCCAAAGCAATTCTTACCAACTTATTCTCTCTGGACAAGCCCTATGACATTCAAAGCTAATACTGGGCTTCTTCATCTTTGAATGGACATTATGATTAATTATTCATATGAAAAGTAAAGACGCTAGGTTAATACACAGTATTGTCATGTATGTTAAGACATTTACAAGAATCAATTATCTTGGGTTAATCTCTTAAGAATGAGCGAGAATATTACTTAAATGTCAGAGTAGTTAATGTGAATATTAGCAGCCTCTCCCACTTCTCTCGTAATCTAACTCCCCCAAACATTACTTATTATAGCAATACGTAGTTAGGAACTGATTGAGATGAAAAATGAATATTGCATGTATAGTTTTTTTTGAAAGGGCAGAATACCATATGAGATTTGAAGCATTTTACATAAGTAATGGTTACTGAACCCATACACAATGACCGGTGTTTGCACGAAAGTCACAATATTTTGTGTTCCTCCTCTTCCTACCTCCGCCCCTCCTCCCGTACCCCATCCTTTCTACCCACGCCCTTTTTCTCGTACCCCCTCTATTTTTATTTCTTTTTCTCCTCCTCCTTTTCTTTCCCCTCCCCTTTTCTACATGACACTCATATCCCCCCCCCCCTCTCTGTGTCCTTTTCTTCTGCCTCTTTATCATCCCTCAAATGTACCCTGGTCGTCCCTACACACATAATATTGATAGAACACCAGCTTTATTCAGATTATTTTCGTTCTAAGATTTAAATGCATGGCGATATATATTAACCCTTAGCGACATCAAACACACGAAGGGATAGATTTCAGGATTAACATTACAGTCTGAATATATTGAACGCAAAAAACTTTTGGTCAATCGAATTTTCCTTGCGCCTCTATGTTGTTATTTTTGGGGTTTTTGTTTTGTTTTGTTTTCTAATTTGTTTTCGTTGCCTCATGTGATGATGAATAATCAATCCGTATAACTGAAATGATTAGACGCCACCTTTGTACCTGTTTCAACTCTCATTTCATTAAAACAGAAAGCTCTAAGAACCAAGTAAAACAAAATAATCGATTTTCCCGCAGAATCGGTTACTTGCGAGTGAGTGGCTTTTTGAAAGATATATCTATTATCGTTTTAGGTAGCTTTAAAAATGTACCTACGTGTATATTATAATCACCTACGTGTATGTATGTATATATATATATATATATATATATATATATATATATATATATATATATAATCTAAAAAAAAAATCTAATCACTTTCTAGAATTATTTCGACCGTGTTACCGGTCCTATTTATATACATAGTCTAATTTACATACATATATAAGTTGATGTTAGTCATTATATTACATGTATATAGTATATATATAATTATTATAATATATATATATATATATATATATATATATATATATATATATATATATATATATACATGTATTTAGAACACGACGGTGAAGGGGACCTTAGAACGTGTCCTAACCTTAGGGCGGCGTCCTAAAATCATCCAAAGTTTGTATAAATCTTGATATTGATGCAAAGAGTTCACATATACCATGAAAGAATATTCAAATATTCAGAGACATTGACAACCCGCAAGATGACTTAATATCCCTCAGCAGAGAAAGGGTTCCTCTTCTTACTCACGATGATACACTAACCCGCACAACTCACAAATCAAATCCAGACCGGTTTGACTTGTGTCAATTATTTTTATCTATGACCTTGGCGTGAGTACATGTATTCATCTACTCCACAAAGGCATAGCGTGGCTCAGTGGCTTCACAGTGCATTGATTGTAAAACAAAAATTAATATCTAGTATATCAAACACACAAGCATAGGTTCGAATATCAAAATATCCGCTTATTTTCAAAATCTTTTTTAAAGTAGTGAATAACCTTATAATTTCTGAGTTCATAACATCATCATTATTAAATTATTATTGAACAAACGGTATCTATATCAAAGGTATTTACATAAATCAATAATGTCTTTCTTTTCTAGCTCTGTGTGTCTAGATTTTAAATGTTACTCGGAAATATATGTCACGAATATCATGTGTATAAATAAATGTAAAGAAATAAGAATGTTCCTAAGTATTTAGGACGTCCTAACTTAAAATGTTCCTAAAATGTCGCCGAGATACATTCTGAGACGTGTGCTAAGTTGATCTTAGTATGTTCCTAACTTTTTTTTTACTCAGTTATAACTTAGGACATATATTACGACATATCTTGGGAAAGTTTCGTGGACATGCCTGCTGTCTCCAGATTGTGTATAATAGATGTGGATTAAAGATTATTATACGGCATACTATTCTCTCAGCGACTAGATCTAAAATATAACAATATACCATTGTAATTTCTTCGCTGGCGCGTAAATGAAGTGAACAATGAACGTTGTTTAAGGATGTTCACCATTAGACGAAGGAACTGGAAAATCTTCACACAGATATCAGTGTTGTGCAGTTCCTGCATGCACGTTCTCTTGCACTGCCCAGTGTCTTAAGACAGATCACACAGATAGGAATCAGACTAATGTTTTAGTACATGTAACTCACAGGCCGTGTTTTCTATCAGTAGATAAGCGCCCAATGTATAATAGCTGTATTGTAAGAAAGCAACCCATTCGATATCGATATCCTCTAACTATAAAAAAAAAAAAAAATATGCACACACACTTTCACATTTGACACATATAGAGGTATAACTATTTTATTACATACTTAGTAATAAATACATAGTTTTTGCATTTGCAATAAACGTAACTTTACATCAACCCTATCAGGGCTGATACGGATTCTGCGGGGTCGATAACAATGTATCAACTTTCACATTCATTTATGTGTCATTATCACGTGTACAGCATTGTTGAATTTTATTTGTGATCAATGCAAAACAATAAGTGATAATAATCTTAAATATTTAACTCATTAAATTGTTGTCATGATGTTAACTCGTTATTGTATTTCTGTAACAAATATCAAATCTGTATCAAGGTTTTTGATATGTGTTTGATTGTACTTGTTTTATAGAATTTAAATATTTTGGTTCAATAAATTATGTGTTCTGTATCTGTAATAAATATAATTATACATATCCTTTTCCATGTTACTATCCCGTGGGGATCCGGGTTAGAATAGGTCCTCAGTAACCCCTTACTTGTCGTAAGAGGCGACTAAATGGGGGCGATCCTTCGGATGAGACCGCAAAAACCGAGGTCCCGTGTCACAGCAGGTGTGGCACGATAAAGACCCCTCCCTGCTCAATGGCCATAAGCGCCGAGCATAGGCCTAAATTTTGCAGCCCTTCACAGGCAGTGGTGACGTCTCCATATGAGTGAAATATTCTGGAGGGGACGTAAAACAATATTCAATCAATCATAGCACACCCTGTATCAGCACATCCTGTATCAGTCAATACGACAATATGATGACCCCGGGACTTTGGTCCTAGGGCTGATATCGGTGTCTTGACTGTCACAGTGTGTGATAGGGTATTGCTATCCTCTGTGTACACGTAAAGCAGACTTATTAATATTTTTCATGCTAAAACACATTGACATTTTTATCTAGAATACCTAAGGATTGTAATTTCCGTGAAACCCGTGTTTATGTATTATATAGCTATCTACATTAAGTAT